>NC_136718.1:25174229-25699229 GCF_936440315.1 Barbus barbus | reverse complement strand
AGAATTGCAAAAAAGGGTCAATTATGAGATATAAACATAAAATTGCAAGATATAAATTCTTGAAATAAAGGTTTCATCTCACAATTCTGAGAAAAAAAGTCATAATTGCAAGATACAATTTAGATTTTTCTGTGTTTAGATCTTGCACTTATGCGTTTTTAGCAATTCAGAGAGAATATCTTGCAATTCTGAGAAAAAAAAAAGTTCATAATTGTGAGATATAAATTGCACAATTCTGACTATTTTTCTCAGAATTCTGAATTTCTATCTCACAATTCTGACTTTTCTTTGAATTCTGAGTTTACAACTCACTATTCGGAGTTTATATCTTCTTATTCTGAAAATTGTGAGATGTAAACTCAAAATTGCAAGATAGATGCCCGAATTGTGAGATGAAAAAGTTATAATCAGTTTTTTATTCTTTGGTGAGATAGAAATTCACAATTTTGACATCAGAGTTTACATCTCACAATTTTGCATGTTTATCTCACAATTCTACTTTTTTATTTCTACCTTGTTACTCTGAGCAAAGTGTCAACAATTATGAGATATGAACTCAGAACTGCAACAAAAATATCCAAATTGTGAGAAAAAAAGTTGCAATTACCTTTTCATTCTGTGGCAGAAAAAAAGCTTCCATAGTAAATGTCTCAAAATGTAGTACAGTACACAACTTTACTGTTGCATTATATTGCATGGAAATCACAGCTGATGTCATTTATAGGTCATTAGGCTGAAAATGAAGGTGCAATTGAATGCATTGCTTTATGGGATATTGTTTTTTTTTTCATATTCTACACATATTGGCAGTTGTATTCATATATTTAAGATGACTAGCGTGCAATAACCCTAATTCACAAACTCAAGTTAATCTTGCATTTTGTGTGTCTGTTGCATGAAGCCGCACGTCTTCATGAACCAAACAATCGCATCTTCTGTTCTGCCTCTGTAACTCTCATTATCCAGCTGCATTGCACGTCTATCTAGCGTTTTCTTTCTTTAATCTGTTCCTGTTGGGCAGACAAAGGCAGTTTTGACTAAATCTGGCCGCATTTCAGCAAAGATAAAGCTTTTTTCTCCTTTAAGCTCAGTCTGAGACTCTGATAGACGTGTAATTTTACAGCCATTTACGAGCGTGAGCTGCAGAAGTCTGCAGATTTTTTAGGTATAAATGCTAAACGTACAATGATAGCATCTGCACGATCACCTTTATGAAGCACCGACCAATCAAAGGTCATCTCTTCCAGGCAGCTAATCAGAAGGCTCTGCTTGACATCAAAGAGTCTTTGGGACGTGACTGGTCCAATCACACGTCTGAACTGCAGCCAAACGCTGACAGATGCTCTGGATGTTTATCACAGAGCGCAGGTGTCTCTGAAGACGCACATCTGCGCTGCTGGAGAAATCAACCAACAAAATGACATTTACCCAGCATACCATCAGGAGAATAGGGACAACAGGCCAGTGATCTCACATGCGTCTCCTCATGGGTTTAGGTAGAGAGTTTAACGGTTTCCTCCACAGGGTTATAATATTATGCATTATAAAGTATAGATTATATCTCACAATCTGAGAAAAAAAAAAATTAGAATTGTGAGATTTTCTATTCCGTTGTGGAAACAAAAATCACAATTGCGAGAAAAAAGTCAAACTATATTCAGTTTATGTCTTACATTTCTGCCTTTTTTCCTCAGAATCAGAATTGCTTGATAAATCAATTGCGAGATATAAATTTGCAATTCTGAGAAAAAATTCAGAACTGTGAGATATAAACTCGGAATTGTGAGGCTGAATAGTGAGATTAAAAGTCGCAGTTAACTTTATATTCTATTCAGAGGTAGAAACAAAAAGACTTGCGAGAAAAAGTAAAAATTCCGAGTTCAGATCTTGCAGTTCTGCATTTTTTCCCTCAAAAAATGCAAGAAAAAGTAAGAACTGTGAGACATGAAGTCAAAATTGCAAGATAAACTTAGTTCTGAGAAAAAAAGTCAAAACTGTGAGTTAAAAAGTCACAATTACATTTTTTATTCCGTGGCGGAAACGAAACAAAAAAAAGTAAAAAAAAAAAGTCGAACTGCAAGATGCAAACTTGTGAGAAAGTCAAAATTCTGAGTTTATATTCAGCATTTCTGCCTTTTTTCTGCAGAAATGCACGAACATGTAGAATTGCGAGATACAAAGTCAGAATTGTGAGAATTATTTCTCACAATTGGAGATAAAAAGTCACAAATACCTGTAAGTTTTATTTTTTATCCTGTGGCGGAAACAAATAGTCTATACTTCCTCAAGTATTCTCAGACTTTTGACATGAACTCACCTGATATATCAGACTGATGTTGATTCATCAGTGGTCTCATGATATTGACAGCTCGCCAGCTCATGTTCCAGTGACAAATTACAGGAACGTTTGGAAACGAAACGTGAATCCGTGGTGGACAAGCGTGACTCATTGTAGCCGATGCTGACCTGCGATTCACATGACCATCTGCAGAAATAAGCAGCTAAATATATCCAGACATTTCAAGAAGAACAGTCGAGTCATCAGGGCTGCATGAAACATAAACTTTAATGTGATCATATACTTCTCAATATCAGTACAAAGAATTTCTGCTTTAGTCGTACGTTCGTTTAAGCACAACCAAACATTTACAAAAACCGCAGCAGAGACAAAGGAGAAAAATGGGAATGTTTATCAAAGCAGCTCACAAGTTTCCTTCTTGCTGATCGTAGATCAGTCGCTGTACGACAGGAATCTGATCTCAAATCAAACTTTAAGAAACCAGGTCAAACACTCCAAAGGTGTGGTCACACTAGATACACATCAATACACATTTAAAATCAGTGTGACCGTCCTTACTGAGAAGAAACAAACCTCCAGACGACTTTTTATTTACTAGATTTGGTGAGAACACAATTGGTTTATCTCCTGTAACTCAAATTATTTTATTGGTTTCTACTTTCTATTTGCTGTGTAACAAGTCCTTTATTTAGATCTTTTAAAATGAGATTTTCAACCAAAGACTGTAGCATTGTCAGGCAAGAAGCACAATCACAAAACGAACCGCTCGTGTAAAGATTCAGTCTTTCTTTCAAAAGACCTGCAAATTTACAACAGAGCCATAAACGTGAGCAGCTGCCAAATGGAGAAAAACTGAATTTCACTGTAATTAAAATAATCTCTATCTACACGCATAAATACATCCCGCTGTAGGAGACACTGAGAAACAATTTTGACCGTAAAGCTTTTGACCATGCAATGCTCAAATTTCCTGCACTTCCGTGACCACATAATACCCAGAATCCCTCACAGTTCTGACTGTGGGTTATATCATTACATAGATCCAACAATATATATATATATATATATATATATATATATATATATACTGTATATATTTAAGGCTGATCTACAGGCCAAATACTACAATGTAGCTGACGAACATTTAAATATGCACAAACTGAAGTGTACATCATCAAAAATACATATTCCGACTATATTCATACATACATATATGTGTCTGTCAAATACTGATGAGTTTGTATCCCTGGACTGCTAAGTGTTGTCATGGAGTCATCATGTTACCAGGGTTACCATTTAGATTGCTTTTTAATATTAAGTGAAATTATACCCATTCAGTATGTGTTTAGGGAGCGCACATCAAAAGCAAAATAAACGTCAGCAATTTTAAGTTATTTTTTAAAATTAATTCTCAAAAACTTACATTAAAGTTCTAACTATTATTAAATATTTAATTTACTACTTACTACAAGCATATTCATGTTCAGCTGTCCATAGCTTGTTTAGGGGGAGGTTTGAAGTATTTCTACAAGGAAAAAACTCAAATAGTCGCTGTTTTAATCTCATACGACCACAACCTCAACTAGACCAGCAGCGTTTAGTCGCTCCCTGAATGGAAAGGGTGTTGGGTGTCCCATACTGCTCTTGGAGAGCCACTATTATGCAAAGTTTATCTTCAACACATTTGCCTGAACGTTAAAAGATAGTAGTTAAAGACTATGATTAGATCATGAGCTGAAGGTGGCCTTCAAGCAATAGGACTGGACATCCCTCGTTTAGGGTGCAACGGCTAAAATAGGGTTAGGGTTAGGATACAGCATTCAGAGTTTAGGGAGCAGGGTATAAGGACTTCAAACTATTGGCTAACACCACTTCACTAGTTAATTTGCATTCAAGAACACTGATGTAGGGTTCAGGGTTGTAGGGTTGGGGTTAGGGTACTTAAGCCTGCTCCTGGTGATCTACCTTCCAGCCTCCTCTTTAATTTAAGCTCAAGACCTGGTGTGGAGTGCGTTTGGAGGTAACAGGATGCAGGATCTACAGGAACAGGAACGAACCCCCTGGTAAGGGTGTAAGGTTTAGGATAGGGTTAGGCTATAACATTCAGAGTTTAGGGAGTTGGGTGCAGGGATCTCAAACTACTGGCTAACACCACCTGACTAGGTCATTTGCATTCGAAACAGCTGAGGTAGTGTTCAGGGTCATAGGGTTGGGGTTAGGGTATTTAATCCTGCTCCTGGTCATCTACCCTCCTCCTCTTTAAGTGAAGCTCAAGACCTTAATTAGCTGGTTCAAGTGTGTTTGAAGGGAACTGAAGACTACAGTAAGCTGGATCTCCGGGAGCAGGAACAAACACCCCTGGTTAGGTTGTGAGGTTTATAATAGAGATTAGATATAGGGAGTAGGGTGCAGGGATCTCAAACTACCGGATTATGATGTAGATTTTAGGGTTGTTTGGTTGGGGTGCTCAGTTCTACTCTTGGTGATCCACCCTCCTCTTTAAGTGAATTCCAAGACCTTGATGAGCTAGTTTAAGTGTGTTTGGACATTACAGGAAACTGGATCTGCAGGAGCAGGAATGAACCTCTGGTAAGAGTTTAGGGAGCATGTTGCAAGGATTTTAAACTACCGGCTAACACCACCTCACTAGGAAATGCATTTGAGACCCCTGATATAGGGTTCATGGTCGTAATGTCGGATTTGGTATGCTTAATCCTGCTCCTGGTGATCTACCTTCCTCTTTAAGCAAATCCTGAAACCGTGTTTAGCTGGTTCAAGTGTGGAAGCTGGATCTACAGGAGCAGTAACAAACACCCCTGGTTATGTTGTAAGGGTTAGGATAGGGTTAAGATATAGCATTTAAAGTTTAGGGAGTAGGATGCAGGGGTCCTAAACTACCAACCCAACCTCACTAGGTAATTTGCATTCAAGACCCCTAATGTAGGGTTCAGGGTCAGGTGCTCAATTCCATTCTTTATGATCTACCTCCTCTTTAAGTGAACCTCAAGACCTTGATTAGTTGGATTAAGTGTGTTTAATTAGAGCTGGGGATGAAGCTGGCTTTCCAGGAGCAGGACTGGACACCCCTTATTTAGGGTGTAAGGGTCAGGATAGGGTTAAGTTTAGGATATAACATTCAGAGTTTAGAGAGTAGGGTTCAGGGATCTCAAACAACCATCTAACACCACCTCCACAATAGGTCATTTGTGTTCAAGATCCCTGATGTGGGGTTCGGGGTCATAGGGTTGGGGTTAGGGCAGGGAATTCAATATCTCCATGAGAAGGACTGAGTACCCTGGTTTAGGGATGTATCTGTAGTACCTAGTTCTCCCACCATAAGGCTTCACACCTGTACCTGAACTGGCCATGCATTTAACAGCAGGCCCCATAAGTGCATTGGTTTTATCGTAATGTTTTGTACCTCCGTAGAAAGTAAAAAGCTCTCGCTGTCGTAAGCACCACCTTAACACAATGAAGGCACCTGGTGCACCCCTCAGGGTTCAATGAGTTCTTCTCATAAGAAGAAAAACAATGACGAGATCAACAACATGGAGACCAGGAGACAAACGAAAACACAAATCAGAAGTGAGGAATGTCTTCTTGTACATGCATCCCAAGTGTGCATGGGAGCAAGAACGTTCCATAGCGCAGATGTCTCTAGAGAATCACCACCATATTTTGTCTGTCCTTGTAAAGAGTCAGTACCCTATGTTGAGCTTGTTCTTGTTGAGCTCCCTCTCCAGGTTGCCGATTAGAGCGTCAATGCTCTCCTGCAGGTCTCGCAGGTTGACCCTGTTGCTTAGGACTGGGCTGATCTCCTGGATCTTCATGTAGGCCTGGTAGGTGTGCTCTTTGGGTCGGTGCTCTGGGAGGATCTGATCATAGAGGGTTGTGGGAAGAGGTTCCTCCACTTGTAGCTTGTCCAAAACTACTGTATTCTCTTCCTCACTCACTTCCTCTTCCTCCTCTATCTGCATTTCCTCAACTCTCTCCACTGCCCGGTCCAACTCAGGCAACTCTTGTTCGGAGACTACATCTCCAGTACCCTTTGATAAGTCCTCCTGGTCTTCCTGTCCTGCGTTCAGAGGTTCTTCGCTGGGAACATCATCATAGTCTGCCTCCGTCGGGCAGCTCGGCTGGAGGTACGTTTCCCGGCATCCGCTCCAGTCCCCGGCATAGCGGTTACTGGGACTGTCCAGACGGCCAGCTCTGGGACGCAAAACACCTGCCATGTCCGCCTCAGTTAGATTTAGCACCTGTGGACGCTCTTTCCTCCTCCTTACGGCAGCCGTCATTGTTGGAAGCGACTCCACCGAGGCAGGAACCGGACACGAAGATTTAGCCTGAGCATCCACAACTTCGAAAAAAGACAAGAAACAATAGGTTTAATCATTTGATTATAAATTAACAACACATTTCAGATAATGAGAGTATATATGGAATAACCAGTGTTGGGGAAAGTACTTGGTAAGCTACTAACAAAAATCATCTTACTACAGTGAAGCTAGTACAGGAGGTAATATCTTTGTATACATATAATATGATATAAAATATTTTATAATTTTAGTTACTCCCCAAAACTAGCAATAATATATGTGGTTTTATTATGAAAAGCTCAAAGCATGCAGAACAAATTAGATACATGCCTCAAAACCCCAAACAAACTCAAAGATCCTAATTACTGACACCAACCCAAATTGCTAAACCTCAAATACATTTTGTTGAACTTGGCCAAACTCTATAAAACTTGCCAAGCCCTACAAATGGTGGCAAGCTATCAGTAGTTTTATCTTCTATTTGAACAAATCTGCGAGCTAGCAAGATATTGACAGTGTCATGAAGGGCTAGCAGAGGACACACAAAGCACACCCATTTAATCCTGTTTACCTGTCCCGATCTGCCCTCTAAACCCTCTGAGGATTTTAGCAGTGGCCTACATGTGATGGGACAAGTAAAATAAACAAACAAGCACAAATAAACATACAAAATACAACTGAGTACTATAGAATTATATTTGTAGCTCTTAGCCTTAACAAATTATGTTGTTTTTACAATAAGAGTACTTAAAGAATGTTAAAGCAGGCTTAAGGCTAGAATTTCTATGTACACGTAACCTGTTAAGCTGGTTTTAACTTAGTTAACTTAGCTTAGTTAATCACTTGACATTATTTGCATTAGTTAATCAATGCTAAGTTCTGTTTAAAATAGAAAGGCCTGCTTTAGAAACAGGGTTTTGATAATTAAACTGATTTAAATAAATAAATGGAAATGGAATAAAAATTGATGAAAAATCATTAAAACTTCACTTTAAATTTAAGATATAATTTAAGATATATTTAAGATGTATTCTCTGACATATTCTCTTAAACTTAAAATTTAGACTTGATGTTCAGAGGTTTTTACCGAAAAACAAAACATAAATATTATATAAATAAAAATCGAATTTAAATAAATAAATGGAACTGTTATTTAAACAAATTAAAAGATTAAAATTAGAGATACAGTTTATTAAGAAATATAAAGATAGATTAAGATTAATTTAAGTTAAATTCAATTGAATATTTTCTTAAAGTTTAGACTTGATATTCAGATATTTTTACTGGAAAATGACAAAAACTTGATTAAGAATATTTTCCCAAAATTGCCCAAAAACATGGTAAGCTACTTTTGTTTGCCTTTTATGTTAGTAAAACCTCAAAGTTAATGCAACTCTGACAAAAAAAAAAAAAACCCTGCAGAAATCTTTATATATGCACATAATTCAAGAAAACAACAAACACATAGACACTACAGAATATTCATCAAAATATCACGTGCCTGTGTGGAGAGACACAGTTTGACACACAAGCAGACAAAAAGACAGCCGTCCCAGAGCAGGACGAGTGCAGCTGGCCTCATGGGAGTTTCTCCACGCCTGACGGAGGCTTTTGCAGCGCGAGGCCCCTCTAAACTGGCCGATTGTTCTGAGGGTGAGGCGGGCGGCTCGGCCGGAGTTGAAGGTTAAGACAGGAATGCGCGTAATTACAGACTGAGGTTAACTGTACAGTTTCTGCGTGCTGGAGGAAGTCACGCACACAACGGGACAGAAATCTGTCTGAAACCACGAGTCAGGATGGGCAGCAAGAGTGTGATTAAAGCCCGACACGAGGTTTATGAGACGACCCTGAGACACACAACGGCGCCTTAAAGGAACAGCTCACCTAAACCTGACACACTTGGGTTGTTTTAAAGCCGTACGACTTTCTTTATTTTGAGAGTTTTGGAGAAATGTATCATACAGGGTCCAAACTCATGCAAAAACTACCTGCAAAATGACTGGTGTATTATTTCATTCAAAAACGGGCAGATACTACTTAGGACCGAATGATGATTAAAGGAATGTAATAGCAATTTCTCTGTTATCTACACTGTTTTCAATGATGATAATAATAATAATAATAATTATTATTTACATTATTAAAATTAAAACACTACTATTTTACAATGCTATTGTACTGTAAAATAAAAAATATAGTATTTAGTATAACCACAATAACAATAATTATTATAATAATTATAAACAATTATTAATAATATAAATAATTATATTTATTATTATTATTACTGTTGTTGTTTTCATTAATATTATTATAAATAATTGTTTGCTTTGTAATTATTTTATATATTAGCTTTTTTTACTAATAATGTATTATCCAATTTAAACAAAAAAACAATAATTCTATTGTACTGTAAAATACAAATATATTCTTTACAATTTCCTAAAACAAATTATTATTATGATAATTATTATTAATATTATTTTACAGAACAACAGTAAAATAACACTATTATATTCATGGCTATAACTTATTACTAATATTTTTGCAGAAAAACACAGGGTAACCTTAAAGCTTCTCTTTATTTTCACAATCAATTTATAAACGATTCTCATTACAAATTTGGGAAGAAGCACTATGAAACTCTCCCAACAAGTTTATGCCTTATATCTCCTTTTGCGTTTCACAGGAGAAAGAGACACTGGTTTGAAACGAATGTATGTGATGTTTGTTTGTTTGTGTTTAACGTCATTCCAGATTCTGTGGCGATTTTCATGGCGAGAATACATATATACAGTATTATGTATGCATATTTATGAATATAAAAACCTTGCTAGGTGTACTGCGTTAGGCTGAGTCTTGTCATAGCACTTGCATTTTATTGCTCTTCTGTTGGTTTTGATTGCTTCTTTTGTCCTCATTTGTAAGTCGCTTTGGATAAAAGTGTCTGCTACATGACTAACTAAATAAATAATAAATCCATAGGAGGGTGATGAACTCTAGTGAAATGATGTATGTGTCACCTGGCCAGAGCTGGAGCAGGTAATGAAGGACCTCGATGTGTTTTTTGAAGTGCAGAGCGCTGGCCAGCTCCTCGGAGTCGATGAAGACCCGGTTCCCATGGCAGGACGCCTCCTGTCTCTGGCTGAGCAGAACCGGCCCGAAACACACCGCCAGGTTCTGACAGGTCATTTTATTCACTTCGTGATGGGACGCCACACGCTTCAGGTGATCCAGAAGCTTCCGCAGGGTCGCCTGAGCACAAACACACACACGTGAGAGATCAGAAACAGGACAACGGACGAGACGGTTTCCTCCAGAACCTTCCCATACCTTCTCAACCTCCGGCAGGATCTCCAGCAAACCCACGGCGTGATCCGAGTCGGCCGAGTCGTTCTCACAGCCGCTGCTTCCCATCTGCAGCGGCCTCTTGGCCATCGAGTCCAGAACATACTCGTACAGCGGCTTGGTGATGAGAGGATGAGGAAGCTCACGGAGGTAGTCCTTCAACACACCTACAGAGAAACACACACCGCCACTGTCATCCTGTACTGTGTTATAGACGTTTCTTATTTGTCTTCCATGTTTGCTATTTGTTGTTGTTGTTTTTTTCTTTCTAACTTAGTAAAAGCGATAGATGTTATAAAAAGAAAAATTCTTTATAAATAATTTATAAAAAAAAAATTGATTCAAATGCTAAATATATTAAAATAAGTAAATATAAAATAACACAAAATAAAAGTATATTAAAAATAAAATACTAAAAAAGGTTCAAATTAACAAAAAATTTATTTAAATAAATGCAAATTAGACTAAAATACATTAAAATAGATTAAAATAAGTAAATAAATAATATAAATATATGTAAAATAATACATGAATTTTTTTAGAAGGAAAACAGTAGAAATTAGTAAATAAATCAGTATATATATATATATATATATATATATATATATATATATATATAAACAATTATTAAAATAAGTAAATATAAATCATATAAATATAAATTAAATGAAAAAAGATTTAAACAAATAAATAAATGTATGTTATTATATACAAATAAATGAATATAAGACTAAAATATGAATAAATGAATAATGGATTTAAATAAAAAGTAAAAAAAAAAAGTAAAACATTTCATAAAATAAATGCATGTAAGATATTATAATAAATAAAAATATTAAAATAAGTAAACAATAAACGTAAAAATTTAAAGAATTATATAAATACGTAAATAATGCATCTAACAATGAGGTATTACTTATTGTTACTATACCAGTACTATAATAATGCACAGAAAAAATTAATCTAATGTAATAAATGTAACAACAGAAACTGAATATTTTTAGATTTCTTATTAAGAATACTGACGTTAAACACTTCATATCCAAATTTTACTCCACGATTAACCATTATAAAGCAGACAACCTGATCTTGTTGCAGAAGACATGGAGTAAGAATTTAAAATGTGACATTGACGAAAATGTCTGGGATGATATTATTAGACTACCCTTGAATATCTCTGTCTGAAATAGATTTAAAGAAATGCTATTTAATATTGTACATAGAGCTTATATATCTCCACATATATATAGCAAAATAAATAATACTGTATCAGCCCAATGTCCCAAATGCAATAACAGTATCGGCACATTATTTCCTTGTCTTTGGGAATGTCCCTTGATTGCTGACTGTTGGAATGGTGTTTGTGACAAACTATCTATAACATGTAAACAGAGGGTTACAGCCTCTCCATTAATGTGCTGCTGGGTGTCTTCTCTTCCTCTTTTGTGGAATACTCCGATGTCTTTAAACCTCTGCTGATGTTGGGGAGAAAATTAATTATGAATAAATGGGTTGGGACAAAACCCCCTCTTATCAAGGACTGGATAACGCTGATTAAAGAATCCATACTTATGGAAGAGCTTGGATGTATATTAAAGGGTAAATCCAAATCATTTCAGAAGCTGTGGGTAATGCCTTTGAACTGTCTTGGCATTGATTAGAAGTCTATTATGCATCCTTAATTGTTTGCATGGTGGTACTGTAATATTGTTTTGAATTAGACCACACCGCTGTTGTGCATTTTCTATCTTCAAAAAAAAAAAAGTTATATACAATGTACACTGTTAATGCTTTACTCGTTACAGTCTATGCAGATTATTTAGAAAAACTCCAAAAAAAAAAAAACGGAATATTTTGACGTTTATAATTTTAAACTTTCACAGTATAAATTAGGTCTTTATGAGAACCCATATAGATGCTTTTTAAATTTTAAACGGGGGTTCTGTAGATCGAACATCACTATTATAGAGTGATGAACTTTAATTTATCTGCTGTTGGGAAGATGTATTATGAGGTGTGAGGTAGTGATAGTCTACTTCTGGTCATAGTCCCGCCCCCAAACTCACACCATGGGTCGAGCCAGTTGTTGATATATCACTCAATACGACAGATCAATGTTTTGCGTTTTATTCTTCTGGAAGTCTATTAAACTTACTTCTCCATTAACAGAAATGTAATCAGTCCCTTTAAATCTGACAACAATCCCGTAGATATAAGTAGAGTCTAAGATCTGCAGATTCAGTGAGATTAACTAACTGACAAATGATAGGAAATATCATCTGGAGCCAGTTTCTCCAGGGCTCTGATAGGCTGGATTGGTTCCCGCTCTACAGGCCTGGGATCACAGGAAGCACTATTGTTGTGTTTTTGTGGAAGTGTTGGAATTTGGCCCGGAATGTTGAGGTTGGGGACAATGAGAGAGCAAACAGATCCAGACGCAGAATTCACACCTGAGCAACTAGAGCCTGAGCGGAAGATATTAAAACACAGCCAGAGAGAAATAAACTAATACTGTTATTCATCAAGGATGCTTTCAACTGATCAAAAGTGCCAGTAAAGACATTTATAATGCTTCTAAAGATTTCTATTTCAAATAAATGCTGTTCTTTTGAACTTTCTATTCATCTGTGAATCCTGAAAAATAAAATGCATCACAGTTTCCACAAAAATATTGAGCAGCACAACTGTGTTCAACATTGATGATAATCAGAAATGTTTCATGAGCAGTAAATCAGTATATTATTATGATTTCTGAAGATCACTGAAGACTGCAGTAATGATGCTGAAAATACAGCTGCAGATCACAGAAATAAATTACAGTTTAACACATTCACATAGAAAACACTTATTTTAAATCATAAACATATTTCACAATTTTACTGCATTTTTGATCAAATAAATGCAGCCTTGGTGAACAGAAGAGACTCTTTCAAAAACATTAAAACATCTTACAAAATACATATAGATGATCATGACCAAAAGCCCGTGCTGATACAGCAGTATTTCTGTAAGTTACTGACAGTTTTTTTCACAGGCCAATTACCGGCTGTAAATAGAAGTGCTAATTCAGTCAGACGTGACCTCTGACCTAGGAAGTATATGTGACAGCAGAATGTCATGGGCAACTAAAGAAGACAGACAAGAATATTTACACACACACACAAACAGCCTATCTATTTTTTTTTCTGTATTTTGTGTTATTATGTTGTTCTGAATCGGCGTCTTTCTACACTGTGTGGCTGGTGGCCAGGTGCATGATGGGACTTTGAGCCACATATTGGTTTAAAAGGCAAATAAACACCACCTGCTCATACAACATTACACAGCGGGCATCAACCTCTCTCACACACACACACACACACACACTAAACACTGAAATACAACACAGAAGCTTCAGTGTGTTTAACACACAACTGAGATTAAATACATACAGCTGCACTTCATCAAACTCAAATGCACCATGTTTTATCTCACGAGGGTGCATTTACTTGATCACATATACAGTAAAAATTGTGAAATATTATTACAATTTAAAATAGCTGTTCTCTATGTGAATATCTGTTAAACTGTAATTTATTTCTGTGATCAAAGCTGTATTTTCAGCATCATTACTGCAGTCTTCAGTGTCACATGATCTTCAGAAATCATAATAATATACTGATTTACTGCTAAAGAAACATTTCTGATTATTATTAATGTTGAAAACAGTTGTGCTGCTCAATATTTTTGTGGAAACCGTGATACATTTATTTTTCAGGATTCACAGATGAACAGCATTTATTTGAAATAGAAATCTTTTGTAACATTAGAAATGACTTTACTGTCACTTTTTATCAATTTTTATGTGTCCTTGAATAAAAGTATCAATTTCTATAAAAAAATAAATAAATAAATACTAACCCAAAACTTATGAATGGTCATGTATAATATATCACACAGCTTTAGTCCTCATTACAACATTGACCTCAGTTTTCCCGCCAAATCTTACACATGTACATTGGACTCTGTTCCTTCTGTGTGTGTGTGTGTGTGTGTGTGTTTTCTGTGACACTCATAGAGCTGAACACAAAGAAGCTGCTGGCCTTGTTACCGTCTGTTTTGCAAGCTTTCTGCTGACCTCTGACCTCTGGTTAATCTCATTCACAAAGGCCGTATGACACAGTCAAGACACACACACACACACACACACGGGGTCCATTCACATTTCTTAACACACTCCAACTAGGCTTCAAATGAAATGGTTTGAGTTGAGTGTAAATCTCAGTAAACGTGTGTGAATGTATCGTGTGTGTGAGCGCTGATATGCAGTACCTGTAATGACGTTAATATCTGGGTAGTTGTTTTCCGAGAGCTCGACGGCGTGACTATCCCTCTCAAACGCTTCCCGCAGCTCCTTCTTCACCGCAGCCGAACCACACAGACGATACAGACCCACCACCTGTCAATCACACACACACAACCTTTATACAACCTTCAGAGAACCTCACAACAACATCACTGATCATAACCATCATGCAATGCTGATATTAACAATCATTGTAGTAATTAGGAGGAAACGTCTCTGCTTTTATTGCATATGGTTAGTTAAAATCTACCTCTATCCCCTCTCTCGTCTGCGTGCCTTGTTTCATGTTGGAGTGTGGTGTTCGTATGTGTTGTTCGGACACTCGCGCCCTATATTCTGTAAAAGGCGTAAAGGTTCGAGTTTGCTCGGGCTGTGCATGCTCCTGTCCGCGTGTGTTGTTGTGTTTTGTGTAGCATGAGGTTCGTGTTTGGCCACATGCTTTCTCGTTGTCTTGTGTTGTTGCGGCTCGGGGTTCCCTCAGCCTTGTGCTTTCATGTTTTGCGTGTTCGTGTCTTGTTTTGCTGGCCATGTGCTTGTGTTTTTGTTTCGTGTGAGCACATGGCTTTTGTCTTTGTTTTCTGTGTGCCATGTGCTCTCGTGTCAATCGTGCCCCCCCCCATCCCCATCTTGTTACGGGTTCATTTGCCCCACCTGTCCTCCCTCAATACCCTCTTCATTTGCTCCCTATTTATTCTCCTTGTGTGTGCAGTCCTTTGCCAGTTTGCTGTTGAATGCACCCTTGTTGTCTCCGGTCTTGTCCTGCCTTGTTGGATCTTGCCTTGCCGTGCAGTGCCCTGTCTTAGCCTACTGACCTGTTTTCCCCCCACGGGGTAGTTTTTGTTGTTTGTTTTGTTCTATTTTTTTTATTAATAAAAGCCCTTGACTCTGCACTTGAGTCCTCGCTTCATCCCTACAACCCAACCTTGACCATTTTATTAAAAATGTTATAATAATAATAAAATAATAATAATAATCATCATCAAAAACAACAATTGATATAATTATTTTAATTATAAATTTGTTCATATTTTTATTATTATTGAGAAATTATATTTTTTTCACATTTTTATCTGTATGTTGCATATTTTTATTAAAATACAATAGTAATACAATAATAATAATACTCAATAAATGTGAATTAATTATTAAAACATAACCATAATAATCATCGATTACTTATTATTTTGATTGTAATATTTCAATTTATTAATCTGCAAGTATTATTATTATTATTGAGATACTATTTTAACATACTTTTATCTGTATGTTGCATATTTCTATGAAACAATAATAATACTACTACTAATAATAATAATAAATAAATAAATACATTTAAGTCCAAAAATTTTTTTTTATTTTTTTAAATAATAATAATAATAATTGGTATTTTAATAAAAATCATGCAAAATACAGATGGAAATGTTTGCTAAAATATCTCATTCACCATTGGTAAAAAGTCTAAAAAGTCTCACAATTGTGTTAAAGTTAAATGTGGACCCTGGTTAGAGATAAATGAAAGTGATAATAAATGTTTTGTTTCTCTATCTACACATACATTTTAGTGCAGTACAAGATAGGTTAGCAAAGGTCTTTAACCTAAGCCTCTTCTTTGTTGCATAAGATGTAAAAATGTGACAGCTTGCACGTAGAAGCACATCTCCTTATTATCCAATTCCTAAAAAACATTTCCTGTTGGCTGTCGGAAAGACTGCGGGTATGGAAATATCCGGAGTCTTAACCGGCTTGGATCCAGACCAGCTCACACCTGCAATCCTGCACACAAACAGTCTGACAAACAACTGCAGTACAAACCTGCGCGTACACAACACATTCATTCACAGAGGACCTCTACCGCCTGCTGTGGGCGGAGTTAAGAACAGAGGGAGCCAATCAGATTTAGCACTCAGTGTAGCTGCCTGCATACTATTTTTAAAATTAAATAAGCATTATGCAATGACAAACATTATGGTTTAGTTTAATTCAGTGAATGACATTCAGCCATCTCCAATAAATTGGACTTTTTAGCATTTTTAATTGGTTTATATGTCACTGTCCACATGAGTTGCTGCATTATATAATCAACACATTGAACAGTGTGTTCTGGTTGCATACTACTACTTCTGCCAAAATGTGCAGTATACAACAAACAACACTGTGTGAAATACTGTATCCCACAATGCATTGTGCTCAACTTGATGAATGAGCCTGAGTATCTATACATATGCATATGCATATATAAATGCATAAAGGAAAAATAAACAAATGCATAAGTGCAAAAATTACTAAATAAATGCATACATGCATAAATAAATGCAAAAATAAACAAATTCAAAACATTAGTATTTAATATACAGTATATATGCACACAATTTAGTAGGTAGTAAGCTAGCGTTTAATCTCAAACACGGCCTAGCACATTCTGCAATGATTTAGCAGCACAGACTCCAATAAACAGAAGATATCCCCTGCAATGTGAAACGGCAGCTTGATTCAGACCAGTGGTGTGCATGTGTGTGCGTGTGTGTGTGTGTGTGTGTGTGTGTGTGTAACTCACAAATGTCACCCAGAGGAAATAATAGCTTGACCACAGTCTTGTTAAAAACAGCTGAAGAGTTTCCTGAATCCACTAAAACCTTCCTCCTTTTTTCCCCTAGTAAAGAACACATCCTGCTTCTGGGTTGGTCTTCAGTTTTAGCTTTGCATCTGACCGCTAACGTGACATGTATTAAACCCAAAGAGGAATTTTTCATTTGGGCACAAGCCAAACGTCTCCACACAGACTCAACGCTTGGCTTCCGGAGTTGCTCTTTAGTAGGTCAAACTTTAGAGGTCACAGGCTAATTTGTAAAAATAACTGTTTGAAATGACTCTCATAACACAAAACTTTGAGGCATGGAAAGTATGTTTTAAAGTTATGAATGCAAAGAAATAATTCCCCAAAAACTATGTTATGTGAAAGAGAGAATATTTTGTATATAAGAAACAAAAGTAAAAGTGACAAAATGTTAATTTTTTAGGTTAACTATTCCTTTAACTAGGCAAGAAGGGCTGCAGAAAAACCCTCACGGCACACAGCTAATCATTTACCCATCCAGGTTGGCGGTTTTCCTGCGGCCATAGATCAGAAGAAACATTCCTTTAGCTTCCGTGAGCTGTGTATATCATGCTTTCTTAAGACAAACTATACTGACTTCAGGCTTTAGTAAAGAACTCCACACAGTAAGCAGCTAAGCTCTGACCTTAAACCAAGTTCTCTTATTTCAAGAACACTAGAGAAATATTAATTCGGTGAACTGAATGCATAACAATATATAACAACCACTAGGCTAGGCTACTGCAAATTCCACAGTATATACTCCAGTATACAGTACATAATTACTGTCTTAAAAAGCAGTGTGCTATGTTGCTGTCACATGACCAAGAATATTTACATTGGCAAGAAGGATCCAATTATCATCTCAAAAATAAATACAATAATTGCACATTTGTGCATCTCGGGTACCAGGAATACCACAGACTTTTTGAATACCACAGCTTCTGAAAAATGTTAGTTTCAGTAGTGTAGTGTAGTGTAGTTTGTTGGAGGCTAACAGCACTTACATACTGCACAGTATGTAGAGTATACTTAAAAAAAAAAAAAGAAGGAAAAGGAAAAGCATAAATGCATGAATAAATAAAAATGAGGAAAAAGTTTTAAAAAGTATTCAAAAGTATGTAGTATGCAATAATCATTGTATTAAACGAGTATGCTGCACTTGTCACTATTTATGCATAAATAATTGCAAAAATAAACCAAGGCATTAATGCATAAACAATGCATATATAAATTCATAAATGCATAAACAATTGCATGAATGCATAGAAGTACAAATACATGCATCATCTCAAAAAAGTGATGACGGCACAGCAATGCAACTTGGGAGCAGCACATGAATAAGAAAACCATGCTAAATTTGATATGCGGATATAAGCATCAGATATATGGGCTTGAGCTGCAGATTTAGCATACAGAGGCTGACAACACTCCACAAAGTTAAAAACAGCCTAAGACAGATTGAGAGAAACCTCATCATACCAGCAGAACTTTACAGCCTTCCCAAAGGACCTCCAAGCTTTTTTTTTTTTACATCGATAAGGGCTGAAAGTCTCTCTCAGCTGATCTAGAATCAGATCTTCCATGTGTGAGTATTGAGCTGCAGGGGTAAATCTGATCTGAGAACAGCAGTCGGAGTTGTTTTGTGGGTTGATGGCGGACACACTTGGTGGGATGACTGGACGAGAACAGCATTAAACTCTGGGTGACACTGTAACCGAGTCAGATTGTGTGTGTGTGTGTATAACGGAGATGAATGGCTAGTATTTTGGCAATGTGCCTGTGCACACAAACCACCGAGAGGCCTTGCTAAGCTTGTTTGTGTGAGTGTGTAATGTCCATGGACAAGGACTTTAGAACGGTTGGCGAGCTCACTTTAACCGAAGCCCAAACATTCTTACTGCTCTTTCTGATCCATCAAAGGTAGTCCCATCTCAAACTCTTCTAGGACTCTTTTGAAGGTAAACCATTGTGACACTCTTCAGAAAGACAATGTCTCAAACTCTTCTAGGACTCTTTTGAAGGTGCCACAGTGCGACAATCTCCAGACAGTCAGTCAATGATTGAAACTCTTCTAGGACCCCTCTGAGATTGCCACAATGTGGCACTCTTTATAAAGTCAACATAACAATGGCTTACATATAGTTGCAGATTAAAATTGAATAGCAGGCCTACTTTGTGAAGTACTGACATCAAAAGAATTACACACTTCACCTTTAAATGAAAGATTTAGTTTGCAACTGCATGCAGGTTAAAGAACCATAAAGATCTGCTCCACTCACTCACCTGACAACCCCTCCTCTCGATCTCAGAGATGCATTTCTCGATGAGCAGTGGAACCATTAATCCAGATGCTTCCCGTTCCACCACGCGCCGAGCCTGTACACCAAACACCTGCATTTCGTTATCCCCCTCCTGGCCATCAAGAGAGTTCTGCCTCTGCTCCATGAGGCTCAGCTTCACGTACATCATTCCACGTGGTTCCAGGCGGACCGCAAGCTGGTGCATCTTACGCACACGAAACAAGGCCGGGAGAACCACAGTCCCATGGCAGCACACCCGGTTCCTTCGTGATGTGGACTCCCAACTGAAAACGACAAGTTTGAGGTGCTGAGCGTTCTCCAAATCAATGTTGAAGGTGTGATCCATGTCCAGGAAGGCTGTCCGACATGTAAGCAAGGCCGTACGAGCTTTGTTGACAGAGTCCACCTGGATTGCGCAGTAGACGTCACGGGAATCAACCCGCGGTGGCTTCAAGTCCTCTGCGCCATAGAAGTGCAGACTCATTAGTCCAGAGATATACGTTAGACACTTTGGCTGCTCAGAGAAACTATACGAACGGAAGGCGTCGATATCCAGCTCTGTGCCAGGTAGCCTCTGACTTCCGCCGTTCCCATTGGGATCCCTGTCCCGGGATTTACTGTTCTTTCTTTCGGAGTTTCCGTGCTTTCCTGATTTGGCGACAAGTTCGGGCGAGTCTCCATCGCTTAGGTAACCTCCTTTACTGGCCGATTTGGGAATGCCACCGCTGTTGCTCCTCCTCTTATCGAAGTTGTGCTGCGTAGAAACACTGCTGTCCAAATGGTACCACCAAATTACATTACCACTCGCCAATGCAGTCGTCACACCTGCCGGGGACAGTCTGGACTGGGACTGGCCCAGCTCTGCCATCCCATTGGCTCTTGGCGAGTGAGCCCTGGGTTCTGATTGGTTGTTGCTGATGGCCACATTGCTAGATGGGTTCCCTTTAACGCTAAGCTTCCGACTCAGATCAGGCAGTTTCTTCATCTTCATAGAGAGTTTTCGGACAGTCCGTGGTGACTTGATTTTATCAGGAAAAGACCAGTTCATAGTAGTGCTCCGTTTAGCTGGGTTGGGACTAGAAGAGGGAGAAAGTCCACCAGTGGACTGCTCTGAAGGATCTGTGGAATGAAAGAGGAGGGTTTAATTAGTACATTGACCAAGTCATTGACCCCCAGGTCTTAGCTGACCCTTAGATGAACTCAATACCATTTGTGGGTATATGTTTTATGTGAATCTTATACCACAAGATGAATAAATTCCTCATTTGGATTAGTTGATAGATGAGTCAAGGATTCAAGTCCAAGTCTGCTTTATTGTCAATTCTTCCACATGTACAGCACATACATACAGAGAATTGAAATTGCGTTACTCTCAGACCCTTGGTGCATACAGTTAACATTAAACACTGACAGTAGACGTTAAAATACAGATAAATACAGTTTAAATATATGTACATACAACTATACAGATATACAAATGAGGACATTGTAGAAAAATAAAGAAAGAGATAGATAAAGTGGCATAAGGCACATGGCAGAATAGATGGAGTGCAAACCAGTTAAATAAAACAAAACTGTGCAGATATATGTGTAGTGCAAGAAGAGCTTATCAGTCTGTTAAAGTGACAAGAGAACAGTCTTTTTATCAGACTATCCGAAGAGGTAGTTTGCAGTCAGTGCTGGATGAGGTAGTGATCAGTCCAATGGTGCACAAGTGACAGGTGCTGATCACAGTTTGTAAGTGGGTGGGTGGGGGGGGGGGGAAAGGTCCTGGGGATGTGGGGAGCTGGGGGGGGGGGGGGGTCGTAGTATCAGAGTTCAGTGTTGCATGGGGTAAAAGAGGGGAGGGGGGGCAAGGACGGGAGGGAGTTCAGCTTCCTGACAGCCTGATGTATGAAGCTGTCCTTCAGTCTGCTGGTCCTCGCCTGGAGACTCCGCAGTCTCCTCCCTGATGGCAGCAGACTGAAGAAGCTGTGTGTCGGGTGGGTGGGATCACCTGCAATGCGGAGGGCTTTGCGGGTGAGACAGGTGCTGTAGATGTCCTGGAGGGAGGGGAGAGAGACACCAACGATCTTCTCAGCTGCTCTCACTATGCGCTGAAGTGACTTGCGGCAGGATGTGTTGCAAGCGCCATACCACACAGTGATGCAGCTAGTTATGATGCTCTCGATGGTGCCTCTGTAAAAGGTGCACATGATGGGGGCCAGGGTTCTGGCTCTTCTGAGTTTGCAGAGGAAGTAGAGACACTGCTCTGCTTTCTTGGCCAGTGCTACAGTGTTGTTAGTTCAAGCCAAATTCTTTCAAAAAAGTAACAGTGATTTGGATTATTCAAAGCAAGATACTTAATTGGTGGAAGCTGTACAAACAAGAGTGCTTTAAGGACTTAAAAATGTCACATGATATAAACATGTACACAAGGAAATAAGCAGAATAATTAACGTTTGTCCAAGGTGTGACAGTTCAACACTTATATCTTTAGTTCTTCAAAAACATGTAATCAGTTATTCCTTTACCAAAACAAAACTCTTGGTTTGTGCTCGAAACAGCCCCAGTAACTAGACAATTTGACCCATTATCCATAATTCTTTCCTATTGCTTCTGGCCTGTTCACTCCTGTTTGGTCCACAGGATTCCCCTTTGCTCTATGCACATACACGCCATAATAACTACATATATCCCAAAAAGTCCCTTTCCAGCTCAGTCACACACATCAAAAACAAAGAACATCTGTGGAACATTCCTAAGTGGAACGATAAAACAGACCTTCCAATGGCCAAGAGCGCTGTGGTTAAATCGCTCCATCAGCCTCAGTATAATTTGCTCTTGCTCTCTCGATTAGTAGATTTCCTTTTACGAGAGACTTCTGGACCTGGGATGCAGTTATCTCCGCAGTGTGTTACCGCAGTCATTATGCAGTGGTTGACAAATCAGATTTCTTGAACATGCAACCCAGATCGGTCTCCTTCCTCTACCTCGCCCTCTGTTCATCTGCTTTACTACAACAGCGGCTCTGTTGCCACAGTTCAGGGCCTCCTTCAACACCTGCCGTTTGACAGTGACGTGACATACGGCCAAGTATGGTGACCCATACTCTGAATTTTTTCTCTGCATTTAACCCATCCAAAGTGCACACACACAGCGTGAACACACACCCGGAGAAGTTTGATCTGGTACTTACCCGCCCACATAAAACAAAGACCCGATTCTATTAAAGAGAGGGAGAGACATGCCAGTGTGAAGAGACCAAAAAAGAGAGAGGCAATGAGAAAGAGAAATACTGTTTTGAGAAAGATTGATGTGGAGGAGATGGGGCAGAAGTTCACACTTTGGCATCGCAAGTGTGTGTGTCTTTTTAAAAGGACATATTTTTTGTCTCTGAAATGACATTCCATTCTGCTGATGTCACAAAGGCCATGTGGGCGGAGAACAATAATGTTAACCAATAATATTTTAATCCACCAATCTAATCAAATGCCACCATTTACTTACATAAGTAAATATACAACTAGTCCACATGAACTGAATGCAAGTGTGAATAGGATTTGAAAACTAATTTGATTTCTTACAAGAGGTAATTTTAGGGATATAACAATATTGGGCAGCACAACCGTTTTCAACATTGATAATAATCATAAATGTTTCTTGAGCAGCAAATCAGCATTTTAAAATGATTTCTGAAGGATCATGTGACACTGAAAACTGGAGTAATGATGAAAATTCAGCTTTGATCACAGCAATAAAATACATTTTAAAATGCAAATTTTAATCACATAGAAAACTATTTTGAATAGTAATATTTCACAATATTTTTACTGTATTTGAGCAAAAAAAAGGTAGCCTTTATTGAGCATAAGAGACTTCATTCAGAAACATGAGAAAATTAAACTTTTAGTGTATGCAAAAGCACAATAAACAATCCTTATTGTTTAATGCGATTATAGCTTTTAACTACTCTTGCAGCCCTAACTAATATAACCGTATAAATCCCTACACGCAACTGAAACCCTACAGATGTAAATATGTGACACCTCACACACACCCACACACACACACCCACAGTCTCAGGGGCCCAGATTAGGAGGCAAGGTTGCATTCCAAAACACACACACACCCCTGCTCTCGTCCACAGCATCTCTAATCAAAACACTGGATTTATTTATAGGCATCCTATTGTGCTTTTTCACTTTTTGAATTTTAATCAGTGTGTAGTTTGTATGTTTAGGCATAAAATGATCTACAAAGTTACAAATCTCAAAGTCCACTCCAAAGGGAGATAATCCCTTTTCAAGAACTACAGCGAACGGCTCGTTTGGACTACAAAGTTGTTTTCCTGTATTTGTGACATCACAAATTGTAAACCCCTCCTACGGAAATTTGAATGGTTGGAGGGAACGCTTGGTTGAGCACTGCACGTTTCAAAATCAAAACCCGGTGTGGGTGTTTAATATCACTGTATTTCTGATGGAAACCAACTGTTTTCAGACAATTTTGGATGTCATTTTCATTTCATCTTGCATGTAATGTCTGATAAAGCAGCGTTTATGAGCGGAGCTCTGCTTTGTGTACAGCGTTACCGGAGAAACCTCGAGCTCTCCCGCTCCAACAGCACCTCCTGCTGGAAGATAGTTCATTTGCATATGTGGCCACAAACAGTGTAAGTCTGTGGGACTATGGTATAAATAAATTCAACAGTTTCACTGCAATTCATGTTATAATGTTAGAATTAAAGAACAATAAACAATATATATTACCGTTGCACTTATTCGTACATAGTCAATGCAGTTATTTTTAAGCTGTTGTTGACATCCTATCTAAAACATGAAAAAAAAAAAGAAAAAACCCAACAACAATAACGTTACCACTTTAATATGCCTTGCAATATCCCTGCGTACAAAGGTTCTGCGCGACCCTCTTGTTCTATATTCTCGGGGTCTGAACTGATATGGCAATATTGACGAACTTGCTGCTTTGGCAAGGGGCGGGGCAATACTGAAACACCGTCTAAGCTGTTCGCCAATCACAACGCACTGGGACAGCTAACCAATCGTTTTTCGAAAGGCGGGTCTTCATCAAACCCGGAACTAATCGAGCAGTTTCTGTCAGGCTGGGGAGAGATGCATTATAATAATGTCAATTATGTGAAAAATAATGTGATTTTCGAACCACCAAGCATGAGAGCATGTTCTAGTACACCCCCAAAACTA
The DNA here is from genome assembly GCF_936440315.1 of Barbus barbus. NCBI lineage: Eukaryota > Metazoa > Chordata > Actinopteri > Cypriniformes > Cyprinidae > Barbus > Barbus barbus. The sequence continues at coordinate 25,674,821 of NC_136718.1, read as the reverse complement.
AATCAACACTTTGTAAAAGAGCATAATAGGACCACTTTAAAGGGTTTATATCATTAAAAAAAATCTAATTTCTATTAACATACTGTAACTTGCAGAATTTAATTTTGTTGATTAGTTGGCTTGCTTGGTTGGGGACACTTCATTTCCAGCGATATCCTTGACCTGATTGCAAAGACACTATTTAAACTGAACTGAGCTGGGTGATGACATCACTGAATTCAATAATGAAATGCCTTTAACTTTTTTTATCTTTTCATTTTACATTATTGACACAGTACTTTCCTTTTTTCATATTGTGCAGTTGCTTTGACACAATTCACATTGTTAAAAGCGCTATATAAATAAAGGTGACTTGACTTGATAACACTCACTGACTGTGTGTGTGTGTGTGTGTGTGTGTGTGTGTGTGCGCTTATTTTACATATTTGATTGTGACAGGTGGTGAGTGGGCCAATATGGTCACTAGTCACACTAATAATAGAGTGTCAGAAGACATTTTACAGCCTTGAATCTGTCTCACACACACACACACACACACACACACACACACACACACACACAGTGCCATTAGTGACAGAGAGAAAACTGGAGCATTTATCTGAGATGGTGAAGTCTGATGTCATGGACTGTGTGTTGAACTGATCACAAATCTGCTCTTTAAATGATTCAAGAGCTTCATCTAGAACCACAGAACAAAGCTCTGTTACACACACACACACACACACACACACACATAGGGCTGGGCAAAAATCAGATGTTAATACTTTAAGGCTCTTGTTTAATTTATGACTGTGAATTTGAATTGAACTGCTCACACCCCACAGGATGTTGAATTGGAATTTGAATAGAAATGACAGGAAGAGGAATTTACAGAATTACAATTGAATGAAATTCAAACAGAGTCACATAACAGAGAACTGACAATCATTCAACACTAAAATGTAAATAATTAATCATTAATTTGTATTAATTAATTAATTAATAACTACAATACTGTTTTACAGAACATTGTTTTCAGATAATTTTATAGTCATCAAATTTGTATTTGAAAATGTATTATGCTTTATAAAATATAATTTGTTCAACAGAAAAATTAACAGCAAAAATAAGTGATCTTCCAACATTATCCACTGTTAATTTATTAAATATATATTAAATATACATAAAATGTACAAATACATGTGTGTGAGAGATTATATATTAAATAATATTATTTTTATATATTTTATATTATTATAGCAGTAAATACTAATTTCTATAGATGTGTAAAAATTTCTAACAGTTATGATTATGATCTGATAACTTAATTTTGAATGTCAAGACCTATTATACATTATAAAAGCGCACACAAATAAAGTCAAATATTAACATAAAATATATTGACATCAAATTTAAATACAAATTTCAATGTAAATATTTATCATATATTCAAAAAGTATAGTTAAACTGTAAATGTAAACTACACTTAAAGGAGACATATTACGCACCTTTTTCTAAGATGTAATATAAGTCTCTGGTGTCCCCAGAATGTGTCTGTAAAGTTTCACTCAAAATACCCCACATTCATTTATTATATCATTTTGAAAATGGAAGCAAAAACAATCTGATTTTCGTGCCTGTTTCTTTAAATGCAAATGAGCTGCTGCTCCCGCCCCCTTTCCAGAATAGAACCTAAAAACATCTGTTTTGGTTCTGATTATCATGTTTATCTCGCTGAAATCATGCGTTTTAAACCATATTAGTTTAAACTTCTGATATACGGTTTTCTGAGTGCACACATCCGAAGCACACGAGCATGCGAGTACTAAACTAAGTTCTCATTCACACACAAGTTTACATTAAAAACACACACGAGTTACAAAAACAGTCAGTTATGTCTGTGAAGGCAAACAGCTGGGAAATAAATCACATGATTATTTTAGATCTGTGTGGGAGCAGCATACAGTATATAAATCAATAAATCCACTGCTCTGTCTCTGAGGCTGGGACTAAATAGTGTTCTGTGCTCGTCTGTGCAGCCAAAGACAGAACAGTTGGCATGTTTTGCTCAAACTATCACCATGGCATTAGAACTGTACACCGTTGTCGCTTGTGAAAGCAAAATGATGGCGCAGCGGGTGGAAACTTACAGATTAGGGGAAGGTAATATTATAATGAGATCCCTTTGCCACATTACCAAGGGAGCAAAATCAGATGCACTCGATTTTTCAGAAGCTTGCAGAAAAAGGCTTACTAAAAGTTACTGGGTTAATCTTTTTCACGTTTCCTTGGTTGGTAGATGCACTAGGGACCTGATTATAGCACTTAAAACCTGGAAAAGTCAGATTTTCATATGTGACCTTTAAAGCCGTTACATGAATATATTTGAATTTAATTCCATTTAAATGTTACTTATTTAAATTCAAGTTAGAATGAGAGTTCTGCATCATGTTACAATTTAAATTCAAATTTAGGAATTACTTTGAACTTTCAAAGCCACTGCAATGTTCAGTTCTGAACATTTCACAACCCTGAATCACACACACACACACACACACACACACACACACATGCACAAGGTCAGGGTGGACGGCTGCCTTTCGCAACGCCACACTCAGATCCGGTTACCTGCCACCCATGGGATTGTGGGTAATATTACCTTCTCCATGTCATCACTAATGTAAAAGGCAAGCGTGCGCTCAGTTTGTGCGCTCATGTTTCAGAGGGGTGTTGGGACACACATGCAGCCGGGAGCTAAAGTCAACAGCACACCAGGAAAGTTCCGGAATGGAACACAACACAGCATTCAGAACAGAGCCTAAAACACACACACACACACACACACTTCTCACACAAACGTGTCAGAAGCTCAACCAACGCGCTGAAGAACACGCTGAAAAGTCACAACAATGACCTTTAAAAGACATAAAACTTTTCTTTTGTAAAGCGACAGATTTTTTCCATCAGGAATTGATTGGATTGGAAAATAGTGCACGTTTGTACCAGAACAGATCCAGACAGGGATTATGTTCAGAAATCAAAACAGCACACATGCATACTACTTGTGCTATTTCCACAGTATGCATCGGATACCTGGATGAGCTACTACATTTGCCAAATTGTGCATTATGCAACAAATGACTAAATGCAATGCACTTGATGTCATATATTATGTGAACAGTGTTATTTATATACTATACTTACTGTACTTTTTATTAAGCGTTAGATTTCATTTCAATCATTTTGTTACGTGCATTTGTCATTCTTATTAGGTTTTATTTCAAATATTAACATTTATGTTTAATTTATTTTATTTCAGTATTTTAGTTTTAGTTCAGTTTTAGAGTTTATAATTCCCTTCCAGTTAGTTATTTTAGTGCTTCGACTGAAATCAATTAAAATTTGATATTATTTTATTTCAGCTCGTTTCAATTCACAAAAATGTTTAAATGTTTTATTATATATTTTTAATTAACTTCTATTTTTATTTTAATTGTAGTTCATTTTGATATGTGCTTTTGTTAATTATAATAATATTATTCAGGTTTAATTAAATTTTTTATTGCAGTTTTAATTTTAGTTCAGTTTTAGTTTAATTTCAACCTAAACTAAACGAAAATGAGAAATGTTGCCAGCTGTCCATAATAAGTTTAAGTTTGTCATCTAATATTTATATTTGATTTCAGCTTCATTTCAATGAACACAAATGTTTTATTATCGTGTTATTTTCTATTTTTTTTAATTTGCTTTTATTTTTACACTTCAATTTTATGTACTTTTGTTATTTTTATTCCTTATTTTAAATATTGCTATTTTAGTTATTTTTATTTCAGCATTTTTCAACTTTTAGTTCAGTTTTTTTTGTTTGTTAATTTTAGTACTTCAATTTAAACGAAAGGAAAATGTGAAATTGTACTTTTAGTGTACTAATATCTATCTAAATGTAACACAAATGGTTTCACACGTTATTTTTTGAACACTGGTCAGTATAAAGTATGTAGCACGCTAGTATGTGAATTTGTCAAAATAGCATATTTTCATCATTCATGATGAGACCAGAAGCATGTATTAAGTAAACAGGGTCTGTTTGGATTTCATGTGACTTTAAGCAGCCTGTGTTTTTTACATTCATTTAAATATATCACAAGGCAAACGCATTGGCCCTCACAGATCCAACAGACGTTAATTACAGGTTTAACCTCATCAGCTAAACTAATGTCACCACATCAAACAAGCGCTAGTCAAACAAAAAGAGCCGACACTAACAACTGCTAACAGACATGAACTCAAAGACGTGTTGGTAGCCTCCAGAGAAGCGTTACGCTGACAGTTTCAATAGTTCGCTGACAGCAGTCTTTAATAGGTATGACTGCATTAGTGAATAACGTCACACATTCATACGGCACTAAATATAGAGCTGCGCGAGTCCTGAGAGCCAGAGACCATACGATACAACCCCAAAAACCAGCAACGCTCCTCCAGCCCAGAGCTGCACGGGTAACACAAATAAAACTAAAATCACAATATGGCTTAGCATGATTTTTAAATCAATATATGTGCTGCTGTGTGTTTGAGAGTGTGTTTATTTACACGCGAGCAGCTCATGATCCGGTGTTTGCAGCTTGCTGTGAGTTTGAATTGTTTTATATATGCATCTGAAAATGCAATATGCACCAAACGCCTTGTAATAAGAAGCACTTGGTTTTCCATCCAAGTAAAAGTGGTTTAACATTTGAAAATTAGGAAACTATAATCATTAAGGGCATAAATATTAGTATTACAATTTTATTGTTCTGTAAATACATAGTACTACTACTACAACTACTATTATTATTATTATTATTATTATTATTATTATATGTTTTTCTTTTGATGTCTTATTTGTTTTAATATTTTTATTGGGGCCAAACTGTGCAGCCTTACAAACAAGCAAAAATGTAACAAAATGTTTATGCATTTTATTTTTGGAGTACATTTTACAAGAAAATACTCTTTAGGTTTTTCTGCTTAAAAATTTCACATTTAAGAATACATGTTCATCTTTAAAATAAAATTATTATTATATTTTTTTCTTTAAATTATTTTACAGTCAAATATTACTAAAGTATTTCTCATTTTATTAATATAATTAAATAATAATAATAAATGTTGTTATTATTATAATTATTGTTCTAGTCTTTTTGATATATAGTCACAAATTTCTGGGCCAAACTGTGAAGCCTTACAAAAAGCATGATTTTTTTTTCAGCATGTTTTACAAGCAAATAGTATTTCAGACTGTCTACTTCAAAAATTCACAAAAGTGAAAGTGACATGACATACAGCCAAGTATGGTGATCCATACTCAGAATTCGTGCTCTGCATTTAACCCATCCAACGTGCACACACACAGCAGTGAACACACACACACACACACACACACCGTGAACACACACCCGGAGCAGTGGGCAGCCATTTATGCTGCGGCGCCCGGGGAGCAGTTGGGGGTTCGGTGCCTTGCTCAAGGGCACCTCAGTCGTGGTATTGAGGGTGGAGAGAGCGCTGGACATTCACTCCCCGCACCTACAATCCCTGCCGGCCGGGGACTCGAACCCGCAACCTTTGGATTACGAGTCCGACTCTCTAACCATTAGGCCACGACTTCCCCAATGTGTTACTTTTACATTATTACTTGTAATTGTTTGTAATTTACCAGAAATTTTTGAATGTCAAATGTTTAATGATTAAATCCTACATCAAATTTTTTTTCAGTGCATCACACTTTTTTTTTATCACATTTTTTAATCACAATTGCAGTTTTTAATCAGAAAAATCACAATTCAATTTTTCATGCAAATGCAAAACCTGAAACTAGAAAGTGTTCAAAACATTTCTGTCTTCATTTATCCAAAGTTTTATAATGTAAAACCTCACAAACCATACACAGATATGAATAATTATTTTCCAGACAGGTTTGTTATCCCAGTACCTTGAACATGAAGCACATCTCAAACTGCTAAAGCTAGAGCTCATTGGCTGTCATTCATAAAGCACAAAGTTCAACTCTGGATGTTTGGGATAAAGTAATTGTTGCACTTTTGAAAAGCAGTCATCAGTAACACAGGTATATTTGTAGCAATAGCCAACAATACATTGTATGCCTCAAAATGATACATTTTTCACATATGCCAAAAATCATTAGGATATTATTGCGTTCTGCAAGTGAACGTCGCTTTATTGTTCATCCCAAAGAGGCACAAAATCACTTTCACTGACTTTTACACTAACTGTTCCCTCCTGGTGAAATGACCTGCCCAGCACCATCTTCAAGAATCGGCTAAAAACACTTCTCTTCCATCTTTATTTGGCCCTCTAACTCTAGCACTCTCTAGTCTAATTCTATTCTTTGAAAAAACAAAAAACACTTGTCCCTTTTAGACTTGCATTCTATTCATTTACTAACTGCTTGTTTTCATACAAAAAAAAAAAAACTAACACTAGCTTTTCTAATCTTTTTGTATTCTATCCATTTGTTTTCTTTTTATTTATTATACAATTAACAAAAGCAAAAAAGGCCTCTAGCTTGCTCTATTCTTTTTCTATTCTCTCTGTTTTCTTTTTATTTATTATATAATTAAAAAAGCCTTGCTAAGTGTACTGTGTTAAGCAAACTGATACTTGTTATAGCACTTGCATATTATTGCTCTTTTGATTGCTTCCATTGTCCTCATTTGTAAGTCGCTTTGGATAAAAGTGTCTGCTAAATGACTAAATGTAATGTAAATATTAAGTGAAGATCATGTTCCTTCAAGATATTTATAAAATTCCTACCGTAAATATACCAAAACGTAATACGGACAACTTTAAAGGTTTAAAAAAAAAAAAAAAAATTATGACTGGTTTTGTGGTCCAGGGTCACATATATACTACTTGGCATACAGCAAAGCAAAGTGTACATTTTGTGTTAAAAAAACCCTGCTAAAGCTGTGCAGCTGATCTGAGGACAGTCTGTACCTGTGGCTCTGCTCTCCTCCTGCGTCTGTCTTTCGTCTGCATCCGCTCGTCTCGTCTGGACTCTGATGACGGGAACGCAGCGAAGCAGATCGGCATCTTCATCCTCCGGGATGGGGTTGTACCAGATCTCGCCCTCATCGTCGGCGTCGTTCTCCTCGGCTGGGTCGGTCCGGCGCGGCGAGATTCGGCCGTGTTTGACTTTAGCTGCGGGCAGCAGGAGACGGCGAGGACACGCTTCTGCAGACATCAACCAAACGCCATCAAACCACTGGACATTTACTGTACCTAACTACTAAAGACATTAGAGATAAAGCTGAAGAAGATTAGTACTAGCATAAATATAGTATTTATTAGTATAAATTATAAGTCACATATAAAATATTATATTAATTATAAGTAGAGAGATGTAAAACTTAAGTAAATGAAAATTAGAAATGTTGCTAGAACTGAAATTAGGGAATTAAACTAAAACTGAAATAATAACACGTTAAAAAGTACAAATAAACAAATAAAACTATTTAGAGATATAAAAATAAAATAAAAGTGACAAAAGCAGAAAAGTACAAAATTACCACAAAAAAAAAAAACTAAACTGAAAAAAAAAAAAAATCAAAACTCAAAATATAAAAATAAAATAGCTTGGCAAAAGAAAAAAAGTTGAAGTACTAAAATTGTTAACTGAAATAAACCTAAAACTGAAATAAAAATAAATTAACTATAACTATTTAGAAAGATAACCCCCTCACACACCCCACCAAAAAAAAAAATTAATGAAAATAAAAATGACAAAAGCAATAAAAAAATAAATAAAAAAATTAACTAAACTAAAAACTAAAATTATTAAAAGTATTTGTTAATTTAAATAAAGCTGAAATCAAATATAGGTACCTATTAGATGTATAACTAGAAAAAAAACTGATATGTTGCCTTGTATTACATTTCTAAAGTACTAAAATAACTAGCTAAAATAAAAGTAATACTGAAATAAGAATAAATTAAAACTATAAATTAAATCTATTTAGAAATTTAAAAACTAAAATTTAAAAAAAATAACAAAAGCACATACCTAAAATACTAAAATAAAATGGAAACAAAAAAAAGAGTTCACATATTTTAGTAGTTTTGGTATGTGTGCTTGTCATTTTTTTATATTTCTAAAAAAAAAATGTAAACGTATTTTTATTTTAGAAAATAAATAAATCAGTTTTAGCATTCATTTTAATTTTAGTTCAATTTTAGTTTTTTTTAATTTTATGTGCTTTTGTATTGTATTCTTATATCAGTGTTGTTATCATTAATGAAAACGATTTTTTTTTTTTAAACAAACTGCTTTAACTTACTGAAAATAATATTGAATTGATTAATACTTAAAAAAAACTTACTGAAAATAACTTTTATAAAAGTAAAAGTTAATGAAATGTAGTCATATTTAACTTGACAAAAAATAAAAAAATGGGACAGATACGTGTGGATTATTAAAACACTTAAAATAATTATTTCTTGATCAACTTCCAGCAGAGGTAATCTCTGGAAACATTCACTATGAGGATCAAGGCATTCAGTGTTAACTGTACACACCGTCTGTCAGAAGCGAGTTAGATGGCGGGTGTGTTTGTGTTTGCTCCTCCTCGGCTGCAGGGGGCGCTGTCACAGAGCTCTGCTGGAGCCACTGGCGTTTCTTAGAGACTGTGATGTGGTTAAACGGGGCCTGACGCTGACAGACAAACTCCATCGCTGCTGCAAACACAAACGAACAAAACCAACACTTCTGTTGATTCAGCTCATCTGACTGCTGCCTTTAGCGCAAAACATGCAAGTGCATCCGGTTAGATCAAACAAGTCCAAAAACAAACCGAAAAGAGCCATTTATTGTTTTTGTAAACAATGTTTTTGGTTTCATAAAACTCTCAAAACCTTCAGCATCAAACGGGACTGACAGCATCTTTCATCATGAACCCATTTACAGACTCTGCACTGCTTTCTAATAAGCAGAGCTGTAATCGTTAACTAAAACTAAGCTATTAAAACATTTTTGTTCATTGGAATTAAGCTGAAATAAAATAAAATATAATATTAGACAAAAAAAACTCATATGTTTACTAAAATCACTAACAAATTAAACAAACTAAAACTGAAATTAAAAATAAAGTAAAACTATTTAGAAATATAGAACAACTAATAAGTGCACATAACAAATTTACAAAAAAACTGAAAAGATATCAAGATCAATAAAACTATAAAAGTACATAAATGAAAATGAGAAAAATTGCTTTGGCAAGTAACTCGGCAAGAAATCTGAAGTACTAAAATTACTAACTGAATTCAAAATAAACTATTTAGAAATATTAAAAAGAAAATGACAAATGCACATAATATTACTAAAAAAAAATTATTAAATAATAATATAAAAGCTAATTCAAAATATCAATATATAAAATCAATGAATAATCAAAGATTAGAAATTCTACTTTGGCAACTATTGGAGGTAAGTTGAAGTTGAAGTACTAAAATTGCTAAATAAAAAACAAAAAAAACTAATTAAAAACTATTAATAAACAATTAAATGACAAAAGCACTTAAAATGACTAAAAAATAAATGAAAACGAAAACTAAAAATACAAAAATAAAAGCTGGAAATAAGTTTAAAAACTAAAATTACTAACAAATAAAAAATAAATAGTTCAAAATATAATACAAATAATACAAGTAAAAATGATAATAATGACAGAAATAACTGAATAATAAAAATGGCAAAATCACGTCGCAAAATGACAAAAATTACACTAAAATAAAAACTTAAAATATAAAATGCAATAAATCTGCAATAGCTTGAATTTCAGCTTCTACGTTTAGAAAACAGATATCCATCTGAGTAAAAACTGCAGAAAGTGCGTCTGAAATGACGAGCAGAAATATAACTATGACTCAAAGCTGTGTAAACGCTCCTGGGACCGAGGGAGCGACGGTTTGTGTTTGTGGATTACAGGCTGGCGCTTGGACACTTTCACACGAAACAATGCAGCCACAGTGTGTTATTATGCCAGGCTGAGAAACGCTGGCCAGCACTCGCTCAGCATGTGTTTGAGAGGTCAAAGAGACCTGAAAATAAAACTCAAACGCTTAATTAGAGCTGCTGTTCTGTCAGCAAGCCAGAAGCGACTCGCAGCCCATGGCATTCTGGGATACGGGAATCAAGCGTCCCAAAGTTAGATAACTTGGACTTTATTACTCCAACAAAACATAAATATACACTAGCGTTCAAAACTGTTTGGGGTCGGCAAGATTTTGTAATGTTTGGCAAAGAAGTCTCTTTTGCTCACCAATTGTGATATATTTTTACAATTTAAAATAGCTGTTTTCTGTTTGAATATATGTTAACATGTAATCAAACATGACTCCAAAGCTGCTAAAAATATAAAGTGCACAATATATATATATATTTTAGTGGTCGACAGATATATCGGCAAGGCCAATTATATCGGCCGATATTGGGCATTTTTCAAATATCTGCATCGGCCGATAAGTTGTCTGTCTGGCCGATGCGTTCGAGGTGGGACTTTTATTTTGACGGCGCTGAGAAAGGCAGTTGTCGTTAACAGTTCTGTCTAATACAGATAGACGTCTGTCTAATAATCAGATAGAGGGATTAAAATGTATACAAAAAAAGTATTATAATATTAGTAATAGAAAGGCAAACATATTATAATATTTTCTTGTTTGCCATTAGCATTTAGCAAATACGCATTTATATAATTTATATAAGTCGTGGTCTAATGGTTAGAGAGTCGGACTCGTAATCGAAAGGTTGCGGGTTCGAGTCTCCGGCCGGCAGGGATTGTAGGTGGGGGGAGTGAATGTACAGCACTCTCTCCACCCTCAATACCACGACTGAGGTGCCCTTGAGCAAGGCACCGAACCCCCAACTGCTCCCCGGGCGCTGCAGCATGGCTGCCCACTGCTCCGGGTGTGTGTTCACGGTGTGTGTGTGTGTGTGTGTGTGTGCATTTGTTCACTACTCACTGCTGTGTGTGTGCACTTGGATGGGTTAAACGCAGAGCACCAATTTCGAGTATGGGTCACCATACTTGACAATACGTCACGACTTACTTTACTTTACAAACCTTGCAAACTTAGTCGAATCCAGTTGTGAGATCTTGTGCAGTGTGCATATGTATGCTGCATGATCGCGTGTTCTCTGCGTGACTTTCAGTGCAAATTAAATGCTTTAAACTTTAAACTTGTGATTTCAAATTATGCTGCGCTTTATGCATTTGCCCACCGTCATATTCATGTCATTTTCACTGTGTGCTGTATGTAAAATGAGTGTTACCTTGACATTATTTGAAAAAATATGATTCCCAATGCACACAAACTTCCCAAAATACTGAGTGCCCTGTTAGTTAGTGGTTACTTCCTTTTAAATTATATTTTTTATTAAATATTAATTTATTTGTAAAAAATTCTCATCTAAAGTATGTTTATTTTACAAATTTTTTTAAAATCCATTTTCAAATGATTTCAAACTTCTTAAATATTAAAATAAATAAAATTATATCGGCGTTATATCGGCCACCCTGCTTTCCAAGATATCGGCAGTCAAAAAAAACAATATCGGTCGACCACTAATATATATATTTAAAATATTAAAATACATATTTAAATTTTTTAAACATTTTGTTGCTTCTATAGAGTGTTATTTATTTACATATTTATTTGATACATTTTTAAGTCTTTTAAAAATAAATATTTTAAAATAGAAATTTATATTAAAAATATTTACATAAATATTTTAATACATAGGTTTGTTTTAAGATAGCTATTTATTTAAATATTTATTTAAAAATTAAATACACATTAAAAATAACATTTAAAATGTAAGTTTTTACATAAATATTGTATTTATAAAGTAAATAAGTATTTTAAAAAACAACAAATATTTAAAACGTACATAAATATTGTTTTTATAAAAGTAAATAAATATTAAATATTTCAAATTTTTAGACAAATATTTAGAATATTTTAATAACCGTTCTTGCTTTTACAGATGGTTATTTAAATATTTATTTACATATTCAAATGCATTTAAATACATAAAAAATAATATTTTAAAAATGTAAATAAATACTTATAATATTTACAGAAATGCTTAAAAAATTTAAATAAATAGTTTTACAAAAAAATAAATATTTTAAATATTTATTCAAATATTTTAAATATTTATTCAAATATTTATTCAAATATTTTAAATATTTAAATAAATCTCTTGGGACTGTTTATGAGTAAAAAGCAAGACACGTTGCGAGACTCGTTAGATTTAGTCGTGCTGTGACGCTACGGTAAAGATTGTTGTGATACGCATGATCCTCTCCGCCTCTGTCTGTCTTTGAGTCAAAGCGGGTCTGGGGTGAACGAGAGCATGTCAATCCAAACATACCTGGACCATTTCACTGCTAAAACAGTCAGTATATGATTACAGACGCTCAGATGTGTCATGACCGATCAAGCATTTACCAACAACACAATCATGTGATGCTGCACTTATGTAAAGTGCAAAACCAACACTTCTGCTGATTCAGCTCATCTGACTGCTGCCTTTAGCGCAAAACATGCAAGTGCATCCGGTTAGATCAAACAAGTCCAAAAACAAACCGAAAAGAGCCATTTATTGTTTTTGTAAACAATGTTTTTGGTTTCATAAAACTCTCAAAACCTTCAGCGTCAAACGGGACTGACAGCATCTTTCATCATGAAACCATTTACAGACTCTGCACTGCTTTCTAATATTCACAAGCAGAGCTGTTATCGTTAACTAAAACTAAGCTATTAAAACATTTTTGTTCATTGGAATTAAGCTGAAATAAAATCAAATATAATATTAGACATAAAAAAACTCATATGTTTACTAAAATCACTAACAAATTAAACAAACTAAAACTGAAATTAAAAATAAAGTAAAACTATTTAGAAATATAGAACAACTAATAAGTGCGCATAACAAATTTACTAAAAAACTGAAAAGATATCAAGATCAATAAAACTATAAAAAGTACATAAATGAAAATGAGAAAAATATCCTTAAGTAACTCGGCAAGAAATAAGTAATCTGAAGTACTAAAATTACTAACTGAATTCAAAATAAACTATTTAGAAATATTAAAAAGAAAATGACAAATGCACATAATATTACTAAAAAAAAATTATTAAATAATAATATAAAAGCTAATTCAAAATATCAATATATAAAATCAATGAATAATCAAAGATTAGAAATTCTGCTTTGGCAACTATTGGAGGTAAGTTGAAGTTGAAGTACTAAAATTGCTAAATAAAAAACAAAAAAAAACTAATTAAAAACTATTAATAAACAATTAAATGACAAAAGCACTTAAAATGACAAAAAAATAAACGAAAACGAAAACTGAAAATACAAAAATAAAAGCTGGAAATAAGTTTAAAAACTAAAATTACTAACAAATAAAAAATAAATAGTTCAAAATATAATAAAAATTATACAAGTAAAAATGATAATAAATGACAGAAATAACTGAATGATAAAAATGGCAAAATCACGTCGCAAAATGACAAATTACGCTCAAATAAAAACTTAAAATATAAAATGCAATAAATCTGCAATAGCTTCAATTTCAGCTTCTACGTTTAGAAAACAGATATCCATCTGAGTAAAAACTGCAGAAAGTGTGTCTGAAATGACGAGCAGAAATATAACTATGACTCAAAGCTGTGTAAACTCTCCTGGGACCGAGGGAGCGACGGTTTGTGTTTGTGGATTACAGGCTGGCGCTTGGACACTTTCACACGAAACAATGCAGCCACAGTGTGTTATTATGCCAGGCTGAGAAACGCTGGCCAGCACTCGCTCAGCATGTGTTTGAGAGGTCAAAGAGACCTGAAAATAAAACTCAAACGCTTAATTAGAGCTGCTGTTCTGTCAGCAAGCCAGAGGCGACTCGCAGCCCATGGCATTCTGGGATACGGGAATCAAGCGTCCCAAAGTTAGATAACTTGGACTTTATTACTCCAACAAAACATAAATATACACTAGCGTTCAAAACTGTTTGGGGTCGGCAAGATTTTGTAATGTTTGTCAAAGAAGTCTCTTTTGCTCACCAATTGTGATATATTTTTACAATTTAAAATTGTTTTCTGTGTGAATATATGTTAACATGTAATCAAACATGAATCCAAAGCTGCTAAAAATATAAAGTGCACAATATATATATATATTTTAGTGGTCGACAGATATATCGGCAAGGCCAATATATCGGCCGATATTGGGCATTTCTCAAATATCTGCATCGGCCGATAAGTTTTTCTGTCTGGCCGATGCGTTCGAGGTGGGGCTTTTATTTTGACGGCGCTGAGAAAGGCAGTTGTCGTTAACAGTTCTGTCTAATACAGATCGACATCTGTCTAATAATCAGATAGAGGGATTAAAATGTATACAAAACAAGTATTATAATATTAGTAATAGAAAGGCAAACATATTATAATACTTTCTTGTTTGCCATTAGCATTTAGCAAATACGCATTTATATAATTTAAACAAATCTTTGAAAGTCTAATGAACATTTCACAAACCTTGCAAACTTAGTCGAATCCAGTTGTGAGATCTTGTGCAGTGTGCATATGTATGCTGCATGATCGCGTGTTCTCTGCATGACTTTCAGTGCGAATTAAATGCTTTAAACTTTAAACTTGTGATTTCAAATTATGCTGCACTTTATGCATTTGCCCACCGTCATATTCATGTCATTTTCACTGTGTGCTGTATGTAAAATGAGTGTTACCTTGACATTATTTGAAAAAATGTGATTCCCAATGCACACAAACTTCCCAGAATACTGATTGCCCTGTAAGTTAGTGGTTACTTCCTTTTAAATTATATTTTTATTAAATATGAATTTATTTGTAAAAAATAAATTTTAATTTTTTTAAAATCCATTTTCAAATGATTTCAAACTTCTTAAATATTAAAATAATATCGGCCACCCTGCTTTCCAAGATATCGGCAGTCAAAAAAACAATATCGGTCGACCACTAATATATATATTTAAAATATTAAAATACATATTTAAATTATTTAAACATTTTCTTGCTTCTATAGAGTGTTATTTATTTACATATTTATTTGATACATTTTTAAGTCTTTTAAAAATAAATATTTTAAAATAGAAATTTATATTAAAAATATTTACATAAATATTTTAATACATAGGTTGTTTTAAGATAGCTATTTATTTAAATATTTATTTAAAAATTAAATACACATTAAAAATAACATTTAAAATGTAAGTTTTTACATAAATATTGTATTTATAAAGTAAATAAGTATTTAAAAAAACAACAAATATTTAAAACGTACATAAATATTGTTTTTATAAAAGTAAATAAATATTAAATATTTCAAATTTTTAGACAAATATTTAGAATATTTTAATAACCGTTCTTGCTTTTACAGATGGTTATTTAAATATTTATTTACATATTCAAATGCATTTAAATACATAAAACATAATATTTTAAAAATGTAAATAAATACTTATAATATTTACAGAAATGCTTAAAAAATTTAAATAAATAGTTTTACAAAAAAATAAATATTTTAAATATTTATTCAAATATTTTAAATATTTATTCAAATATTTTAAATATTTAAATAAATCTCTTGGGGCTGTTTATGAGTAAAAAGCAAGACACGTTGCGAGACATGTTAGATTTAGTCGTGCTGTGACGCTACAGTAAAGATTGTTGTGATACGCATGATCCTCTCCGCCTCTGTCTGTCTTTGAGTCAAAGCGGGTCTGGGGTGAACGAGAGCATGTCAATCCAAACATACCTGGACCATCTCACTGCTAAAACAGTCAGTATATGATTACAGACGCTCAGATGTGTCATGACCGATCAAGCATTTACCAACAACACAATCATGTGATGCTGCACTTATGTAAGGTGGATTTGAACCTCTCGCTAAGCTCTTTAGCAGCTCTTTCCCGCTCGGATGATTTTCCTCTAAGAACGGGGTGCAAAAGGAAAAACAAGGTGTTGGAAATACAGGTCAGATTCGCCCCAATCACTGAAAAACAGGCCTCACATGATCAGATTCAATCTTTGTGTCAGCGTTCATATTAGCACTAATCATGAGCTGTAAATTAATCTGGATCGTCTGCTGACATTTGTAATTCACACCACTGCTATTTTCACCCACAATCACAGAATTAACCCTCGTCAAACACCAAATGAGAGTTAAAAACAGCAAGAAATAAAATGTTACGTATTAGTTAACCAGTGACTTGAAGTTCAGAAATCATTATATGACTTCAGCGGAAGCGTTAGATGGTAAAAATGTACCATCAGAAGTTCCCACAGTGCTTGATGTTGTATTTTCTTTCTCTGAAACTACAGACGTGTTTACTATTTATTGTAGTTTTAAAGCCATTAAAACTACAATCACAATGTCTGACTTCAACATGCAAGGGAAAAACAGCTTAATAATACTAATAAACAAATAAAGTTAATTCATTATTAAATAAAAAATACATAACTAAACATGTTAATTAAATGAGAGCGAGAGACTGACTCAAACATGCAATGGAAAAATAGCTAAAAAATAGATGATGGCGATTGATGCAAAAATGCAAGGAAAAAATTCTAAATGAATGACTATAATTAATTTAAAGAAATAAATTAAATCAGTTAATTCATTAATCAATTAATAAATGAGAGAGAAATATATAATTGACTTGATTAATTAATGATGAAGACAGACAGACAGATATGGAAATTGATCTAAAAATGCAAGAGAAAACAGAAACAAATAACTAAATGAGATTGAGTTTGACTCAGAAATGCAAGGAAAAAATAGCTAAATAATAATAAGCATATAAAGTGAATTTATGGAAGTTAATTTTTACTTTTATAAAACAGAAATAAAACCAAAATAATTAAAACAGAAATAAAATCAAACTATATTAATAAAACTCCTTAAAAAATGAATAAAAATGACTATAACACTCAAGACAATTGCCAAAACTTTAACTAAAATGAGAAATATAAACTAATTAATTTTAGCATCTCAATGCTAGAAAATAAGACCGGTGCAGAACAAGGATGCTTTAATAACTGATGAAGTTCACTCAAGACCACTTGACAGCGGTTCCTGATGTACAGAGACTGTGTTTGAAGAGCAGACGTGCAGCACATGACTGTCTGTGTGTCTGATGAAGCTGTGACTGGCCTTCAGTCAGACTGAGCTGCTGCGGGGTTTGGGTTATTGTGAGGTTACACAGATCAAAGCTCAGCTGTGACGCCGTTAAAGGGTCTTTCATGATGGAGGACGAGCTCTCACACGCCCAGGATTCCTCTGAACACACACACACACACACACACACTCTTTAGACACGTCTGTATATGGAGCAGCAGATTCGATTACAAAAGCCGTCGCTCAAGGGATCGGCTGAAACAATTACAGCGGGAAACATGACTGATGCAAACGCTTCCCAAGAACAGCTTTCAAGGAAATCTAAATAAAAGTAATAAAAGCCAGACGAAGCACATTTTCTCATTTAAAAATGCTAAAACAACCCAAAATCCAGAGCAAAACTATTTTTAATTGTTTATTCAAATGTTTAAAATATTTATATATCAGTGATAATAAATCAGCATATTAGAATGATTCTGAATTGACTGAATGAGTTATGATGCTGAAAATTCAGCTTTGATCACAGAAATAAATTATACTCTAAAATATGTTAAAATAGAAAGACATTATTTTAAATTGTAATAATATTTCACTTTTTTCTGTATTTCTGATCAAATAAATGCAGCCTTGATGAGCAGAAGCATGTCATTTCAACTGCTTTTCCACCAAATGTTTTGCCATTCAGTTTCATGGAGATTGACTCAAACATTCAAGGGAAAAAGCAAAGTCATGCTTTTCACACATTTTCTGCTTTAAAATCCCAAAACAACCCAAAAATCCGCAGAGAACATATCTATACAAGTTAACGACACAAAATATCAAATGAAGTGTCTGCATCTGCATGTCTCAAATGTTAAAAATCTTTCACAGAAAGTGTGAATATTTTTCCCAATAATATCATTTCGACACTAGATCTACTGCTTTATCATTTCAGACTCTTTTCCCCTCAAATGTGTGGCTTGCAAAGGGTTTCTTTACAAAAAATGAGGCTGTTTTTATATTTCCTATCCAATGCAGCATCATTCAGACATCTGAAGAGTTGTGTGAGTGGCTCTGGGTTGTGAAACGAGCAAGCGCCCCCCTCCTCCTCGCCCCGTGCTCCGGTTTCTGGCCTTCTGTCATCCGAGAGTTTTCCATGATTACTGCAGCAGCCGCATCCAGACACTCTTTCGCTCCAGACTGCAGACATTCCACGAACACAGTGCCGCATTCTGACATTCAATCTCGTTATGATGTCTTCACCTCTCAGCCAATCACATCGCTGCGTTACAGCAGCACTGGACACAATGTTACAGCACTGGTTTGCCTGTATATCACTGCAACTACGGCGGTCTTATTAATGCTTGTGTGAAGCTCATATACTGACCTTTCACTGTAAAATCAAGAGAAAGTTGTATTTTGCATAAAAAATTATTTGTTTGTTTGTTTTTGCAATGGGACATTATTTTTAACGAGGATTATGCTAATTTTTTTATAACAAAAATCTCATTCTTATTATTTTCAATACAGTAACGGTAAAGAAAATCATAACTGGGAACAAAATGTTTTTAATAATTAAAACCAGCATCGATTAAAGGAAGTAAAACAAATACTACATTGCATACTCATAATAGTTCTAACCATATCATTTTTGTACAATTTTATTATTTAAATAAATCGTTTATCTAAAATATATAATTTTTGAATATAATTATTTTCCTTAATTAATAACAATACTTTTGGTAATTAAGACTTAGGAGGGGGCAAATTAATGTGGAATTGTCAAAATAATTACGAGAATGCAAATAATATTAAAGATACAGATGTGATAAGAACTGTGTTTTCTTAAAAAAGAGTGAAATACAGTAACAATACATTTATTTATTAGTTTTTTTGTTTGTTTGTTTAAAATACACAGTAAAGAGAATCATAAATGGGAACATTTTTTTTTTTTATAATTAAATCAGCATAAAATAAATTATAGCACAAATTACATGTATTATAGTGGTTGGAACTTCATATGCACCTTTGTACAATTTTACTAATTAAATATTTATATAAATATATATTTAATATATTATTTAAAACTAAGTATAATTTATCATATTTTTATAATTATTTAATTTTTTCAAACTATTAATAAATATATTTTCAGTGTATATATTTTTTCATTTTAAAATTTAGAAGGCAAATTCATGCATAATTGTCAAGAAAATAATGTCACAATGCAAATAATAATAAAGATACAAAAACAGGTCTCTTTTTTGTAACAAAAATAAAATTTAATTATGGGTGGAATATGACTTGAGCATATTATTAAAGGTTTGTGTGAGATTAACCAGCGTTCTTCTAAAATAAACCAGGCTATCTAAATAGATCAGCACACAAATGCTACTAAAATAAGTTCAGTCTACTTATTCAAACCTCAGACACCTAAGATTAAAATAAGCCGTGGACAACTAAACAAAATCTCACAGGATGGACTAATCCTACCTTAACGAACGTGTAATGTCTCTTTTCTAATCCCTGCCTGCATTCAAGCCCTGAGGAACAGAGAGCAAACAAGTGAAACGACGGCCTTGGCATTCCAAATATTCCTTCCCTGGGGCTCCGCGTTTCCATGGGTCGAGAATTCACTCGAGAACAGCTCCCTCCGGCCCAAAACAAACACCACCGGCTCATCAGCAGATACAGTCCATCAGTTAGCGTCTTGAGAAGACAAAAGAAACAATTCTATCATTAAGATGTTTTTAACTCATAATAAGGCTTCCTCCAGTGGAAAAGTGGTCTGAATCAAGAGAGAAATCTGCACAGATCAAGCAGCGTTTACAAGCCAAAACAAGATCAAAATTAGCCTATAAAGAAATATGTGGCTGGATTTTGATATGCAAGACAACAGGAGATGCACTTTTTCACTGGAGGAAGCGTTATTATGGATGATGGATTTGTTTCAGCTTTTGTTTTCTCCAGATGTTAACTGATGGACTGGAGTGGTGTGGATTATTGTGATGTTTTTATCAGCTGTTTGGACTCTCATTCTGACGGCACCCATTCACTGCAGAGCATCCATTGCTGAGACACTGATGCAGAGACACATTTCTCTAAATCTCCAAACAAACTAATCTACATCTTGGATTAAATTTTCATTTTTGGGTGAACTATTCCTTTAAGTCACTTTGGATAAAAGCATCTTCCAAATGCATGAATGTAACAGTGTTGTGAATCTCCATGAACGCCATGTCCACTTGCTCTAAATTTGCTCGCATGGCATTCGGTTTGAACTCAATTATTTTTACACCAGCTGTCCAAAGGCCACATTAAACACACAAGATGAGCTCTTTTTTCAAATCTGGCCTGGAAACCAAGTTACAAACTTTTGATCTTTAATGTTATTACATTGTTTTCTTAAAAGCTTGCATTTAAAGCATGACTATAAAATGTATTTGAAGCATGCAGTTTGAAGTTCATCTGTCAAAAACACTTGTTTACATGCAAGACACCCACAAGAAGTCAAAGTCACTGCTCTACACACAAGCAAAATACTACAAACTTGCATGAAATCTTAAGCAGTGCATGCACAGCTGTCCCAAAATGAAGCCTGGTGCATTCAGATTTGTGGTTTACTCTGGAATTAGCAGTAATGAACTCAAACGCAAAATCAAAATGATTCCTGTTGGTTTCATGATACAAGATAGCCGTCAACCACGTTTTCTTGGATACGCACTTGAGAGTGGACGAGTGACCTTTAAAACACACTGATAACCCAACCATCTGCTGGGTCACGTCTTATCAGGGTTCCAGCATCTCAACACAATAAACATTCGCAATTAACATCAGCACAAAACCACCACCATCACCAAGACGACAAGCATGAAATGAATTATTCAGAGAGTAAATGTGTTAGTGGAGAGGAACCAATCGAGCCTCCGGCACACTTCTGCCAAATGTGTTACGTGAAACGCCATTAAGGCCTGTTCACACCAAGGACGATAACTATAATGATAACCATAAAGATAATTGATCTAAATATTAAAGAATAGCAGAGTCCACATAACAGCTATAACGATAAAGGCACAGAGAAACAATATTGCTGGAATCACTTTCAGAAAGATTTTTTCCAGCTGATGAACTAATGTCTTTATCTTTATAGATATCTTAATACAGCACTCAACATTAGAAGTTGATCAAAAAAGGTGAATCAAAGTTGTCCTAAGACAAGAACGCATTTTGGTTTGAGATTTTAGTAGGGTTAGGAATCTAAAATCAATTCCAATTGCAGAATCAGATACTTGTTGTAAAATAAAAATATCAATTCTGCGTATCAAATCCTGTGTGAGCATCTTTATTTTTTGGTGGCAAAAAGGGGCTATTAAAAACGTATTTGTCTTTGAGTCATTCATTCAAGAAGTTCATTCTAAAAGACTGATTCATCCAGTAATGAAAGAAGGAAATCTTGAGTGAGTCATTGAATCATTCCATTCATATATTCCATGAGATTTTGTTTAGTTGTCTAATTATATAAAAATTTTATAAAAATTCTAAATTTATCCAGAATCGTGCAGCTCTATTTTTGCACACAAACAGCTCTTAATCGAGTCCAGTTTGTATGTTGACAGCTCATTTTTGTTTATGGTATTTAGCAGCAATTAAATGTTTTGCAAAAAGAGACACAGAATAAATGTCTGATATGGAAATGTTTGACTTTTAACCTCACTGGAATCGAAACCGGGAACTGATAAGGAGGCCTAATGGTTAGAGAGTCGGACTCGTAATCGAAAGGCTGCGGGTTCGAGTCCCCGGCCGGCAGGGATTGTAGGTGGGGGGAGTGGATGTCCAGCGCTCTCTCCACCCTCAATACCACGACTGAGGTGCCCTTGAGCAAGACACCGAACCCCCAACTGCTCCCCGGGCGCCGCAGCATGGCTGCCCACTACTCCGGGTGTGTGTTCACGGTGTGTGTGTGTGTGTGTGTGTGTGCGCATTTGTTCACTACTCACTGCTGTGTGTGTGCACTTGGATGGGTTAAACGCAGAGCACCAATTTCGAGTATGGGTCACCATACTTGACAATACGTCACAACTTTACTTTTTTTACTTTACTTTACTGATAAGAATCAGAATCGATAAGCAGAATCAGAATTGATAAAATTCAAACAATACCCAACCCTAGGTTTTAGGACAACTTTGATTAAAGGTTTTGATCCACTTCAAATGTTGACAGTGCAATGTTAAAAAAACAAAAAAACAGGTGAGCCAACTTAAAATTTTAAAGCAACCAACTTTTTGCAGATTTTTGAGTTCTTTCAGCTTATTTTTGTAGGAGATTCTCAACTTTTTGTTGTATAAACTTAAAACAACAAGTGGAGAAAACTCAATCTGCTGAAGCTGGTTGCCTTAAAATTTTAAGCTGGCTCAACTTTTGTGTTTTTACAGTGTGTAGTTATCGTTCTTGATGTGAACGGGCTTTAGTCATGAAGGAAGAGGAGGAAAAAACCCGGCACCGGTTAAAAGACACCCAGAAGCTCTCCCAGCGTTTTCCACAGGAAGTTGTGAGATGGTCCTCCACGAAAGCGGGCGTCCATACCTGTCTGCTGTCGTGCCGTTTTTGGCCTCACGAGATTGGCTCTCAGCGAAGAACCAGCGATCCTCTGCTTCATTTCGGACGAAAGCACGCGACCTTTCTGCATCCACTCTTGCATCTTGTTGACAGTGACTCCAGGATGTTTGGGCACCGTTGCGTCGTTGCGGGATTGTCGCGTCGAAACAGGTATCGGTAGGGTTTCCATAGGGTTCATCATTTGCGCAACGCGTCCCGATGCGACCGAGCACTTTGATGAGTACTTCACCTTGCTATCGCTCACTGACCGCTGGAGCATCGGTTTGGGATTTACGTTGCGAATATTCTGCAAGCTTCTACTTTGTGAAGTCCCTGTCAATCCCACCCCACATCGTCCGATAAACGCAAATAGCGGCGAATCAGAATCGTTCCGACATTCTTCCGACGCGTCGCTTCCTGTGCTAACGCTATCGTTGGATTGACTTGCGCTACTGGCCTGATCCACAAATCCGTTATCTTCAACCTGACCGTCGAAACTGATGTTATGCATTGTGTTTATTAGCAAATAATACGCCTCTTTTAGTTGCGACTTCAGTCTGTCTGTTTCTTGCGTGGTTTTGTTTGACCCCGACGCCGATATTGGCTCGCCGATATTTTTATTTTGGTCGTTCAACTGAGTGTACGACTCATAAAAGGGCAGAATTTGGTTATCGTAATAATCGTCGTCCTCACTGTCGACTGAGTGGTGTCGAGGGGCCCCGTCTCTCAGCCCGGGGGCCAATGTTATTTCCAGATCAGTGGGGAAAAAAGTCGGACTTTGTAACGTGGGCATCCTAAAATCTCCATGATACTCCAGTGAACTCTCTATTACCTGAATTAGATCGCTTTGCGCGTCTATATAATCAAACACGTGAGGTTGTGGGCTCCTAATGTCGCCCGTAATGTTATTCCCGGCCTTTTGCTCGAGTAATGTAACATTTGTCTCTTTATTCTTTAGATCTTGACCATCTGTTAGCTTTAAAGCCTCTCGTTTGGGTTTTAAATCGCAGCCGCCGAAGCCGATCGAGTCTCCGCGGACCCGCGGCGTATGGAAGCGCTTCAGCTCGGTCCGTTCGCTTTCATCAGAGGGACCCCCGGCGCACCGGGGAACCGGATCTGCGTTCGCACAGCTCTGCTCAGCCCTCATCGCGTTTGATATGTAAATTCTCTCTGTTTGCACCTGATAAACTTTTTCTTTACCTTCTCTCGGCCGGTTCGCGGTGCTCACGTCTTTCCCTTTGGGTTTCTTGCCCCTGAGTTTGGCTAGAATTGTCCTCCGCAGAGGATCAGCCATCGGTACCGATCCGATCCTCCAGCTTTATTTCCGTTCAGCGGCGCTCCGGAGCAAAAGTAACCGTGTTAGAAGCGCATCCGTGCGGCCAGGAGACTCCGACACACCGCGGTCAGAGCGCTGCTCCATGATCCACTGAAATCAAATCGCACACACATTCTCTCTCTCTCTCTCTCTCTCTCTCTCTCTCTCTCTCTTTCTGTGTGTGTGTGTGTGTGTGCTGAAATAGTTCAGATAGTTTCTGTGGGGGGTTAAAGGTTTAGAGGCGGAGCTCAAACAAACTCCACATGCAACCAGCAGCTCTGCGGCTACTTCACTCAAATAGCTTCTGAACAGGCTCGACTATTCCATCCCAAAACACCTGTATTTACTAGTAGTACAAACTACTTACATAATACTTGAAAAATATTAAATAAATAATCATAATAAAATCAAATAAAATCAAATAACTCTACATGCATTTCACACACACACACACACACACACACATTATATTTTTTATATATATTATAAATAAAAGTATATATTTTTATGGTATATATTTTATCTGTTTTTATATTTTTACAAAAATTTGATATATTCTTATAGTCATAATACATTTCTATCTATCTATCCATCTATCTATCTATAAACTTATTCAATGTCTATATTCAAATATCTAATAAGCTATATATATATATATATATATATATATATATACTTATATATAACTTTTAGAACAATATAAGCATATATAAAGAATATATTCTATACTGCCTTAAAAATCAGTTTATATTAAAAGATAAGTATGAATGTATATATTTTTATTATTTAATATACTATAATATAAAAACAGTAAATTATTATATTAAATACAATGTATATAATAAATGTGATTTATTGTATTTAAAATAGTGAAGAATATATGACCCTACTGTATAAATGCTATTATAAAATCATAAATATAAAATATCAGTACATTATATACAAATATAATTAATAATAGATAAAAATTTAATAATAATAGTCTGACTGTCATTAACTGTTTTTGCATGTTTTTTGTATTTAAATCTTCATAAATTTCTGATGTTTTCAGCATTATTGAATTCTTTCTCATGTTTGTAGTATTGCTGTAGTTTTAAAGTCAATTATGATAGTTCGTTAACTTAATTAGACTTTTAATCTGTGAGTTATTAAACCTGATGTTCTTCTCTTAACGACAACATTAATGTATGACTGGAGCATATTGGATGGCGATGGGTTTATATTACAGGTAATGATCAGGCCTGTTTAAACAGATTACAGCTCAACACTGATTTGGACTAATAGGCTGATTATGTCTCAATGGGATAATCATCACAGGAATGACAGCCTCTGCGCTCTGCAGGGGAAAGTGTTTCTCATTCATATTCCGGCCTTCTTGTTTACAAACTTGTCAGCGCACGTCTGAGACGGACCGAAGCATGCACAGATCCCATCAACACACCTGCATGTCCCGGCAGCCTCCGGCTTCTGGGAATAATCGGGAATTTTGTCTGAAAGACAGTCACTAACCAGCAAATCACTTCATCTCTTCCCTCAGAGATCCTGCGATTAAAATACTGACTCATGCTTTTCTTTCAGATTCCACAAACGTCCGACAGAGAGAGCCAAGAGAAACAAACAACATCTGAGGATTTATTTGATTGTTAATCCCCTATTCATAATCACATTAGAAATCAGTTACCTCAGCAATAAATGCAATAATTCATACATTTCCGCTGATTTCTCTGCATTTAAGGACTGCATACCATATTACAATATGACTGCAGCCTAATAAATATTGAAATGTGTTTGTATACAGAACAGTAAACTCATAGACAGTAAAATCATGATTAATATGCATTATTTGAAATAAATTCACTAAAAATAAAAGTTGATTTCTCATTTTAAATTAGTTGTTTTCATTATCTCAAGACTCAGTTCAAATCAGTATATATATATATATATATATATATATATATATTAATGTTATATAAAAGTATTTATGATTTTAAGAACCATTTTTAATATTTTAAACAATATTTTATAATATTTGATATTACGTAATATAAAAAAAATATTATAAATGGTCATTAAAATCATAAATATTTTCATACAACATTTATAAAACATAATATACAAATGATCCATATTAATATTTCAAATTATTTATAATTATAATACAAATAATATATATATATATATATATATATATATATATATATATATATATATATATATATATATATATATTAAAAAATAATAATTATAAAATATAAATAATATCATTTACATTTAAAATATACAATTTATAATTACAATATACAATTTAAATAATATTGAAATAATATTGTTACAATATTAATTTGATATATATATATATATATATTATAAATGTTATGTAAAAGTATTTATGATTTTAAGAACCATTTTTTTAAATTTTAAACAATATTTTATAATATTTGATATTACGTAATATCAAAAAAATATTATAAATGGTCATTAAAATCATAAATACTATCATATAACATTTATAAAACATAATATACAAATTATTTATATTAATATTTATAATTATTTATAATTATAATACAAATAATATTTATATATATATTTTTTAAATAATAATTATACAATATAAATAATATAATTTACATTTACAATATACGATTTATAATTACAATATCCAATATAAATAATATTGAAATAATATTGTTACAATATTAATTATATATATATATATGTATATGTATATATATGTACACACATCAACCTCAAGTTTAGAAAGTTGTTTTTGGTCTTTAAAGGATAGCTTAATCTCTTTTCTGTAAATGTGTGTTGCAGATAAAGCAGATAATTTGAATCATCGCTGGATCTGAACATCTCAAACACAGAGCTTGTCCCATCATGCACCTTGCATTCTGTGCATCTTAATAAAGAACGTTTTGCTGCAGCAGATTGAGGAGACAGATTAGGATGTCCAGTTATGAAATCAGGGAAATTTATCAGAAAAACAACCAAAAGCCCCCCAAACACACACTCTCTCTATCACTCTCACACACACACACACACACACACACACACACTCACAGCAGCGCATGCCTGTCTTGTCTGAGCATCCGTGCGCATGTCGCAGCCTGCAGCAGAAACACACAGTGAAAAACAAGGATGCGGGGTGACGTGAGTGTGTTTACTTACCTCTAGTACTCATTTAGTTGCTTCACCGTTGTGAGTGTGTTGTTAGATCAGACACACAGATCTGCAGGATGAAATCAGTTTCTTAACATCATGAACATGTTGTACTTTATACATTCAAAAACACATTTGTAGCAATTTAATGACAACAGAGATCAGAGATGCCCAAACCAGGGCCATGTCATATCACAAAAGAGAAAAACATGCCATATCTTCATTTCTTAGTTTAAAATTCTGTTTGATTTTTTTGCATTGAAATGTAAAAACAATATAAATGTATCTGATTTAAAATAATTTCTTTTTTTTTTAAATGTTATATTTTAAATATATATATATATATATATATATATATATATATAATATATTTATATAAATTATTTTAATATTTGTTAATTTATAATGTTTGGAATTACTTTTCATTTTTATATTAGTTCAAAAATTAGTAATGCTGTTGTGTGTTTTTGTCAATGTTAATTTTTAATTCATTTTACTTCATTTTTATTATTTTACATGTTCATATAAGACATGTTGCTTTGACAACTAGCTGAAATAAAACAGTTAAAGTTTTGTTTGGTTTCAGTTTTTTAAAAAAATGGGAAAAACATGCAATTTAAGCATATCTTCATTTCACCTTGTTTTTGCTTTGAATGGACTTTGCATTGAAACAATATGAGTAACTGATAAAAATCTGTAGAATTTTCATTATATTACAATTATTTATTTATTAAAAAATAATAATACATTTTAATATAATATAATACAACACAATTATACAATGCAACATTTACTTTTGGTCCATGGCCCTCAAATCAAGTTTGATTTTTGGCCCTTCATAATAAAAAGCTCTGCACCTCTGATTTAGAGTTTGCAATAACATGAGAGAGAATAAATTAAGAATTAACATTTTTATTGCACAACTCTAAAGAAATGGACTATGAAAGCAAGAAATCTGATCAGTGTGCATCAGCCAATCTCTTTCTTTCTCTCTCTCAGTCTTTGTGAAGAGGAACATCTGTTTCTCCGGCTGTATTGATAGTGATGCACGTGTGTGCAGTCGTGCAGCTGTCTGTGTTCACTGTGACTCCTTCCTCATTGTCTTTTGGCTCTTTGCAGTGTCTTTGAGTCTCTCGCACCCCAGCAACACAATTTATGGGGGCGATCTGCACCCCTTTCTCAGGACGTAAATTAGCCAGGACCCCTCTGCCGTCTGCTGCAGGACAGGGGTGCTGCAGGACATCTCAGCTGATCACTGCATAAAGTAACTCACTTTACTGCTTTAGTGCAGTGCTGCAGCATTAGGACATTTAACGCTTCATTCAAGTCGAATCGCCAGGCATTTTTAATCAGAAAACACACACCCACACATACCATGGCTACTATAGTTAAAACATGGTAACCACAAATTACTCTAATCATAGTTTAAGGATGACAAAAAAAAAGAAAAGAAAAAGAAAAAAAATCATTAATTTTTCAATTTGTATCTGAGTATACTTTTTTATTTCTTTGTTTTGTTTTTATAACTGTACTGCCTTAATGTTTTGTACTGTTTAAAAAATATCTGAAAAAAAGATTCACGATCTGTGCTTCGAAGTCCTGATCTGAATCAAAACATTCTCAAACCCACTCTGAAGTTCCGATCTAAATCAAATGATTGGCGATCCGCGCTTCAAAGTTCCAATATAAATCAAATGATTTGGGATCCTCGCTTCGAAGTTCTGAAATAATTCAAATCATTTGAAATCCACGCTTCGAATTTCTAATATAAATCAAATGACTTGCGATCCGTGCTTCGAAGTTCTGATCTAAATCAAATGAGTCATGATCCATGCTTCGAAGTTCTGATATAAATCAAATGATTCGAGATCTGCGCTTCAAAGTTCTGATCTAAATCAAATGATTCGCGATCCGCGCTTCAAAGTTCTAATATAAATCAAATGATTCGCGATCCGCGCTTCGAAGTTCTGATCTAAATCAAATGATTCGCGATCCTCGCTTCGAAGTTCTGATCTAAATCAAATGATTCGCGATCCGCGCTTCAAAGTTCTAATATAAATCAAATGATTCGCGATCCGCGCTTCGAAGTTCTGATCTAAATCAAATGATTCGCGATCCATGCTTCAAAGTTCTGATCTAAATCAAATGATTCGCGATCCGCGCTTCAAAGTTCTAATATAAATCAAATGATTCGCGATCCGTGCTTCAAAGTTCTGATCTAAATCAAATGATTCGCGATCCTTGCTTCGAAGTTCTGATCTAAATCAAATGATTCGCGATCCTTGCTTCGAAGTTCTGATCTAAATCAAATGATTCGCGATCCGTGCTTCAAAGTTCTGATCTAAATCAAATGAGTCATGATCCATGCTTCAAAGTTCTGAAATAAATCAAATGATTCGCGATCCGTGCTTCAAAGTTCTGAAATAAATCAAATGATTCGCGATCCTCGCTTCGAAGTTCTGATCTAAATCAAATGAGTCGAGATCCGCGCTTCAAAGTTCTGATATAAATCAAATGGTTCGCGATCCGTGCCTCGAAGTTCTGAAATAAATCAAAAGAGTCGAGATCCGTGCTTCAAAGTTCTGAAATAAATCAAATGATTCGCGATCCTCGCTTCGAAGTTCTGATATAAATCAAATGATTCGCGATCCGTGCTTCAAAGTTCTGATCTAAATCAAATGATTCGCGATCCGTGCTTCAAAGTTCTGATATAAATCAAATGATTCGCGATCCGTGCTTCAAAGTTCTGATCTAAATCAAATGCTTCGCGATCCGTGCTTCGAAGTTCTGAAATAAATCAAATGAGTCGAGATCCGCGCTTCGAAGTTCTGATCTAAATCAAATGATTCGCGATCCTCGCTTCGAAGTTCTGAAATAAGTCAAATGAGTCGAGATCCGTGCCTCGAAGTTCTGAAATAAATCAAATGATTCGCGATCCTCGCTTCGAAGTTCTGATCTAAATCAAATGATTCGCGATCCGCGCTTCAAAGTTCTAATATAAATCAAATGATTCGCGATCCTTGCTTCGAAGTTCTGATCTAAATCAAATGATTCGCGATCCGTGCTTCAAAGTTCTGATCTAAATCAAATGAGTCATGATCCATGCTTCAAAGTTCTGAAATAAATCAAATGATTCGCGATCCGTGCTTCAAAGTTCTGAAATAAATCAAATGATTCACGATCCTCGCTTCGAAGTTCTGATCTAAATCAAATGAGTCGAGATCCGCGCTTCAAAGTTCTGATATAAATCAAATGATTCGCGATCCGTGCCTCGAAGTTCTGAAATAAATCAAAAGAGTCGAGATCCGTGCTTCAAAGTTCTGAAATAAATCAAATGATTCGCGATCCTCGCTTCGAAGTTCTGATATAAATCAAATGATTCGCGATCCGTGCTTCAAAGTTCTGATCTAAATCAAATGATTCGCGATCCGTGCTTCAAAGTTCTGATATAAATCAAATGATTCGCGATCCGTGCTTCAAAGTTCTGATCTAAATCAAATGCTTCGCGATCCGTGCTTCGAAGTTCTGAAATAAATCAAATGAGTCGAGATCCGCGCTTCGAAGTTCTGATCTAAATCAAATGAGTCACGATCCGTTTTTCGAAGTTCTGAAATAAATCAAATGATTCACGATCCACGCTTCGAAGTTCTGAAATAAATCAAATGATTCACGATCCACGCTTCGAAGTTCTGAAATAAATCAAATGATGCGCGATCCTCGCTTCGAAGTTCTGAAATAATTCAAATGATTCGTGGTCCGCAATTCGAAGTTCCGATATAAATCAAATGATTCGCGATCCGCGCTTCGAAGTTCTGAAATAAATCAAATGATTCGCGATCCTCGCTTCGAAGTTCTGAAATAAATCAAATGATTCGCGATCCGCGCTTCGAAGTTCCGATATAAATCAAATGATTCGCGATCCGCACTTCGAAGTTCTGAAATAAATCAAATGATTCGCGATCCTCGCTTCGAAGTTCTGAAATAAATCAAATGATTCGCGATCCGCACTTCGAAGTTCCGATATAAATCAAATGATTCGCGATCCGTGCTTCGAAGTTCCGATATAAATCAAATGATTCGCGATCCGCACTTCGAAGTTCTGAAATAAATCAAATGATTCGCGATCCGCACTTTGAAGTTCTGAAATAAATCAAATGATTCGCGATCCGCACTTCGAAGTTCTGAAATAAATCAAATGATTCGCGATCCTCGCTTCGAAGTTCTGAAATAATTCAAATGATTCGCGATCCGCACTTCGAAGTTCTGAAATAAATCAAATGATTCGCGATCCTCGCTTCGAAGTTCTGAAATAATTCAAATGATTCGCGATCCGCACTTCGAAGTTCTGAAATAAATCAAATGATTCGCGATCCGCACTTCGAAGTTCTGAAATAAATCAAATGATTCGCGATCCGCACTTCGAAGTTCTGAAATAAATCAAATGATTCGGGATCCTCGCTTCGAAGTTCTGAAATAATTCAAATGATTCGCGATCCGCACTTCGAAGTTCTGAAATAAATCAAATGATTCGCGATCCTCGCTTCGAAGTTCTGAACTAATTCAAATGATTCGTGGTCTGCACTTCGAAGTTCTGATATAAATCAAATGATTCGCGATCCGCACCTCGAAGTTCTGAAATAAATCAAATGATTCGCGATCCGCGCTTCGAAGTTCTGATCTAAATCAAATGATTCGCTATCCGCTCTTCAAAGTTCTGATAGAAATCAAATGATTCGCGATCCGCGCTTCGAAGTTCTGATATAAATCAAATGATTCGCTATCCGCGCTTCAAAGTTCTGATGGAAATCAAATGATTCGCGATCCGCGCTTCGAAGTTCTGATCTAAATCAAATGATTCGCTATCCGCGCTTCAAAGTTCTGAAATAAATCAAATGATTCGCGATCCTCGCTTCGAAGTTCTGAAATAATTCAAATGATTCGTGGTCCGCACTTCGAAGTTCTGATATAAATCAAATGGTTCGCGATCCGTGCTTAGAATTTCTGATCTAAATCAAATGAGTCGAGATCTGCGCTTCAAAGTTCTGAAATAAATCAAATGATTCACGATCCGCGCTTCGAAGTTCTGAAATAAATCAAATGATGCGCGATCCTCGCTTCGAAGTTCTGAAAAAAATCTAATGATTCGCTATCCTCGCTTCGAAGTTCTGAAATAATTCAAATGATTTGCGATCCGCAATTCGAAGTTCCGATATAAATCAAATGATTCGCGATCCGCGCTTCGAAGTTCCTATATAAATCAAATGATTCGCGATCTGCACTTCGAAGTTCTGAAATAAATCAAATGATTCACGATCCGCGTTTCGAAGTTCTGAAATAAATCAAATGATGCGCGATCCTCGCTTCGAAGTTCTGAAAAAAATCTAATGATTCGCGATCCGCGCTTCGAAGTTCCGATATAAATCAAATGATTCGCGATCTGCACTTCGAAGTTCTGAAATAAATCAAATGATTCGCGATCCTCGCTTCGAAGTTCTGAAATAAATCAAATGATTCGCGATCCGCACTTCGAAGTTCCGATATAAATCAAATGATTCGCGATCCGCACTTCGAAGTTCTGAAAGAAATCAAATGATTCGCGATCCGCACTTCGAAGTTCTGAAATAAATCAAATGATTTGCGATCCGCACTTCGAAGTTCCGATATAAATCAAATGATTCGCGATCCGCGCTTCGAAGTTCCGATATAAATCAAATGATTCGCGATCCGCAATTCGAAGTTCTGAAATAAATCAAATGATTCGCGATCCGCACTTCGAAGTTCTGAAATAAATCAAATGATTCGCGATCCGCACTTCGAAGTTCTGAAATAAATCAAATGATTCGCGATCCTCGCTTCGAAGTTCTGAAATAAATCAAATGATTCGCGATCCTCGCTTCGAAGTTCTGAAATAAATCAAATGATTCGCGATCCGCACTTCGAAGTTCTGAAATAAATCAAATGATTCGCGATCCGCACTTCGAAGTTCTGAAATAAATCAAATGATTCGCGATCCGCACTTCGAAGTTCTGAAATAAATCAAATGATTCGCGATCCTCGCTTCGAAGTTCTGAAATAAATCAAATGATTCGCGATCCTCGCTTCGAAGTTCTGAAATAAATCAAATGATTCGCGATCCGCACTTCGAAGTTCTGAAATAAATCAAATGATTCGCGATCCATGCTTCGAAGTTCTGAAATAATTCAAATGATTCGTGGTCTGCACTTCGAAGTTCTGATAGAAATCAAATGATTCGCGATCCATGCTTCGAAGTTCTGATCTAAATCAAATGATTCGCTATCCGCTCTTCAAAGTTTTGATAGAAATCAAATGATTCGCGATCCGCGCTTCGAAGTTCTGATCTAAATCAAATGATTCGCTATCCGCAATCTAATGATTCGCGATCCTCGCTTCGAAGTTCTGAAATAATTCTAATGATTTGTGGTCCGCACTTCGAAGTTCTGATATAAATCAAATGGTTCGAGATCCGTGCTTCTGTAACCGGTCCTTTGCTGACCGCTGCTACTATCATCTGCGTTGTGTGTAAGAAGGCTCAGGACACTTTCACTTGTGTTCACCAAAAGAGGATTTATTGACAGCCACGCCCAGCATTGACTTCACTCCGTCTGTGGATTAACATGAATAAAGTTCATATCTCTCTCTCAGGGGCATTCCATAAAGACAATCCTCTCACCAGCATATACAATGCGAACTCATTTTAACAATTGAGTGTAACAATTGAGAAAAACACCGTTAACACTGAACCCTTATAGTATTAACATGAATATAGAAGAAAAGTGAAATACCTGTGGATTAACATGAATAAAGTTCATATCTCTCTCTCAGGGGCATTCCATAAAGACAATCCTGTATGATATAATATTTATTAGCTAATTAATGACTCAAAACCATGCCAATATCATATCATCCGGCCCACATGATATAACTTAACATTCTTAATCCACTCGCGCATAAAACTTATAACAGAACACAGCATATAGTCTCAGTAGTATTTACAATAGAATATTTAGTCGATTTATTCACTTTGCAACCCTAATTGACTCATAAAATTAAGAGCTCTGACAACAGCTTACCTCTCACCAGCATATACAATGCGAACTGATGAGAAGCGCGCACTCACTTGAAAATGGCGTCAATAGGGCGCCAGCAGAAATTTTCAAAATAAAAGTCTCTAAACATTGAACAGCAGAATCGACCAATATTGCTCGAAGGAAAACAGAAATAAATCAATAATACAATAACAAATAAACCTGTAAGACAATAAAAAGGATTTTAGTGAAAAACAATGTGCTACATTCAAATTGTATTCACTATAACTCGTTACATTCACCCCTTCCGGATTTCACTAAAATCCGAATTGAATCCAAATCACCTGGTACAGGTCCACAATGAAACACTCATTAATTCAACTTGTGAGTTACCCACTAATGGGTCAAGAAAAACCTCAGGATGATCAAGCCTAAGATCATCTTGGAACATTACGATGCCTGGTACACCATAATATGATCTGCCCCTTATATCTCTTGTTTGGAGTCAATATGTCTCTTCATCACATAAAACAAAATACATCAGAATACTCCTTAAAACAGAGAAAGAAATGACCCAGATCTCTTTTTCAAATGATTTCCTACACCTTGCAGGTTAAAGGGCTTCTGAACCATTGACTCAATTAATCTGTTCACTTTCTTAACAACTCTACCTGCCCTTGTCCTAACACCCTGAACATCAGGAGCTGGAACTTGGGTGTCAGTGTCAGGTTGAATGTCAGTCTGAACTTGTGTATCTGTGTCACAGTCAGGATTAATGTCAATAGAAGTCAAATTGGATTCATCTCCACTCTGAGGAAGATTTCTGTCACTACCCTCTTCAGACTGTGACTGATCACTGGACTTCCTTTCATCCGAACTGTAATGGTCTGTGCTCATGGTTTCCTCAATGTCAAAGGTCTGGACTAGATGACTTTCAGATTCATTGACTACAGGTCTTTCAGACTCATGGACTCTTTCCTCCAGGTCCGATGGATCGAAGTCTTCGACGCCAAACTCACTCCTGGCACTATGTGTCTCATCCTCTGACTCTCCCGCAGAAAGCAGGATGCATCCCTCCTCATCAGACGACTCAACAGGTAGGAAACTAATGTCCAACATCAAATTCCTGTGCACTATCCTCACCTTTCCCTTCTCATCCTTGAGTTTGTAAGTATGTGTCTGCAGGTTCCTGTCCACTATGGTGTACACTACAGGGTCCCATTTATCTGCTAGTTTCCTCTTTCCTCTTTCTCCTTTATTCGCTACTAGCACACGATCCCCAATATCCAGACATGTCCCTCTGACTTTCTTGTTGTAACCCTTTGCTTGTTTCCTCTGCTCTTTTTCAGAATGTCGCTGCGCGATCTCAGCCGCTTCATGGAGGTACGACATCAACGACTTCAGGTAAGTACCATGATCAACAACTACAGGGTCATGCAGCACCTGTCTGAACATAACATCCACCGGCAATCTTGGTACACGACCAAACATAAGCTGAAACGGGGCGTATCCTGTCGTTTCATGGACTGTGGCATTGTAGGCAAAGGTCAACGTTTGTATTTGCTCTGGCCATTTGTGCTTCTCTTTCAGAGGCAAGGTTCGGAGCATACTACCTAAAGTTCGATTAAACCTCTCTACTCCTCCGTTTCCCATGGGGTGGTAAGCGGTGGTGTGAGACTTAGCAACTCCTGATAGTTTTAACAACTCTGCTAGAAGTGCGCTTTCGAAGTTGGCTCCCTGATCAGTGTGGATGCGACTCGGGAATCCGTACACACAGAATACACGGTCCCACAGCTTCCTTGCAACTTGTCTTGCCGACTGATTCGCACAAGGGAAGGCGTGAGCCAACTTTGTGAAATGGTCTGTCACAACAAGCACGTCCACAGAGCGTTTCTTCCCATCCTCCGCAGTCCAGAAATCCAGACATACCAGCTCCATGGGCATAGAGGTCTTAATACTTTCAAGTGGGGCTCGTGCAGATGGTTCTGGAGCCTTAGCTAGGATGCATCTTTGACAGCACTTGATGTATTCACAAACATCTTTCCCCATTCCCGGCCAGAAGAACCGTTGGCGGGCTAGATGAATGGTTCTTGCTTGCCCTTGATGACCCACTAAATCATGCACACCCTTTAAAGCTTGACCCTTGAGGCTAGAGGGTAAGACCAGCTGATAGCGCTTTTGTTTACTGTGTGGGTCCTGTGTTACTCGGTACAGTATTCCATCCTTAATCTTAAGTTTGTCCCATTGTTTGAAGAGAGTTAGGGTCCTGGAACTCATGTTGGCCTTTTCTCGCCTTGATGGTTGACGCTTTAAGTTCATGAAGAAGGTCACTCTTGAAATGCCTGAATCCGCCTCTTGCATTTCGCGAATTTCATCTGCAGCGATCGTAGGAAGGGTATCAGCACCAGCTGGTACTAGATCTTGATAAGACTGAATTAATTGCACAGCTCTTGCTTTTGATGTTTCTTCCCACTGATCATGTAAACTTAAGCAGGCTTTGACAATGGTGCTGTCAAAGGGAGAGGCAAGACAGGACTGAGGGCAGATCTGTAAGTTCTGAGCTCCTTGACGAAAAGCGTCCCGAACTCCATCTCCATCAACCTCTTCAGCCTCCACAAGCAAATCACGATAGCGCTCTCTCATAAGCCTGCTGCTCACAGTCTTGACAAAAGGGTCTCTACTCAGAGCATCCGCCACTATGTTTTTCGTCCCTGCTATATGCTTCAGCTCAAAAGTGTAAGCTGCCAGTTTGGACACCCAACGTTGCTCACAAGCGTCGAGTTTTGCCTTGGACATCACGTACGTGAGCGGATTGTTGTCTGTCCAGACAGTAAATGTTTGGCCTTTCAACCAATGACTAAATTTCTCGCATACGCTCCATTTAAGTGCCAGAAACTCGAGCTTATGAACTGGATAGTTCCTCTGTGATTTGCTCAGAGTCTTGCTCGCGAATGCAATTGGACGAGCTCGCTCTTCGCCTGCAGGCACCTGAGATAATACAGCTCCCAAACCGTCCAATGAAGCGTCGATTGCAAGAATCAGAGGTCGAGTGAAGTCAGGATGTGCCAGAACCACACTTTGTAGCAGACTCTCCTTGAGACTAAATAATGCATGATCGCATTCCTTCGTCCAATCCATGGGTTTGAGCTTCCTATAAGTTCCTGCTTTAATATCTCCCTTAATTCCTCTCTTCCTCCTCTGCCCAGCCGTGAGAGCAAAGAGTGGCTTTGCCAAAGAAGAACATCCAGGAATGAAATGTTGGTAATAAAGGATCATACCAAGGACTGATTTAATTCTTTGAACTGATGGAGTACATCTGTCATCTTCCATCAGATCAAATTTGGAGAGCTTTGAGATTACCTCAACTTTAGCAGGATCTACAGAAACTCCATCCCTGTCTATGATGTGACCTAGGAACTTTACAGAGGTTCTCAATAGATGACATTTCTTAGGGCTCAACTTAAGGTTGTACTGCCTCAAACGACTAAACACGATCTCCAGCCTTTCCAATGCCTCTTGCTCACTTGGAGCGAACACCAGAAGATCGTCGAGATAACATAAGCTGCTGAAGTTCAAGTCTCCAAAGATGCTTACCATCATCCGCATAAAGGAGGCTGGGCTGTTGCATAGCCCTTGCGGCATCCTATTATACTCGTGCAGCCCTACAGGAGTCGTGAACGCAGTATACTTCTTGTCCTCCTCGGCCATGGGTATGTTATAAAATCCTGATGTCAGGTCCATGGTGCTAAAAAGTGTGTTTCCGCCCAGAGCAGCTAAGCAGTCAGACTGGTGTGGAAGTGGATGTGCATCCTTTATCGTTCTTGCATTTAACCATCTAAAATCTGTGCATATCCTCAGACTGCCATCCTTCTTCCACACTAGCACTAACGGAGAAGCATATTCACTTACAGACTTCCTAATTATCCCTTGTTCTTCCATTTGGGACAGAACCTGGCGCAATTTTTGGTAGTGTGCAGGTGGCACTCTACGATAAGGGAGTCTGAATGGACGCTCATCCATTAGTCGAATGCGGTGAACGAAGCCCCTTACTTCTCCACAGTCCAAAGCATGCTTGGAAAACACATCGTTGTATCTCTCCAGTAATTGGACTAACTTCTCTTTTGTCTCATGGCTGACAGAACACGTTTGCATGTCAAGATCAGCAAGACCGACAGTTTCCAGTCGCTGTCTGAAATCAGAGGATGGATTAGGTAAGCACTGACTCTCCTTCCCAAACATCTCAGCTCGACTCAGTCCCTGGAAAAGTTCGAAATCCTCCACGGCGACACATGGCGATACGTCTGCCAATTTACGATTTCTCTTGAGAGTGATTGGCTTGTCAGAGACGTTGGTGACTTTTACAGGAACCCAGCGATCACCCCATAATGGCGTAACAACTCGCCCGATCATGATATCTCGTGACACAGACCTTGAAGTCGTTGGTTCCACTACAACTGTGCTTCCTGGTGACATGGGGACATTTTTTGGCAACTTTCCCCAGACAAGGTGCTCCTGCCTTGCTAAGAGGGTGACAGACTGCTGTAACTTGATGGTTCCCACCTTGTCTGGCAACTCTGAGCCCTTCCACCGACACGTGTTGGCCATAACATCAAGGAACTGCTCACATCCTGCCATCGGCTCCACTGTCTGATTAGAAACGAGTCTCCAATAATCACTGTCCCCTTTCATGCGATGTGCGAGGTATTTGATCACATTTGTGCCAATGATTAGATCATCCTGCTGGCCGGGTACAACGAGAATCGGCACTAGACAGCTCTCTCCATAAATTTTCAATTCAACCTCATACATACACTTCGGCCTTGTAACTTTACCCCCGCACCCTACTAGAATGACTTCGTGATGAAGAGGTGTGGGAGGAGGCAATACATCCTCATTTAACATCCTCTTTTCTGCTTTGTCACTAAAGGTGCAGGCCATGGACCCTGTATCAAGCATTCCCTTCATTGAAAACAAATTATTTACACTGACTGGCGCATAGAACAATTCATCAAATGCCTCAACTGCCTGGACATTTTGTGCTATCACTTTGGTTCCAGTGGGAGCCTGTGCACATGCATTTTCATAAAAGTGATGGAGATCAACACTCTCTAGGGGTTCTTCGCTTGTGCCCACGCATCCCCCTTCCAAACGTGAGCCATCTAGTTTAAACCTGAAGAGTCCCTGAATGGTGCCGGACCAGGTCTCGACCTGTCACAGTCTCTCTTACTATGCCCAGGTTGAAAGCACTCAAAGCACAGATGTTCTCGCCGACAATGCGCTACAGTGGAGTGATCTGGAGATCTGCATACTCTACAGAGCTTGCCTTTGGGCTGGTGAGACGGCCTTTGGACATTTTGAGACAGTGCACGATCAAGAAGATTAATCAAAGTTCTCATACAATTGTCATCACTATCTATAGTGTGTGCAGTACTGATTGGATTACACTCACGTGGCTCTATTGGAGAGCCAACATCCACTTCATCAACCTCGTGTGATGTCTGAGCATGAGCAATGACATGTCTTGAAATAGAATGACGCTTCGACTTTGTCGATATCTGCTCTTTCAACTCTGTTTGGTACCTGTCAAGCTGTTCTTGTATCTCCTGTGCAGTCCATTTTTCTGGAGCTTTGAAACGGAACACTGAAGCTAGAGTGGAGTCAGGGCAATACTTCACGAACATCATAGCCGCTTCTTGACACGGATCCTCCATTCGTCTTCCAAGTCTCTTTAATGCTTCTTCCGCAAGATCCACTGCTTTATTCAACCGTATCCAGTACTCAACAGGACCTTCTCCTGTTAATGGAACAGTACCATAGAAGTCAGCCAAGGGCATACATGAGTAATTGACATCACTAAAATGTTGTTTCAGAATGTCCATGATAACCTTTGGGTTCTCAACTGGGTTTAAAGCTGAATTACAGCGA
This sequence comes from Barbus barbus, assembly GCF_936440315.1. Taxonomy (NCBI): domain Eukaryota; kingdom Metazoa; phylum Chordata; class Actinopteri; order Cypriniformes; family Cyprinidae; genus Barbus; species Barbus barbus. The sequence continues at coordinate 25,634,605 of NC_136718.1, read as the reverse complement.
AGAGTAACCCTGACGACATCTTTAGCTTTACCCAACAATCTACTTAAAATCTCTTGATGTTGCTCTGCTAATGGTATTCCTCTCTTTCGCAGATAGGTGTCCATCAGCTCCTCCCATTCATGCACGCCAAGCTTGTCCGACGAATCACCACGGTAGACTGGGGGCTCTTTTGCGTCTGACTGCATGACCAATCTCACTCCAGTCAAGTTAAGTGAAGGTATGTCTGAAAATGTCTTAGTGGTATCTATCTCCTGTGCTTGTGCACCTCTATGCTTTCCTTCCCCATAACTAGCTTCCCTTTGAGATATTAACATTGTCTGACCAACTTGTTGAGCGATATGTGCTATCAACCCTTGCCAGTTGGGATCATTTATGTCTGGAACAGCTAAGGGCAAGGTGTCAGCTGTTGGATTGGGAACATTATCAGTTACACGTGTGGAGCACAACACATGAGGCATTCTGTTCACTCTACTCTCCCTTTCAATTGGAGCAACTGGAGTTTCACCAAGAATTCTCCCCCTACCAAACCCCAACCCAGTCATTGTTTCATCAAATTCATCTCCGTTTAAACTAAATGCCATGCTCAGTTTCATACACAAAATAGATCCAACAGAAGATAAGTGTCCGAATAGAATAAACTCAGATTAGAAAAAAAATCAGTCTGAGAATAATAATCACTTAATGAGGAAATGCACCAGTCGATATGAAAAATCTCAGTTTTTTTTTTTTTTTTTTTACTCCCACAGTTCTTCACTCACAAAACCGTGAACCTCAAAGCAGCATCCCTCGGTGACCCAACTGACGTAGATCGTGAAGCAAATCTTCATCCGGGTCACGGCACCAATGTAACCGGTCCTTTGCTGACCGCTGCTACTATCATCTGCGTTGTGTGTAAGAAGGCTCAGGACACTTTCACTTGTGTTCACCAAAAGAGGATTTATTGACAGCCACGCCCAGCATTGACTTCACTCCGTCTGTGGATTAACATGAATAAAGTTCATATCTCTCTCTCAGGGGCATTCCATAAAGACAATCCTCTCACCAGCATATACAATGCGAACTCATTTTAACAATTGAGTGTAACAATTGAGAAAAACACCGTTAACACTGAACCCTTATAGTATTAACATGAATATAGAAGAAAAGTGAAATACCTGTGGATTAACATGAATAAAGTTCATATCTCTCTCTCAGGGGCATTCCATAAAGACAATCCTGTATGATATAATATTTATTAGCTAATTAATGACTCAAAACCATGCCAATATCATATCATCCGGCCCACATGATATAACTTAACATTCTTAATCCACTCGCGCATAAAACTTATAACAGAACACAGCATATAATCTCAGTAGTATTTACAATAGAATATTTAGTCGATTTATTCACTTTGCAACCCTAATTGACTCATAAAATTAAGAGCTCTGACAACAGCTTACCTCTCACCAGCATATACAATGCGAACTGATGAGAAGCGCGCACTCACTTGAAAATGGCGTCAATAGGGCGCCAGCAGAAATTTTCAAAATAAAAGTCTCTAAACATTGAACAGCAGAATCGACCAATATTGCTCGAAGGAAAACAGAAATAAATCAATAATACAATAACAAATAAACCTGTAAGACAATAAAAAGGATTTTAGTGAAAAACAATGTGCTACATTCAAATTGTATTCACTATAACTCGTTACACTTCAAAGTTCCAATATAAATCAAATGGTTCGCGATCCGTGCTTTGAAGTTCTGATATAAATCAAATGTTTCGAGATCTGTGCTTCAAAGTTCCGATATAAATCAAATGATTCACGATCCGTGCTTCAAAGTCCTGATCTAAATCAAATGATTTGAGATCCTCGCTTCGAATGTTCTGATATAAATCAAATGATTTGAGATCTTCGCTTCGAAGTTCTGATATAAATCAAATGATTTGAGATCCTTGCTTCGAAGTTCTGCTATAAATCAAATGATTCGAGATCCGTGCTTCCAAGTTCTGATATAAATCAAATGATTCACGATCTAAATCAAATTGAAGTTCCGATCTAAATCAAATGATTTGCAAATCCGCTAGGCCTGATCTCCCAAGGCCTGATCTGAGTAATGATTTGCGAACCATCGTTTCAGATCTGGACTTCAGAGCGTGTATCACATATCTTTCATTTCGCGAAATGATTTGCAAACTCGCTCTGAAGTTCCGATCTAATTAAAATGATTTGCAATGTGCTTTCTAAAATCATTACAAGCAATGTCGAAATTCGAAAATGATTGGATCTTTTGAACTGTTTTTTGCTAGTGAATCGCTTGACCTGAATGATCGAAGTCACAAGTTTGAAACTTCTCAATGTTGTGCATTCTCCTGCGTCAGAGAGCAATCCTGAAGTGATTGTCACTCTAGATGCAAAGAAGGCATTTGATAGAGTAGAATGGAACTATTTATTTTCTGTATTAGATAAATTTGGATTCGGCTCAAAATTCCTTTCCTGGACTCACTTGCTTTATCATCAACCAGAGGCAGCCATAGTCACAAATGAGATAGCATCACAATATTTGTCCTTGTCTAGAGGCACACGGCAAGGATGCCCCCTTAGCCCCTTGCTATTTGTTTTGGCTATAGAGCCATTATCATCAGTACTCAGATCATCACAGTCTATTAGTGGTATTAAAAGAAGGGGTGTAGCGTATAAAGTCTGAATCAGGATTGGACTTAGTTCTTAAGACCCCTACACACCTCAAGGGCCTCATTTTCAAAATATATAACTTAATTATGACATTCCAAAATGTATCACTAGAGAAGATCAAAACAGAATGGATAGGAGAGTTGGGAATTTAAATATCCGAAGACACTTGGGATAAAGCTGTTGAAAGAATAAACAGGACTTCATTTTGTGCACTACTCTATATCCACTAAACTATATCCAAACATACACTGTAAAAAATGATTGCGCCAATTAGCTATCATAACTTAACATTTTGAGTTAAGTTAACTTATCTGGATTGAACTTGTTGAGATAACTCAAATATCAATGTTTTTCTTTGCTGAACTTATCAGACTCAACTGAACTCAGATATATCAGTTAACATAACTGCTTCAAACATTTGAGCTTTAAATAGTATACGTGCAAATGGAAACTAATTAATATTTTATGATATCAATACATTTTAAAATTGTATTCTATTTTTGGTAACACTTTAGAATAAGGTTCCATTTATTAACATTAGTTAACAACGTTAGTAAACATGAACTAAGAATGAACAATACTTCTACAGCATTTATTAATCTTAGTTAATGTTAATTTCAGCATTTACTGATGCATTATTAAATTCACAAGTTGTGTTTGTTAACATTAGTTAATGTAGTGTGAACTAACATCAGTAAACAATGAACAACTGTTAGTTTCATTAACTAACATTAACAAAGTTTAATAAATAGTGTAATAAATTCATTGTTTGTTCATGTTAGTTAATACATTGACTAATGTTAATAAATGGAACCTTATTCTAAAGTGTTACCCTATTTTTTATTTATTGTTATTATTTTTTATGTATTTTATATATTTCTATGCATGCCATTTATAATGTAATGTCCACGAACTGCAAAAAATGTAAATATCAGTGTTTAAGCTATATTATGATACAAATGTTGTGTAGGAATTTATCATTTTCGGATTACGTCAGAGGATGAACGTCCTGCTGCAGCACTGCCATTTTCTCACTTTAATGTTGTGATGTTCTAGCTGGAGTTTCTCCTCAAATACCTGCGTCGTTTATCTTTCAAATTTGTTTTGGCAGACAGTACAAACCAGATTTTCATCGTGGACCTTCATCTTGGCCAGTTTAAGGAGAGTAATGCAAAATCTGTTTAATATCTATAATCTTTGATAATGCCATTGTGAATATCAGAAAGGTATCCATCGAATTACGTGAAATAACTTTACTTAAAAGATAGATTTGAATCTCTCATTGAGTCACGACATTTGGAGTTATTATTTGGTACTCACTTCTAAGATATTGTTTTAATACATTAAATTTAACGTTAGTCAACTATTTGTAGAATAAACCAGGCCAATGCCTTAAACCACAAAAATTACTTGAGCTTTGTAAGCCAAGTCATGTAACGCTTTTCATATTGAAAATTCAATACTCAGTGGAAAAATTATTCGCTTTCAAAAATTCGATCTGATCATAAGAATTTTTTTTTTTTTTTTTTTTTCTACATGACGTCAAACGATGAACGTCTGTTTGCAACCACCGCCATTATTTCTGCATACGTGGTGAGAGGCAGGTGCCTCCTCTCTGTGAATTGAGTTAACTCATAAAATCCCCCTGTTTTTATTCATTAGCTAAATTTTAGGTGGATTTGGTAACGTTTGTTTATTGTAAGTTTGTTAAGCAGTATTTTTAGTCAGTTAGTTCTGTAATTCTGTTGTCTTTTGTTAGAATTACACCTGATCTTCCTGTTTCTGTCCAGACTAAGAGGCTTCAGTTCACTGGATAGGTAAGGTTTGTTTGTATATAACTGTAGTTTGAGCAGTATTTTTATTAGCATGTGAGTTCTCTAATTCTATTACTCAAACTCTAATACACATTGGCCACAATTAACGGCACCCCTTTTATTTAATACTTTTTGAAACCTCCATTTGTCAGTTTAACAGCTCTAAATTTTCTCCTATAATGCCTGATGAGGTTAGAGATTCCTTCATCCAGAATCACTCCAGATCCTATAGATTCACAGCTTCTTCTCTTCAGTTCACCTCACTCATTTTCTACAGGGTTCAGGTCAGAGGACTGGAATGGCCAGCAGAAGCTTGGTTTTGTGCTCAGTGACCCATTTTTGTTGTTTTTGAGGTTTGTGTTTGGATTATTGTACGGTTGGAAGATCCAAACATGGCCCATTATAAGATTTCTAACAGAGTCAGACACTTGTTGATTTTTTATCTGTTGGTATTTGATAGAATCCATGATGCCATGTGTCTGAACAAGATGCCCAGGACCTCCAGCAGAAATATAGGCCAATAACATAAAAAATACCGCAGTATTGTACACATGGGGTACTTTTTATCCCTGTATTCACCAAACCCATCTTGAGAGTTTGCTGCTAAAAAACAAATTTTTTAGTTTCATCTGACCATAGTAGTCAGTCCCATTTGAAGTGCCAGTCGTGTCTGATAACTGAATATGCTGGAGTTTGTTTTTGGATGAGCTAGGAGAATTTTTTTAAACCCTCCCAAACAACATGTGGTGATGTGTATATATATATATATATATATATATATATATATATATATAATTATAATTATTATTTTTTTAAGGTTTTCTGACTTCTGATATTTTATTCATACGGATTTCTAGGGGCACCAATAATTGTGTCCAGTTGGTCAACTGTCAACTCTATCTGAAGTGTAAGTGTATCAGTCACTCAGTATGTATTTTTAATCATGATAAAAGTGTTTAATATTTAAGAATTAGATTATGTAGGCTATCCAATCCGTTGTGAACACAGTCAATGCGCTTGCAGAGAGGCTCCACCCACACACGCTTATGATTGATTCTAGCATTGTCGTGTCGGCTTATCGCTGGATTCTTAGATCAAACCACAAAGTATTAAAAGTATCAGTCTTGTCACTTGTTGATCAAACCACCTAGCAACGGTCTAGCAACCACCCAAAACACCCTAGCAACTGCATGGCAACACACTAATAAAAGCTTAGCATCATGCAAACGCATTTGGCCCGGTCAAATGTGACTCCTCTCAGTCTGAACTGAACTCACACCGGTCAGTCTGGTGTGACGCGGATTGTTGTGGTCTTTATTAAACCGGTCTCTCCTCCCGCTGGTTCTCGAGCCGAGGGTCAGACTGTGAGTCTCCTGCTCTGGCCGTCCATCTGTGATGAATGAATAGTGCTGTCCCACACTCATCATGAAAGCTGTTCAATCTGTCCGTCAGATCCCTTACTACTAAGCTGCATAGTGTCTGAGATTACAATTAGTACACCGCATCTCCAGCACTTCATGGGTGTCTGGATGAAGCCTAAAAGGGAAGGAAATTACATTTGCTATACTGTAACAGTACGACAAGTGCGGCTCAAATCATAGTAAGTGTTTGGATGGCGTACTATAGGGTGGATTTTAGTGGACACAAGAACATAAAAGTTAATATTACCTACAATCAATGTGAATGTATTTTAGTTGTTGATCAATGAAGAATGAGACTCTAAAGCCACATAACTGCTTTTAGCATGAAAAATCAACAATTTATGGTAGAAATTATTGTAGACTACATACTGTATATTTCAATACAGTTGTTTTACACACACACACACACACACACACACAATTATATATATTTTGTGTGTATATATATCTATCATATATATTGTTAGATCGGGTCTCCACGCCAGATATTTAGGATCCAGCCCTGAACGCCAGATCCAATCAGAAAACATCAGTTTGTCCAGTAACAGAACAACTAGTCAGCAGAGCTGTTGATACCCAAAATGAGTGTTTAACAGTAGAAGTTGATCGAGAAAAGCCAGAGAAGAGCAGAAGCAGGAGATGACGTGATGGTAAAAAGTATCAGAGTTTATCAAACAATCTTAGTTGTGTATGTTTCAATGTTCAGACTTCATCTGACCAGCACAAATTCAACATGTACTGTTATACCAAACCTGCTTCACAGCATCATCCCTTAAACCTTGAGTTTCCATAAACACTCCCCCTTATCTATCTCTATTCATACAGACAAAACAGTTCATGAAACCCCACAAGCATGAGATTGAACAATGAAAATGCATAAGCAAGGGAAATTAATAAAAAATAAAATATATAGAAACATAATGAATAAACAATAAAAATACTTAATATAATAATCAAATAACAAAAATAATCAAATAATATGAATGACTAATGATTATAAAATTATTATATATATATAAATGACTATAAATTAATTAAAAAACATAAAAAAATAGAAACACAACACAATTTGCATGTGAGGATCTAAGGATCCTTCAATATATATATATATATATATATAATTTAATTACTTCAATAAGAAGTTTATTGCAAAATATGAATATATGTAAACAGGTATTCATTATAAAATGATTCAGACACTAGATATAATTTTTTGATATTGTTTTACTAGTGGGTGCAGTATAGTTCGTTTATGTAGGATAGCAGGATAGTGTGGATAGCAAAATAAAGTAAACTGTGACATATTATACCCCAAAATTCCTCATACAGTGGACTACCAGTAAAATTGATCAAATTTGGGACCAAAAATAATTCCGACACTTTGACCTGACCATGTTTTGTGGGGTCAACAAACACGTCGGCGTGTTTTATATATATACTATGTAAACATGAGCTTATTGCAAAAATTGGCTTTCTTAAAAAATAAATCTGTAAATAAATAAAATACCATTTACACTGATTTCCTGTTTCTACAGAATAAATATATCATTGCTTAACATCTTCAGAGCTCATGGCAGGTCTGTTATGAAGGTTTTTTGCTCTATACTGACGTTCGGTCTCACTAGATAGGCTACTAATAAGCACGAGTGTGTGCTTTCCCGCAGCCTAGCATCCCACTGAAGGTCACTGCTTCCGGTTTTTCATCGCTATGGTGACGGACAGTCTGGAAACCTGCCTCTCAATCGCCGTGACGACCGCTCTGCCTTTAATGAATACACACACTGTCAGCCGAGCCCATTCATAACACAAAAACGCCACAGAAACCTCAGATCTGAATATGTATGAAGGCCATATGTCTCTGCGCTCAGAGAATCGTCATTCAGACATTTACACTGATTTTCCACAAACTCCAGTCCAGTCTTAAGACGCAAACGCGCGCTGGAATTCAGGTCAGGCTCTGTGGAAACACTTAATAGATGCATGTTTGTGGTCGCTGTTCATACTGTGCTCGTGAATCACATTTATAGGGTCAAACATTCACTAAACGCACAAATATCGCTGTACATTTCCACGAGAACTCAGCAAACACAACAGCTAGAAAACATGTTAGAAAGTTCAGAGCAGGACACTTCAATGAATAACTTGTTTTTATCTTCAGAAGAAAATGTGAGTGGGGTTTGCAATGGTAAAATGCTGTGTGGTTGCTAGGGCGTTGCTAAGGGTGCTCTGGATGTTACTAGGGCATTGCTATGCAGTGTTCTAGCTAGGTTGATTCTACCAGTCTCAAGGACAGAAGAAAAAAAAAAAAAAAAAAAACTTTTTTTAGGTAAAAATGGTTTTCATTTATATTTCAGTAAAAGTTTATTTAATTGCAGCATATTTTGCTGAAATAAAACAAACTTGAATTTTTTATTGTATTTTTATTTCAGCTCTTTCAGTTCTCATTTTCATTTAGATTGACTTAATCTAAACAAAAATAACTGAACTAATATCTAAAATAACTAAATCTAAAACACAAAATAAACATTTAAAAAACTAAACTAATAAAACAAATAAATGAATGACTAATTAACATTAAATTAATATATTAAAATGAAAAGACAATATAAAAATAAAAAACAATTCAAAATATTAATATTAATTAATCATGTGTCTTTCAAAAAAATATAAATACAATTTTAAAAAATCTTTCTACAGAATAATGCCTAAAATTAAAACAAAACAAACTAATTCAAAATATTCATAAACACACACAAACACACGCAAATAAATATAGAGTATATTCTAGAATATAGGGCTAGTGAAGTTTTTCCAGAAGTAAATTGTTTTTTTTTTCTATACAGAATAAGAATATCTAAAATTAAAATGAAAACAGAAAATAATAGAATAAATAATGAAAAATATACAAAAATAAATAAAAAAAGAAGCTAATTTTTGTTTTTCTACAGAATAATAAATAATCACAAAATGAGGAATCGTTCATGTCTGGAGCACAAACACTAACCCTTTAATACTTAACATTAGATTAATCGCATAACTATCAATAATAAGCGATTAAAAAAGTTCTTGATGATTCTTTCTAGTTCAGTGCTGAACGTCAAGGTCGTGGAAAAGAAGCGCATTATAAACCCTGAGAATCCTGCTGGAATCTCCTGATGTTCATTCAGGCGTGAGGAAAACACAAGGCCGGGCACATACCTGTTTCACGTCCACAGGAGACGGAGAAGCGTCTCGCTGCAGCCCACAAGATCCAGGGGGTGTGGTTAGATCCAGATCCAACTCCTCCCACCTTACATATACCTAAACCCACCCCATCTCCACCCCCTAAACCTACCCATCTCCACCCCCTAAACCTACCCATCTCCACCCCCCTAAACCCACCCCATCTCCACCCCCCTAAACCCACCCCATCTCCACCCCCCTATATCCACCCCATCTCCACCCCATAAACCCACCCCATCTCCACCCCTATACCTACCCATCTCCACCCTCTAAACCCACCCCATCTCCACCCCCTAAACCTACCCATCTCCACCCCCTAAACCTACCCATCTCCACCCCCCTAAACCCACCCCATCTCCACCCCCTAAACCCACCCCATCTCCACCCCCCTATATCCACCCCATCTCCACCCCATAAACCCACCCCATCTCCACCCCTATACCTACCCATCTCCACCCTCTAAACCCACCCCATCTCCACCCCCTAAACCTACCCATCTCCACCCCCTAAACCCACCCCATCTCCACCCCTACACCTACCCATCTCCACCCCCTAAACCACCCCATCTCCACCCCCTAAACCCACCCCATCTCCACCCCTACACCTACCCATCTCCACCCCTACACCTACCCATCTCCGCCCCCTAAACCACCCCATCTCCGCCCCCTAAACCCACCCCATCTCCACCCCTACACCTACCCATCTCCACCCCCTAAACCACCCCATCTCCACCCCTACACCTACCCATCTCCACCCCCTAGATGTGGATCCAACCACGCCCCCTGGATGTTGTGGACTGCGGCGAGCCCTACTTGAGGAGACAACAGAATTCCCTGGAATCTCTGATCACTTCATGCTCCCGGGAGAAACTTACACACGCTTTCCACATCTTCAACCCGCGGGAGAACAGATCGGCCTCTGCAGCTGCACTGAACTGACAGCTGGAGTGAGACACATTACACAAGATATGATGAGAAGACCGAGACATCTGATCATTCACACATTAAAAAATGAATTTCAAACATCACATGACCCTTAAATAGCACTATGGCTTTATTTACTATGGTAATGCATGTTTTAAATGATCATACACCATTATATTTATCAAAGAATGCCATAGATTTACCATCATACGCTTGAAAATGTATTTAATTATTAATGTATTTGCTTACCCACTTTAAACCTTCATCTAGTGCTTGTAATAACTTAGAGTTGTGATTTATAGTTGATTTTGATTCCATAATAATAAGCAGACACATGCACTCTTTGTACGCTTATTAATGATACACTGCTAGTGCTAATATTAGTCATAAACATCCTTTATTGCTATATAAAAAAAATAGCTGCAAACAAAACACATACAGAAAATATCGTTATAATCATGTCTATCTGCTTTCATATTTCATGTGTAGAAAAATGTTTCAGTTGATTTTTCTTTTTAAATAAGGAAGATCAAGAGTGAACGCGCTCTGACTCATAACACTGGCGCACGTGAAGAAAACAGAGACTCATTCAGTGGAGAAATATTATTCTGTATGAAGAACATGTGAGAATAAATCTGTTCTCAAATACCCAAGAACTCAGAATCCACTCTCTTATATCCAGGAGACTCTTCGGTGTTTGTTTACACTGGTTTCCTCACCCTTTTGCTTTCGCTTGTTCGTGCTTAATGTGCAAAGGCCTTTAAAGTTGTTCAAATTAAGTTCTTAGCAATGCATATGACTAATAAAAATGAAGTTTTGATATATTTACGGTAGGAAATCTACAAAATATCTTCATGGAACACGATCTTTACTTAATATCCTAATGATTTTTGGCATAATTTTTTTTTTATTAATTTTGAGCCATACAATGTATTGTTGGTTATTGCTACAAATATACCCCAGCGACTTAAGACTGCTTTTGTGCTCCAGGGTCGCTATATCACTAACAAAAAAAAAAAAAAAAAAACACTTTTACCAGGTATATAGTTTTGGGAAAGTAAATATTTGAGAGCAAAACCTAATAGTTACTTATGAAATTCCTGCATTTCTAAATTTAGTTTTAATTTGAGCTTTCAAAGCCACTTAGAATCAAATCTTATTCAGTGTCGCCACCTAGTGACAGTAAAACATCAGTACAAACACACACTTACATCAGAGATACAAACACAGACTCAGAGAGAAGCACTTTATCCATTTGAGAAGCTACAAATTATCGGAAATATACAGGAAACTAAATAACCAGTGGAAAACGTTCCTTACAAGCTGCAAATTTACAGTTGAAATCAGACGTCCAAAACACAAACATCATTAAAACAACCTGCAGGGAAATGTCTTAAACAAACCCTCTTTCCACGGACGTGATGCTGGAATAATAAAGTGTCCCAGACTAAAGACTGAGGAATTAAAACAAACGGAGCGGGTTAAATCTAAATGGATGCGTCACTCGATACACTGACGCAGGATTCGCTTCTCCTCTTCCACAAAGCTCTTATCTGACGTGGCCTGTCCGATGTCCCGCTTTCTCTTTTCCTTCTGCTGGAACGTTTCCACGCGACGCTTCTTACCAGACGTCTGCTGCTTGTCTGATTCATCGTCATCTGGGATGAGAAAGAGCGTCAAACACTTCAAAACAGCTTCAAGATGGACGATAAATAGATAGATAGATAGATAGATAGATAGATAGATAGATAGATAGATAAATCCAAACATTGTTACTTAAAATGCTTTCAGCTTTGTGATCCTTTTTTACACCGTACAGTAATATAATTTTTCATACGTGTTTAAATGCAATAAATATAAGAAACGCATTATTCAATGCTTTTTACTTTTGCATTTACTTCTAGATTTATATATTATAGCAAGTGACAAAACATTTAAACTACTTTTCTGACATTATCACAAACATTGTGAATTAAAACTTACCACTGTCAGTTTTCTTTGGCATTTAAATCTTTTACAAGCATAAAGAACTTAGTTTTTCTACCTCCACGAGTACATCTATTATTCCTTTGTTTATCTAAAAGTGATCTTTTCCTTTAAACCTAGCCAAAAAGCCTTAGACAAACACAGTAGATTTTATTATATGCATTTATGGTGTAATTACTACACTTTCGTGTCAATCCATGTTCATATTTACAGTAAACAATGCGCTGTCACTTTAATTCAGCGTGTGCAGCAGAAGCTCCTGGAACGTGTGTGTGTGTGTGTGTGTGTGAGCACCCGGTCTCCAGGAGAGAGCACGAGCGCTGAATGGTTTAAACACTGGCAAGAATTAAGAAGAATTGCAATTTATAAACTTTAGTGAGGACGTGATAATTCCTTTGTCAACTGTGCAGCTCGCTTATTGCACAGATCGGTTTTTTGAGATTGGCCTTTTTAGAGAGCGCCGATCAAACATCCCAAAGCAATTATCGGCCGATAGTGATCGGTAGCCGATCAGTCGGAGCACCCCTAATAGATAGATAGTACGGGTGATGGAGATTTATTACTAATCACAGAACCGGCTTTACTGATGAGATGCACATTACAATTGCATGCAACATATTGTGCAGCCCTAATACATAGACAGATAGTTAGACTTTACCGGAGGCCAGCTGCTGTGGCTCCTCCTCCTCTGGCAGGAAGTGGGCGGGGCCACCGTGGGCTTGAGGGGCGTCATCTCCATTGTCCTCGTATACATTGGACCATTTGATGGCCATGTCCATCCCATCAGGAGCTCCTTTCTTCTTCTCCTCCGTCACATACGTCTGTGGTGGAGGAACGGCGTTGTTCTTCCACACCTTAAACTCTTTCGGAGGCTGAAACATTCAAAAATTTTTACAGTCAAACAATCAGAGTAAGTGACGGACATCTTCCACATTATATGATTTCACTGAGGTGGCCTATAAGTTATGATAAATCATAAATACGTTTGAAATGTACTGAATTGTTGAAATTATTCCATTTAAATTAATTAAATAAAATTATTATAGTAGTATTATTTTTAGATTGCATTATTTAATAATTCCATTAATTAAACAGATGTATTTATTATAGACCTTACGTAGCCCCGCCCCTTTTCAGAACGGCGCTCATTGTCTTCTGGTTTGGATTTCATAAGATCCTATGAATTTGTCACATACTACACAGAATTACAGTATCTAAGTAGGCTATTCATGCAAACATAATCTGTTTAGGGAAAACATATGTGTAACATTATATTAGATCCGTGCATTACAGTAGGACTTAATATATAGGCCGTCTGTCTCAAAGTTAATCTGACATCACTGCTCTTAACTGAACTGCTTTTGTAGTTTTAATAATCCTGCCCAAAACACAACAGAAAATGTAATGGATTTAATGGTTATGATGGGAATTGTATTGGTTTTAATGGAAACTATAACGAAGTCTGGATTCTATTGGTGAAATCCTATTGGAAAAATGCCCAAAACACACTACAAAAAGGAATTTTGTAATGGTTTTACTGGAAAAAGCTAATGGTTCCGTTAGAATTTCTGTGATGGTTTCTATAGTTTTCTTTAGCAGGGATTTATAATGAAAACTGAATTGATTTATTTGTTTTTCTTACTTGAATGCTTTTAATATACATGTAAAATGAAAAAAGTAATGCACTAGGCCTATTTGTTTCAATCTTATATTAGTTGTACTGTTGTTTTTTTTGCATCTGTTCTTATTTTTAATAAAGTTAAAATAAAAAATGACTATATTGTGATTATTAATATTCCAAACTATGCAATGTTGCTGGTGATTTTGCTTCATAAAACGTTTTCTCAGAAGTTACTTTGTCGACTTCAAACATGTCTTTTAATGAAGAATGTGGAAATAAAAAGAAGTCATTTTTGAGAATGTGCTCATTGCGAGTCATTTTGCCAGCAGCACAGGTCACAGATATCGTCTAATAACGGATTTATGAGAGACTGACCTCTTCAGGCGCTTTGACGGCTCTTCTGTCCCAGTCGATGACTTTATTCAGCGGGTTGTAGAGGAACGTGGGTTTGCTGACGGATCGGAACAGATCGTCGGGTTTGGGCAGCGGCTCGGCGGCGGCTCGTTTGCGGCTCTGCGCCGCAGAAGATCCGGGGAGCTCCGGCTCGCTTCGGCTCTTCACACCGCTGTCCGAGTCACTGCTGCTGTCGCTCAGATCATCAAAACCCATGAAGAAATTACGCCCCTCTGCTTGCTTCTCATCGCTCATGGTGGACAAAGACGAGGGAAAGCAGCTGGATTCAGTGATTGTGGATTTATTCGGAACCGCAGATCAATAACAACTAAACAACACTCGCCATGTTGAATTCGGCGCGCGCTGATGACGTAGGCGCAGGCGGAGCGTAAATCACAAAAATAAAATCGACAACGATTAGCATAGTTGTATTTTTAAACGGCGTGTTTTCAAATAAAGAGCTATTAAAAATATTAATTTCGTTAGTATCGGGATTCAGACCGCGGTTGACGTAGACGCTCGATGTCACGTGTTACCAGTTACATTTCTCAGCGCGCGTCAGATCGGATCAATGATGACCTGATGAGGCATTTTATCCAAAGTGACTTACAAATGAGGCCAATGGAAGCAATCAAAACCAACAAATGAGCAATAATATGCAAGTGCTGTAACAAGTCTCATTTAGCTTAACGCAGTACACGCAGCAAGGTTTTTTGTACAGATAGAATCAAGCTAGTAGGCTATTAGAGGCGTTTTTTGCATTTATTAACTGTATAATAAATAAATAGAATACAAAAAGATTAGAAAACCTAGTGTTAACAAACAGTTGAATAGAGTGCAAGTCTAAAAGAGAATAAAAATAATAATAATAGAGTGCTAGAGTTAATTAAGCTAGTAAATTATCGTTTCATAGAGAAATTGAGTAGAAAAATCATTTAGCATAGGCTACTTTTGCAATTGCACCTAAGTACTACTGAAGTAGAAATATACTTTTAATTGTGTATTTATAACTTTTACAATTTCATTTAGCACAAAAAATAAGAATGCACTACTTATGTACTTTCTAGTATTGAATTATTTTTTTAGTGCATTCAAGTAGGCCCTACTTTATATCTACCTGTGGTGACCACCTCAACATCAGTCACGACGACCACAAAACACGCATTCACAAGCTGCTTTATTTAACAAACCCCTCATAAAGAGCAAAGACACAGTGTTAAAGGAATTATGGCACATATACAAGTCACATCTATCTCGAGCAGTCCAGTGTACAACGCCTTGAAAATAGTTCACTTTTTAGAAAATACAAGAGTAGAAAGAAAACACTGCAGGCAGCAGAATCCCAAAGACCTGAGTTGTTTCTTTTTTTTTTAGGATGATGACAGATTTCAGCATGACAGCAGGGAAAACTCAGGGTGAATTGAAGTTCATGACACGAAATTCTCTCTGGATGAGCAGATGGCTAATAAACAGCGTTTATGATATCATACAGTGGGACTCACGACAACTGCGGCATATTTTACAAGTGTCTTTCTGGCAGGGAAATAATGATAACGTCTTTTGCAAAGGATCTAGGAGACGAAGAATGAGACCGATATATAAAAGACAGCTGCGTTTTCATCGTGGCCTATAATTCACGTCCAGGCGGCTGATGTGTTTATCTGTCGACATCGTAAAAGCATTGGGACATCTCTAAATCCTGTTTTATAGGCGCAAGCCTGTGTCTCTGAGCTTCATTTTAGGTGAAATAAACTGATGCGTTAAGACAAAGTAACGCTGTCAGTGCACAGGTTTTAAATGTATGATGCTAATGAGTTATTGTTGTTAATGGTAATTTAGCTAGGTGCTAATGCAACAAGTTGTCAGTGGTGTCACGGTAGCATGCACCAATACTGGTGGGCTGTTTAATTACATAGATGCCCTGATTGGACGTCACAGTTTAGTTTGACGTCACAGTGAGGAGCGACGTCCAATCAGCACCTGAGGATCGTGAAACCGTGACTATGTTTGAATCGACTAGCATACTACTCTATTACTGCAGTATGTAAAGATTGCATAGTCTGCAAATGTTCAGCATGCATGGAATACCTGGATGATCTGCAATACAGTATCCCACAATGCATTGCGCTCCGACCGACCTTCTATTTCCTGTAACGGCAACCAACTAATATCAACATGATTGTCAACATCAACCTTTTTTTCAGGTTAACACACAAAAATTCAATATGTGCTACATACTAGACTAAACACTTTTCCAGCTAATAAAGAATGTTCTGGCAAGGTTCTCCTAAAGTTAACAAAACGTTAATAGAACGTTTGGTCAAAGTTATCTGGTTTTTAATAACGTTAGCACTAAAACTGTTCATGAAACACTTTTTTTTCTGTAACAATGTTTTTTAAATGTTACAATTTAGTCGTTTCAGAGAACTTTCAAAAAGAATGTTTTCAAAATGTTCACATAACCAAGAAATTTAAATTTTTTAATTAACAAAAAAACTTAATGGGAATGTTAGCAAAACATTCTTAGAATTTATTTGTTATTATCTGGGTTCTGCCTTCACCGCAGGACAAAGAAACACACGAATTGTGCTTAAAAATAAATCTATAAAAACATGTTTTGCTTCAATTACTCAGTAAAAGCACTTCACTATGGCTTGTTTCACAGATCACATCTGCACATGTCGGCAGATATTATTTTTTTCCAGAAAACACAGTTCAATTGGTCTATAAATCTATTTATGAACGTTATGATTTGCTATCTAGGCAACAGAAAATCAGCATTCATTGTTTTAAAACAGGCTTTTTTGGGGGACTGATGGACGTTAAATGTGATAAACACTTTCAGTTCAGTCATTCTGAGCGGATCCAGATGATTTTAGCAGTTTACAGCTACATTTTGAGGTTTAGGGCAATTTTTGTCATGCAAATTTTCCTCACATTTTATAAAGCAACTGGTTTGAGACCTGATTTTATATTGTCTTCCCTTAAAATGAAACGATCTGATTTATTTTGAGTGTTTCTGCGTGTGGTTCAGATGTTGTTCTTCTTGTTAATGAGCACCGAGCAGCAGGTCAGCGCTCCGTCCACCTTCGCTTTCTCCTGATTGGACACCGGGATGAGCATGTGATCCTTCAGCTTCTCAAACACCTGCAGACATTAATGTATTAATGAATATAATATATTAGCAAATAAATGACTGCATTCATTTTAAAATAAACAAATGCTCAAACTAAAATGTTCATATTTTTGGTTTAATTTAAAAAAATATAAATATAAATAAATAAATAATGCGTTAATAAATATAAATAATATAACTTTACTGATTTAAATTTAAATCAAGTTCTGAACACATCATGAAATTGTGCCTTTTTATGTGAAATATTATTAACAGATAAATACTATATAAATAAGAAATAATATTTATGTAAATTGGATCATTGGATAATTAAACATTTCAGTCCATATAGATATATTTTTGGTAATTGCTTTTAGTATAAGTGTTTTAAATATCACCTAAAGTTTTAAAGTCCTATGCATATTTAATAAGATTTCATAAAAACATAATTTTTATATAATATTAATATTAAATGAATTACTGAAATGTAAATAACAATTCTGAGCACATCATTAAATTGTCTTATGTGAAATACTATATTATAAAAATATTATTTTACAAATAATATGAATATTTATATAAATTATTATATTTAATAGAAAATAGAATAAAATAAATTTAATAATTTTTTTTTTTTTTACATTTTTGGCTTCTACCAGGTAAATGTTTTCATGAGTGAATCATTTATTCTGTAAAGCTCTCAAAAATGTTATAATATTCAATGCAGTAAACTTATCACAGTTTAAAATTATTATTTTAATGAAAGCACAGAAGCATTGTGTAATCCAGAGCTCATGACGTTAACATCCAAATGCGCCAGCAGATCTCAGACGCTGCGAGAGCAACATTACACCATCTCACAAAGCCTCATAAAGAGATGTGTGTCATTGGATGGAGATCCTCCAAAAGCCTAGCCGTGTTTTCCTAAGAGTCCTCCAGCACACAAGTCTGAAAATAACCACAAGATCTCTTACTGTTTCACACAATCAGCTCAACTATTACAGCGCTGTGTGACGTCAACATCAACACCAGACAAACCGCGCTTGAGCTTAAAGAGACCAGTGTTACACTCACTCAAGCTTCAAAAACACATCACTGGATCACCAGATGATTACACATCTCAGTCAAGTTACATATTATTCTTAGTATCTATTATAGTAATATTAGCTATAATAACTACCTACCTAGGTATAATAACCTACGCTCACTCTCACCCTCCTGGCTATCTGCTATGGTTTCATCTGCATCGCTTCCTCCCCCTAAACATTTACCATCTCTTGATGCTAACAGTGCTACTGATGCTTTCTGTTCCACTCTTACATATTGTTTAGACACTGTCTGCCCCTTGTCTTCCAGGCCATTTGGTGATTTTGATTGCTTCCATTGTCCTCATTTGTAAGTTGCTTCAGATAAAAGTGTCTGCTAAATGACTAAATGTAAATATAATAACTATTATAATAACATTAGCTACACCTTTAAAGTCACTTATTAATGTTTAAAATCACTTCTTTATATCAAATGAGACAGACTGATTGATTGGATTTGATTTGTTTTATTTGTAAGTTTTGTATGTTATGTAGGGTTATGCAGTGAATTATGACTTATACATGATAAATACAAATAAAAAACAATTTGATGATGTGCTCAGATAACTGGTATTTTAATTACTCTTGATTATATATATATATAAAAATAACGTGTGTGTGTGCACGCGCCCGTGTGTGTACTTGTTTACGCTACATTGTGGGGAAATGTCCTGACAAGGATAGTAAAACCTGAAATTTTTGACATTGTGGGGACCAGCGAGGGGGAAAAAATTATTAAAAATATTTAATGATGTTTATCTGAAAGTGTAACGGTGCAAACAGGTTTTCTGTAAGGGGTATGGTTTAGGGTTAGGGGATAAAAAATATTGTTTGGTCAGTATAAAAGTAATAGAAGTCTATGGAAAGTCCCCACAATTCACAGAAACAAACGTGTGTGTGAGAGAGAGAGTGTGTGTGTGAGTGAGTGTGTGTGTGTGTGTGTGTGTGTGTGTGTGTGACCTTGGCACTCTCAGGAAACTCCTCAGGTGTGCAGTGCAGCAGGACGTCTCCTTTACCCGGCAGGTTCATGTAGATGCAGTTTGCAGCCAAATCATCAGGAAGTGTCAGTTTATCGTATTTATGATCGCTCATCTGCTGCATGATCTACACACACAGACATACAACACAAAAACTCAATACAAACAATATCATTTGCAATATGATGCTGACACAATACAATAAACAAAATAAAATAACTAACATCATAAGTGGACTTCAGGAAACAATAAAATGCTACCAAGCAAAATACAGCCCATTTAAGAAATATCAGGTATTTTAAAGTAAGAAAGAAAGAAAGAAAGAAACGGACTTAATAAATGTAAATTAATGTATTAATAATTAAATAATTAATGTATTAAACATTACAAATTACACATTAAAGTATTAATAATACCAATAAATAATATAGTTAAGATTTATTATTATTTTGTATTATACTTAATATATTATATTATAGCGTTTGCGGTAACTTGCACTGAGTCTGTTACAGCGCTGTGGAGGAATGGCCCACTCATCTTGGCAGGATTGTTGTAATTCAGCCACATTGGAGGGTTTGAGCATGAACAGCCTTTTTAAGGTCATGCCACAGCATCTCAATAGGATTCAGGTCAGGACTTTGACTAGGCCACTCCAAAGTCTTCATTTTGTCTTTCTTCAGCCATTCAGAGGTGGATTTGCTGGTGTGTTTTGGATCATTGTCCTGCTGCAGAACCCAAGTTCGCTTCAGCTTGAGGTCACCAACAGATGGCCGGACATTGTCCTTCAGGATTTTTTGGTAGACAGCTGAATTCATGTTTCCATTTATCACAGCAAGTCTTCCAGGTCCTGAAGCAGCAAAACAGCCCCAGACCATCACACTACCACCACCATATTTTACTGTTGCTATGATGTTCTTTTTCTGAAATGCTGTGTTACTTTTACGCCAGATGTAATGGGACACACACCTTCTCGTCAGTCCACAGAGTATTTTCCCAAAAGTCTTGGGGATCATCAAGATGTTTTCTGGCAAAACTGAGACGAGTCTTTATGTTCTTTTTGCTCAGCAGCGGTTTTCGTCTTGAAACTCTGCCATGCAGGCCATTTTTGCCCAGTTTTTCCAGACTGATAGATCTCAATTACTTTCTTTCTCATTTGTTCCTGAATTTCTTTGGATCTCAACATGATGTGTAGCTTTTGAGGATCTTTTGGTCTACTTCACTTTGTCAGGCAGGTCCTATTTAAGTGATTTCTTGATTGCGAACAGGTGTGGCAGTAATCAGGCCTGGGTGTAGCTAGAGGGGTGGGGGGGTTGAACACTTTCACACAGGGCCATGTGGGTTTGGATTTGTTTTCATAAAAAAAACCCTTCATTTAAAAACTGCATGTTGTGTTTACTTGTGTTATCTTTGTTTAAGATAACACAAGTAAACAAGTTTTTTTTTTCTTCCTCTTATACTTGCATTGTTGTATGTTTATCTTATGTTTAACTAGTATGTAGCATATATATATATATACACACACACACATTTTAGTCGATTATAAAACTTTCCTCACTTTTTGGCTTTTAAACTGTTCTACACTTATTCTAGAAGTATTTGATAACCTCATCGAGAGCAGCGGAGCCTCTGATTGGTCGGTTTGTTCTTGCAGCACTAAATTCTGTTGAATAATAAAAGTCTGAACACAGATCTGTTCTGAGGGACAACACACAATAGTGTTCATAAGCACACACACAGCGTTCGGTCTAATTGCTCTGTAATCTATAATGAGCGACTCTTTTAACGAGTAAAGCAGAACACAGTAAATCTGCGTTAAAGCTCATCTGCAGCCGTATAAAATCAAGCGAGGCTGACGCAACACACAATGAAGCGTTTAGCAGCTAATGATTGTAATGTCTGTAAATGACCGTCCTAAAAGCTCTAATTTTAGAGTGAGAATGAAGCTGCAACCGCAGAGGAGAAAATCACGAGCATCACTGCTGCCAAAATGTCATCATCAGTCAAAAATGCCCCGAGTGACGCAGTGAGACACCAGCAGAGGGAGACGCCACACTGAAGACTGCATTCGACCCACAATCCCTTCTTTTCCCTCCAGAATAGCATGCTATGTTTACTCTTTCTGTGATATAAAGGGAAAAAATATGCATTCTACATGAAAAAAAATACTTAGGCCTAAATTTAAGATTCATGTAAATTGAGTCGCATATAAAATTTCCATGCATTTGGATAATACGGTTTTAACATAAACAAATAAACTTAATGTGATGCATATTTGTCAGTCACACAGTACATAAATGAAGCAGGTCTGATTTATAAAATTAGTTTTATTCTCATACATTTTAACTAATTGAATATTGCTTTTTCCACAGGTATTACCATATTTTATGGCATGACATATTCATACTGTTTAACTGAATAAATGTAATTGTTTTCACAATGAACAGATTTATGCAGATTCTAAGCTATATTAATGAATACATTAAAAATATATAAAAAAATACAATATTACACAAATATTATATATATATATATAAATTTATCAAAATATATATATATATATATATATATATATATATATATATATATATATATATATATATATATATATATACACATATATACACACACACATATATACTAAAAAGACAATTTTCTATGAATAAATAAAAATATATATTTTATTTCTTTTGAATTATGGGATTAAATATGAAAATAAAAAATTAATTAAAATAATAAAATATGAAAATTAATTAAATTAACTGTTTAAATAAAAAAATAAAACAAACGTTATAAATATGACTATTTAATATGAATATTTATATTACAATTATTTAAATAGAATTATTAAAAATACAAACATAAAAAACATGTATAAAAATACAAAAATAATTAATTAAAATCAAATAGATGCCAAATTCATATAAAATATATGGAAATATTATAAATGCATTAAATAAAATGATTACAAATATAAATATATTATTTAAATAAAATCAAATAGTTAATGCAAACAGTTATTAAAATAGATGATTATAAATGATTTATTTGAGTGCAGAAATCGGACCTTTTTTTATTTATGTGTGACTGACAAATATGCATCACATTAAGTTTATTAGTTTATGTTAAATCTGTGTAATCCAAATGGATTTTATATGCATTTCAAATAGTATGGTAGATTACAATTAGTGCATCCTAGATCATTAGCATGTGTTCATTACACATATGTATATATGTTTGTTCATTTGTGGTTCTGTAAATTTAGACTTTTCTCCAATTAAGTACAGAAAAATATTCCGTAACAATTCCAACTTTAACACCTGAAATCATAATTCTTGCATGGATACGGGGTGGGTTCACATGTGATTAAACTCTGTGCATCTGAATACCTCTGCAAATGTGAGGGGAAACGCTGAATCCCTGCTGGGAATCTGGGAATAAGCCAAAACAACACAGAAAGACGGACGGATAAAGTGGCTGCAGTGATAAGGAAACTTTGGCGCAACGCAACTGATTTCCATAACAATGTTTTTCATGTTTGCGCAGTTCAGTATCCTGATCCCACAAAATCCAGGCATTCCAATGCCAAACTGTTGATCTGAATCTGAGCAGGAACCAGCGTCACAGAACAGCCTGCTATCATTAGACCCCGAGATCCACACGCTGGAGGAATGAAGCGCATTAGAGATGGAGCAAGACTCCAGATTCATCGTGTTTAACTGTTCACTGCACTTACTCGACATTATCCAGCCAAATTCATATTCTGGAATGTTTAATGCATTTTTAAGCATTTGCTCTCTGGGAATATTTAGCCATATTATTCCAAACGTTTGGAATATTATGAGTATCTTAATGTTTTTGAAAGAAGTCTCTTCTGCTCACAGGGCTGAATTTATAAAAAAAAAAAGCATTTGATAGATATTACATTTATAATAACTAATTTATGTAAGTAAATATCCACTAATCTTTTACATATTTCCATGATTGCAGGAAACCTGGAGTTGCACATACAAGCATTTTAGTGATTAAAACCTGTGCAAAAATCAATTCAGGTCAGCTATAACATTGGATGTGCATTCAATATTCAATATTTCAAATGATATGCAGTTAATAATTCCTTCTTAACTCTATTAATTGTGTCCTTTTGAATTTATGTGGCTGAAGCTGAAGTGTTTTGACCGAGTGCTTACAGTCATGCCTGTGGGTTTGCTGTGAATTGTAGCTCATGTGTTGTTTTTCGGACACATTCAGGTGTGTTTATACCTTCAGGGCTTTCTGCGCGGCTTCGCTGGAACCGATGGCGATGAGACCTGGTCCGGCCATGCTGCAGAAACTCTTCAGATGGAGTGTGTCCTGAACGGGAACCGTGGACACGGCGTAGTCCTGTGAAACAGAGTCCGGTTGGGACATACATCAGCACAAAAGTATTTTGGCTCCGACTGGAGAAATATTCGCTCATAAAAACAGAATGAAAATATTGTGTACTCCAAATAAACTACTAGCGCATTGGCTCAGCGGGTAAACAAAGGGGAAAAATGGTTTGCTTATTGGAAAAAGACACCTAAAGCGCTCCAGACCTTGGAAGGGGGAGAAAATGTGCTCAGAGATTCTTGAGGAGAGAACAAGGGAATGTTTTTGTGGAAAGTATGGATGTATTTACAAACACTGCTGTCTGTTGTACTATGAACACGTTCGATAAAGCAGCTCTGCTTTCACTTTAGCGACCCGGGTGACTTTGCGCTGGTTAAAAGTTTCCATAAATCATCGGCATGTGAACGATAAGGAGCTGCAGGCATCCTCGAGCTCGTTTGCTGCTCGTTACGAACTTGTGACGTTAAAAGCATCTGTGACATTAGCAAAGAATGTTCCTTTCTTACGAACGGCGTTTCATTTTTATTCAGAAATCAAAGCCTGCGGCTGACGTGGTTCTCGGTCTGAGGAAGCAGCGCTGCAGAAGATAAACATCCTCAACGGACACTGAGAATGAAGACAAGAGGATGAAAGATAGATAGACAGATATAGGACGGCCAGATGAATGGATGGATGGATGGATAGATAGATGCCCTGAAACAGGCAGACAGACAAACAAACATGCATACATAGAAGATAATCAGATACATGGATAGATAGACACATGGGTAATAAAGATAGTGGAGAAAGACAGATATAGACAGACAGATAAATAAACAGATAGATGGATAGATGGACAGACGGATATATAGACAGACAGACAGACAGACGGATAGGCAGATATATAGACAGACTGATAGACAGATATATAGATAGACAGAAAATGGATAGACAGATGTAAAGACAGATGGATAGAGAGACAGATAGACAGATGGATAAACATATAGACAGATGGCCAGATATACAGACAGACAGATATATTGACAAATGGAGAGAGATATATAGACAGATGGATAGACAAATATACAGACAGATAGAGATATATAGACAGACAGATATTTAGACAGACTGATAGACAGATATATAGATAGACAGAAAATGGATAGACAGATGTAAAGACAGATGGATAGAGAGACAGATAGACAAACATATAGACAGATGGATAGCCAGATATACAGACAGACATATTGACAAATGGAGAGAGATATATAGACAGACGGATAGACATATAGACAGATGGATAGAGATGTATAGACAGACAGATATTTAGACAGATGGATAGACGGATATATAGACAGACAGACAGATAGACAGATGGATAGACGGATATATAGACAGACAGACAGATAGACAGATGGATAGAGATGTATAGACAGACAGACAGACAGATATTTAGACAGATGGATAGACAGATATAAAGACAGACAGGTAGATAGAGAGATAAATATAGACAGACAGACGGATCAGACTCACCTTAAATGCGTCGGCCAGGATCTCCGCTCCTCTCTGGTTGGTCCTCTTGGATAATCCCACAAAGAATTCTCTACCTAAACATCAGACACACGTTACAATCACCTGCAGCGGCTGATCTGCTCATACGCATTAATGAGTGCTGCTCCAGACAACGGTTTGGATTGGATCTAGTTTCCGTCACTGATCAAAGGAAACCAGACTAATTTGCAAAGGGACATTAGTTAAAGCTTCCTAACGACTCTGAGTTCACTGGGTTCGACTCCACCTCGATGCCACTGAACCATCTGATCTGAGGCCAGTGAGAAGCTGTATAAAGAGATTTTTCCCAGACATATGACTTTATGATTCCTTTAAATAGACATCTGAGAGCAGTTTCTCACAAGTTCTGGTGTAACAGTTTAAGTTTGCGCATCAGTAGTTCTGGTCTGATCTGTGAACAGTGGAATCTAGAACAGTAGCCACTAAACGTTCACCACAGGAGATACGAGCTTCAAGACGCCAGAAATAAATGTTTCTGGCTGGGAACGACTCCAGCCGAACGTCTCCAGACTCAATTAGGTGTACGGCTACAGTTTTCCAGCCACGGCTGAAGGTGACCCACATTGAATTCAGGGAACCAACCAGACACAATGTACATTTCCACAGCAAGTAAAGCTGATTCACAGCTGCGGGTTTTAGAAACAACGGTTTAAGTGCAGTTGTGTTTTATTGTAAACTTAGAGGAATGAGTGTTTTTTCATAGTTAACTCTTTTCCTGCCATTAGGACCATAGAAAGTGATGGAAGTGGTCCACTTCAGCTATGTTTTGTAAATCTGATCCAGATATACACTGCCATTCAAAAGCTTGGGATCAGTAAGATTTTTAATGCTTTTTCTTTTTTTTTCTTTTTTTTAATGGAGTCTCTTTTGCTCATTAAGGCGGAATTTATTTGATCAAAAATACAGAAAAAACTATAATATTGTAAAATATTATTGCATTTCTAATATTGGTTTCCTATTTTAATATACTTTAAAATATAATTTATTTCTCCAGTCTTCAGTGTCCCAAGATCCTTCAGAAATCATTCTAATATGATGATTTATTATGAGTGTTGAAACTGTTGTGCTGCTTAATATTTTTTGGAACCTGTGATACTTTTTCCTTAATTGTTTGATGAATAAAAAGTAAAAAAGAACAGCATTGTTTCAAAATAGAAATATTTTCTAACAATATAAGTCTTTATCACTTTTTATCAATTTAACACATCCTTGTTGAATAAAAGTATTAATTTCTTTAAAAAAAAAAAAATTTGTACTAACCCCAAACTTTTGAATAGTAGAGCATATTTTAACACAATTTCTATTTTGAATAAACACTGTTCTTTTAAACTTTTTATTTATCAAAGAATCCTGAAAAAAGTATCACAGGCCCCAAAAAATATTAAGCAGCACAACTGTTTTCAACATTGTTAATAATCAGACATGCTTCTTGTAATGAATTCAGCATCGCTTCACACAAATAAATTATATTTTAAAGTATATTAAAATAGAAGACTGATATTTTAAATTGCAATAATATTTCACAAAATTTACAGTTTTTTTCTGTATTTTTGATCAAATAGATACAGCCTTGATGAGCATAAAAATATTATTTAAAAAAAAACATTAAAAATCTTACTGATCCCAAACTTTTGAACGGCGGTGTAGTCTATGACAAAAAATGTGATTTTCTCAGCTTTTTGATCAAAATGTTGCTTTTTTTATGAAACTTGCACACAATTAAAAAGAATGCATGAAGCTGTTGAAAATCAGAGGCTCTGATCTTTCTTTTGACATATTGCATGTTCAGATATTCATACAAAAAAATATTCTGGGGGCCATGAAAATGATAAAAAAAATGCTGGTGGTGGCTGGTAACTTATATATATATATATATATATAAATAAATGAATAAATAAATAAATAAATAGCTGGCAGGGAAAGAGTTAAAAATGTAAAAAATACTCATCACAGATTCATGCATCTTCATGCAAATAGTCTGAGACTCAAAATACTGAATATTCTGTTCTGTTTCTAGCGGAGTAATCCAATATAAGCAAACAATGCTCAAGATGCTCTTTGAAACCTTGCTGGAGAACATCAGGTTTCAAATTTTTACAAAAATCATCCTGCTGCTTAAATTTGTATGCATAATATGGCATTAAAACAGAAATAAATGCGAAACAGAAGCCTTTTTATGAGTGATCTTAGACTTTCAGACTCAACCATACATATTCTTGTAGATGATCATCTGTGATTGGCTGTTTGTCTGTACACACAGGGATTTGATTGGCTGGTGCTGCCACATAGGGCGGTCTCTGTTTAATAAAGGTATTATAAGCTAAATGTGGTACCTGTGAACAGGACGTCTCCTCCGTCCAGCGTGGCCGATTCATCGGTCATCTCCACTATATTGAGGCCAAGCTCCGTCAACGCAATTTTCATGGCCTCCGCCTGGAACAGAAAAACATTTACATTTTTTCATTTAGCAGAAACTTACAAAAAACACTGCATAAAAACAAAATAAAAACGCTGTATGTCACTTAAGCCTTAAATGCAAGAGCTGTGTTCACATTACTCATTGAAAGTTAAAAAAAGGACAAACAAAAAATACTGTTATGAATTTACTATAAGTCTCTCTTTCTTTCACAACTACAAAAAGGCTTTTCATTAAATTTTACTTTTTATTGATGCTTTTCAACAACAAGGAGATGAAAAAGGAAAAAGACAATAATTAAACGTTACATGAGATCAGACAAATTTTTTCATACAAAATGTATAATTTTGACCCATACAATGTATTTTTGGCTATTGCACAAACAAACAAATAAATAATCAAAGCTGAACATTTAAAAATAAGAATATTAAAAATGTAAAACAATAATATAAAAAAATAATAAATAGTAAAACAAAAAAAATCCAGAAATGAACTAGAATCTGAATGGAAAAATGGCATCGAAAGTAGAAGAAAGAAAAAAAAATCTCCTTGTTTTTGTTTGTTCTGATCATTTGTCTTAGTAATTTTTTCTTAGTATCACATAAAAAAAACAAAGGATCAATTTTCCAAAGATGAGCATCATAAAAACAATTCGGATAAGAATATAATTAAATAAAACGAGATCCAGCACAGTGGTTAATCAACAGTGTTTAAAGCATATTTTTCCATGTGAAACAGTTGAACAGCACATAAAGTTTCTGAGGAATCAATAAAAACACTCGTAGGGTCGGCCATGCCTCCAGTGTGCTGTGATTGGCCGATTAGCCCGTCAATCTGATAACGCCAGCCAATCACGTTCACAATATCAAACTCATGGAAATGAA
The DNA here is from genome assembly GCF_936440315.1 of Barbus barbus. Lineage (NCBI taxonomy): Eukaryota > Metazoa > Chordata > Actinopteri > Cypriniformes > Cyprinidae > Barbus > Barbus barbus. The sequence continues at coordinate 25,606,152 of NC_136718.1, read as the reverse complement.
CTAATTACGGAGTACACACCACTTTCTGTCACATCCCAATGACAACACAAGTCGCTTCCCTGAGAATTCACTGACTAACAGGCCAAAAAAGTGACTATTGCACCATCACGGTGGTGTCAGAAATCAAACTGAACTCTGCCCTCGTAAAAGTAAAAGCGCTCCTGTTAATCAGGTCCAGGAGGCGAATGTTGGCCCGTGGGGAAAAAGCTAATCTCGGACGCTGCCAGGAGCCGCGGATGACATCATCAGCAGGGGCCGAGGGTGATGTCATGCCGAAGGAAACATGCAAAAGTTTTATGAGGAGAAAGATTTAGAGGAAGTGAGGAGCAGACAGTGAGGTTTACAGCTGCTTTAGCGGCTCTCGGGGGTCTGGTTTTTCGCAGGATGAATCAGTGTTTCCACGGCGATATCTGGCGATGAGGTCACTGCGGACTCTGCTTCCCCTCGCTGCTGTCGCCAAGCATGAGGTCACCCAGGTGTGTCGCAACGGCAACCACAACCCCCCCCCACCCCCCCCACCCCACTTAAATAAGTGAAGACACGCAAAACACACAAGAAAGTTGTTTTTCAGTATGTTTTGGTCAAACATAAATGTCTCTCAGCTTTTTAATAACTACAAAATCTTGTGATATATATATATATACACAGTGGGTACGGAAAGTATTCAGACAGACCCCCTTCAATTTTTCACTCTTTGTTATATTGCAGCCATTTGCTAAAAGTTCATTTGTTTTCCTCATTAATGTACACACAGCACCCCATATTGACAGAAAAACACAGAATTGTTCACATTTTTGCAGATTTATTAAAAAAGAAAAACTGAAATATCACATGGTCTTAAGTATTCAGACCCTTTGCTGTGACACTCATATTTAACTCAGGTGCTGTCCATTTCTTCGGATCATCCTTGAGATGGTTCTACACCTTCATTTGAGTCCAGTTGTGTTTGATTATACTGACTGGACTTGATTAGGAAAGCCACACACCTGTCTATATAAGACCTTACAGCTCACAGAGCATGTCAGAGCAAATGAGAATCATGAGGTCAAAGGAACTGCCTGAAGAGCTCAGAGACAGAATTGTGGCAAGGCACAGATCTGGCCAAGGTTACAAAACATTTCTGCTGTACTTAAGGTTCCTAAGAGCACAGTGGCCTCCATAATCCTTAAATGGATGACGTTTGGGACGACCAGAACCCTTCCTAGAGCTGGCCGTCCGGCCAAACTGAGCTATCGGGGGAGAAGAGCCTTGGTGAGAGAGGTAAAGAAGAACCCAAAGATCACTGTGGCTGAGCTCCAGAGATGCAGTCGGGAGATGGGAGAAAGTTGTAGAAAGTCAACCATCACTGCAGCCCTCCACCAGTCGGGGCTTTATGGCAGAGTGGCCCGACGGAAGCCTCTCCTCAGTGCAAGACACAAAAAAACACCTGAAGGACCACAAGATGGTGAGAAATAAGATTCTCTGGTCTGATGAGACCAAGATAGAACTTTTTGGCCTTAATTCTAAGCGGTATGTGTGGAGAAAACCAGGCACTGCTCATCACCTGTCCAATACAGTCCCAACAGTGAAGCATGGTGGTGGCAGCATCATGCTGTGGGGGTGTTTTTCAGCTGCAGGGACAGGACGACTGGTTGCAATCGAGGGAAAGATGAATGCGGCCAAGTACAGGGATATCCTGGACGAAAACCTTCTCCAGAGTGCTCAGGACCTCAGACTGGGCCGAAGGTTTACCTTCCAACAAGACAATGACCCTAAGCACACAGCTAAAATAACGAAGGAGTGGCTTCACAACCACTTTTTTTCTGTTTTCCGTTTTTCTGTTAATATGGGGTGCTGTGTGTACATTAATGAGGAAAAAAATTAACTTGATGATTTTAGCAAATGCCTGCAATATAACAAAGAGTGAAAAATATAAGGGGGTCTGAATACTTTCCGTACCCACTGTATATCCTTTGCTGGTGTCCTAGCCCGGTGGAGTCGATGGTCTTTACACTCTTTGGTCTTCACACTAAGAGGGCTTCACACGAGGGCTGCCGCGACCGCTGCCGGGGTATAATAACCTTTTTTATACCCATCTAACAAATCACTGCTAGAATTCAGCAGAACCCCCTTTCCTATTAATCACTAAAAATGGCCAAGCAAGTGCACACACTGACAAGATACGCGATACAGTATGAGACCAAACGCGATTTCAGTTCTAGGCTGATCCCTCACCTTTCTCAGGATCATTGATACTCCACGAGGCGAGATCTTGCATGGAGCCCCAGTCCGAGGGAGATTGACAGTCATCTTGAATTTCTTCCATTTTCTAATAATTGCGCCAACAGTTGTTGCCTATTGTCCTGTAGCCCATCCCAGCCTTGTGCAGAGCTACAATGTTGTCCCTAGTGTCCTTAGACAGCTCTTTGGTCTTGCCAATAGTGGAGAGGTTGGAGTCTGATTGATTGAGTGTGTGAACAGGTGTCTTTTATACAGGTAACGAGTTCAAACAGGTGCAATTAATACAGGTAATGAGTGGAGGATAGGAGGGCTTCTTAAAGACAAACTAACAGAATTCTTGCTGGTTGGTAGGTGATCAAATACTTATTTCATGCAATAAAATGGAAATTAATTATTTTTAAAAATCATACAATCTGATTTTCTGGATTTTTTTTGCCTCTCACAGTTGAGGTGTAGCTACGATGAAAATTACAGATCTCTCCATTCTTTGTAAGTGGGAAAACTTGAAAAATCGGCAGTGTATCAAATACTTATTTGCCCCACTGTACGTATATATACAATAATAATCTAAATGAATGCCACTGTTCAACAAAAACAACACAAAAAACAAAGCTGTTTCTGTGTGAAAACAGTAAAAATTGAAAGTTAAAGCATGTGCAACCACCCAGACTCTCCTCAACATTCCCAACTGATCCAATGATCCCTTTAATTTAATCCTGGTATTTCAATCTGAGGAATTCTGACTCATGAGTTTTTTTTGTATCCACACTCGGTGTGGAGCTCACCCTCCTCTCTGTCCTTCATAGACTCTCTGTGTCTCATTTTGTCCCGACACGCTCCAGCAGTCCCTGGATTCCACCTGCATTCATCAGCGCTGCTCATTACCCAGCGACTCCTGCGGTACGAGGGCCGCATTCCTGCCATGCCACTGCGCATGAGCGCAAACGCCCCTAATGCCATGCAGAGCAGCTCTCAGCGGATAAAGTGTCTGGGGTACAGTGAGGAATAAATGGCCTACTGTACCCAGAGATGAGATTAGAGTCCACAGAGATGTCCAGCACTCCTGCTGAGTTACTGAGATCCGTGTCAGAAAAACCACCCTGATTCTTGAGCTGCTACTGAGGGCCTAAATGACTCAATCACAACTAAAAAACAAACGATGCATCCTGAACAAGGTGGGAAAAGCATTTTCCCACCAGCAATGCAATGCAATGCAAAAAATTAAACAATTTAGACCAAAAGCTACTAACTCAAATAATAAAATAAAATGAGAAAAAATTATTATATATTATAATTTAATATATATAAACACCCCTGGAAAAGGGGGTTTTGGCTTCACCTTCCAACAAGACAATGACCCCAAGCACACTTCCAAGCTGTGCAAATCCTATTTGGAGAGGAAACAGTCAGCTGGCATCATGTCTGTCATGGAATGGCCTCCCCAATCACCCGACCTCAATCCAATTGAGCTACTATGGGAGGAACTGGGCCGTGATGTCCGTAAGAAGTGTCCAACCAGTGTGAATCATCTTTGGGCAATCCTTCAGGAGGCTTGGCGTAATATACTGTATCAAGTCAATGTCTGAATAAACTGACAGCTCGGATGCCCAGATTATGCATCTTTGGGCTGTAATAACTGCTAATGCTGGATATTTTGATGAATAGTTTGTGTTCTCCCTTTTCAGTGCAAAATTATCACAAATTAAAAATTAGGATTCATGCCGATATTGTCCAAACCACTTTTCTAGGGCGTTTCCAAACTTTTGGAGGGCAATGTATATAAAATAATCAGAAAAGAAGAAAAATTGAAAAAACAGTAATAAAACGTTTTTTTATTTTCTTTACAAAAACTGAAGGCAAAGGGTATTACATAAATAAAAATAAAACATTTTATTATACTATATATATATATAAAATAAAAAGTAATCGTTAAAATAATAATCAAAGGAGAAAAATCTGGTGAAAGAGTTAAATATGCATAAATTAAATATGCAAGAAGTCATACCAAAAGAATAAAACAAAATAAACAAAAAACTAAGATAATATACCTTATAGCTGAACAGGTGAAAAGAACCAGTTCTTACTGCATTCACATGAAAACACTAGAAAGAAATAATGAAAGTCAAAGGAAATGCAAAGGTGGCACTGAGTGATGATTAAGCATAATAAAGGAGCTCAAGCATCTCAGACAATCACGGAAACGAGAGAGAGTCGCGTGTTACCGCAGAAGCGGTTATCGGCACGCAGGAATGTAAATGTGATTGGCTCAGATAAGAAGGAATCAGATCTGCAGCGTTTGACGTCACACAGACTCTGAACTCACGGACCATGAACACCTGCGGACACAGCTCTAAATACACTCGCTTATGGAAAAACTGAACACGCATCTAAACATCTGTAAACATGAAATGAACTGAAAACAGCTTCCTAAGCAGAACTCACGATAACATCATTCTCGTTTAAGAGAAAAGAGTGAATATGACTAATGTTTTACAGCAGCTTCTGAAATTAATGAGGCATGTTTAACGTTTGAAATAAGTGTTCACGGTCAGCAGAGCGTCCATCTCCTGATCAACAGATCTCACCAAATGCAGTCCAAACACAAAACACCTCTTAGCAACCACTCAGAACAAAATAACGCAAAGCCAAAAACAAACAAAAAATTATATCAAAAAAATAAATAAGAAGAAAAATTCACACCACAAGGAGGTCAAAAAGAGAAACATAATGCTAAAAAAATTATGAAAAGAATTAAAAAAAATTTAAAATTACCAAAAAAATCTATAATGCTATATATTATAAAATATAATATGAACGTTAAAACATAATTCTATAGAATAGTATAACAAATTTGTGACTAAAAAATAACTCAATTATATAAAAAAATACATGCAAAAATGAGATATATAATATAATAATAACTTCAGAACAAAAGTCAAAATAATAAAATTAAATAAATAAAATAATTTATAATACTAATAAAGTCCAAAAACACTAAAAATAACAAAAAAATCTGACAAAAGTAAAAAAAGAATCAAATACAAACAAAAAGTCATTTATAATAAAAAAATCGAAGAATATTAGAATAAAAATATAAAACAAAAATACAATAAAAAGTACAAATACAATAAAAAGGAAAGAAAAAACACCAAAAGCTGAAATAAAAAAAGAATAAAATAAAATAATATATGAGAGAATTATATATATATATATATATATATATATATATATATATATATATATATATATATATATATATATATATATATATATATATATATGTTGAAGTTGGCCTGAATTCTGCATGTCTCTTGAATGCAGTCGGACCCCCCCAGACCGCCGTCCCTCGTTCCCACCATGAGCCGCTCTCTCCTGGGGCCTGGGGCCCGGCCCGCTGCACTCTCCCGGGGCCTGGGGCCGGTTTGGGCTTCTGGAGAGAGCGGAGGGCCGCAGTACAGGGTCAGTGGTGACGGGATTCAGTGTCCAGAGGAGCTTTGTTCCACTTCCACAGCTCAGAGGAATGACTTCATTACGCTCACAGTTACTATCTGCGCTCTTTTACCACAATCAGTCCCGAACACAGAGAGACGAAAGACTGAAGGAACACATGAAGCGTGAAAGCTCATCTATCAGCAGATCCTGGAGATCTTCCTGAACTACACTCTCACAAACACAACACAGAAACCTGCAGATCTCAGACTAAAGGCATACAAAACACTCCTGTTACTGGAAATAACAGAGATGTTAACTGAAATAAAATAGAAAGAGACTTATTTCAGCTTAAATAAAAAAAGAAAAACAACAAATATATATTTTAACAACTAAAACTGAAATAAAAATGTATAAAAACTACATAGAAATGTTTAAAGAGCTGTAGAAGGCTGTAAAAATAACATTAAAATAGAAAAAATACAAATATAAACACTAATTACAAATACTTTAAAAATGGTAATAGTTATATGAGAAAGTGAGAAAGAAATTTAAATAAATTACATACACACACACACAATTCCCTACAAATAAAACACCAAAACTTTGAACAAGTTTAATTTCATTTTCATTTAAAATACCAAATACTTTCAACAAGATGGCTGTCTTAACAGAAATGTCAATTCAAAAAATAAAATACATATATTAAAATGTCAATCAATAATACAAAGTATATTTATGCATTGTTAAAAAGAATGTATTCAAGTATAAATATTAATATAAAAGTTAAATTAATGAACTGGTGCTCCTAATTTCACCCATTTTTGTGCACATTCGAGTATAAATGTTGTTAAATCAACAGCATGTTAACCTTAAACTCCACTGCAATGAACTGAGTGTTAATTGAGCTAATTTAACTTTTTAAATCAGTCACTTGGAGAATTTCATGTATGAATATTTTGGTGAATATGACAATCCTGTCAGAGTTTTTGACAGACACATTTGACCACATTTAACCCTGTAAAGCCTGACACACAAAATAATACTCTTGTGAAGATCATTCCTCCGCTGAGGAACAGAGAAAGTAAAGCTTCTGGAAACAAACGCTCCTCAGAAGATGTGAGATGAAGATCATTCCTCCGCTGAGGAACAGAGAAAGTAAAGCTTCTGGAAACAAACGCTCCTCAAAAGATCCTGATGATCAGATTTGAGACGCACCGATTTATCTAGAAAATGATTGATGGAGAATCAAATAAAGCTGAGCTGCTTCAGTCCAGAAAGTGTTCATCTGGAGATATTACTGCAGTTATTCTGACGCTTACTTGATCAATATTTGACAGAAAAAGACACGAGAAGCTTTTACTCTAAACTATCAAACAGATGACTTGTAGTAGATTGCGTGTAACACATTTAGAGGACTTAGAAATATGAAACAATAGGCTTTATAGGGTTTATGCGGTTTTCCCGCCAAATTAGCTCAGAACATAAATTCAAGTGAGCAGATTCCAAACAATAAACTCCAGAGAAAGGCCGCCGTTACCATGGAAACCAGCACACAGTGTTCTGAAATGAGCCATTCAACATTCCATTTCCCAGAAATAATGTGTCAACCAATAAACGATGGAATGGGAGAAATGTATTCGATCGTGGTTTTATAGCCCCAGAAAAACACGAGGGCTCGTTGTGATTGGCCGACGGCGCAGGTGAGCGTCAGGAGAGATTACGAGACTCTGGAGAAACACGCACATCTGAAACCAACACAAACAGCGGGAAAACCAAACATTCCTCACAGACACCTCTAAAACCCCGGAGACGCTCTGGACGCCACTGCCATAAATATTCATCCAGATCCGCAGGAACAGAGACTCAACAAACACACAGCTGCTCCAGAGCGCCACGCTTCACCACGGCTCAATCTATCACACCTCTTCATCTCGCTGATGCAGACAGAGGAAATGAAGTGCTTTAAACACACACACACACACACACACACAGCGATCCGGGACACACGGCGCTCCTGCGGTTCATGGACGGAAAGTTTCGAGGTTTGGATTTGGGGTTAAAGGTCAGAAAAACATGAGAAATGTCCATTTTCTCATCATTTACTCAGCCTCATGTTGTTCCAAACCTGCATGACTTACTTTCTTTCACAGAACATGAGAAGAAGATGAGAAATATTTCCGTCCATTTTAAGCAGTAATTCATTACGATCTCAAAATACATCAATCCCACAATGCACTGCAATAAGCACAAACTGCAGACTTTACAGAAATGTAAAAATAAATTCTATATTTATTTTATTTTTCAATTATTAAATCTAATTAAATCTTTTATTTTATGTGTATTAATTATTTTATATTTTTATGATACATATGCATATATATATATATATATATATACACATATATATATACATATACATACATATATATATTTTTAATTAACTATAAAATAATTTTATATATAGAGAGTGATAAAATGTCAATTAAAAAATAAAAGATAACAAACAATAAATAAAACCACAAAATTACTAAAAGTTTAACTACAATTTAAACATATATATATATATATATATATATATATATATATATTAAATACTATTAAAAATACTTTTTTAAAAAGCTGTATTAGTGATAATACATTTTAAATAAATTTAAACAAATTAATATATCTCAAGATAGCAGACTTGACATAAATGTATATACAAAAACTGATTTATTACCAATAAAACAATCCTGAAATGCACAATAACAAGCTCAAACTCATTTTTCTCAAGATGGTTTGACTGGAAAAAAGCTGAGGGAAATAATTTTAAGTTTTTACTGAATAAAGTATAAATATATTTCATAGGAAGCATGCACATTTTATTTTATATTTTTAAGTAGGCTATATTCAATATTATGTATACATATTAATAGGCCTATATAAGTTCTATATAATTAAAATATATTAAATTTATGTAATTAATTTTTTGGACCCCATTGACTCTGTATGGATAACAAAACAAAAAATTTCAAAACAGCTTGACATGAGGGTGAGTAAATGATGACAGAATCTTAATTTTCTCTTTAAAACAAAATCCACATGAAGTTCAGTTTCACATGGGAAGACACCAGACCTGCGCTGAGAGAGGGATTATGGGATACTACAGCTCTCAGTGTCAGCTGGCTTACGAGCGAGACTGAAGTGTGTGATGAGCTCATAGCTCACCTGTGCAGGTAAACAGGACCACCCATATATGAGAGAGAGAGAGAGAGAGAGAGTGTGTGTGTGTGTGTGTGTGTGTGTGTGTGACCTGACAGAATCTCACAAATGCACTGGAGCCGTATTAAATCACATGCACTTCACTACAGGATTTAGTGTAGTTTATGCCATACTCTTCTGTGTAATTTATCGGAGTAATTATTACACATGAACAGTAATTACAGCAGTTCAGTTCTGTAGAGGGATATTTTTCATGCTGTTTCACAGCAGTGTTAATTTCGTTAACGAAGAGGACGAACCTTTTTCCTGTGACTAAGACGAGAAGTTGACGAGATAAAACTAATATCTGATGATAAAAACTATGACGAAATGTATGCGCGTCTTCGTTAACAAGACGAGACGGGACTAAAATGTTATTTGAGGACTACCGGACATTCAAAATACATCCTATAGGCTAAGTTAACTGTCTTGTCTGCGTCCCTGTCACTGGATCGCAATCAGATGAGGGGCGTTTGTATATCTCTAGTCACAGTATGGCAGCCGCAGTGGGCGGATACGCTACCAAAACGCAAACTAGCGATCTGAAACAATGGCCTCAGCACCTGAATGGTTATAGGGATAGGGTGACCAGACATCCCGTTTTTCCCAGGAGTCACAATTCGTTGTTGATTAACTTAAAGTTAGTGAAGGCACGATAGTGCTCCACTTTCTCAGTTCTCACACAGCGCGAGATCAGTTCTCAGTGCTCAAATATACACACAGCAGTCCAAATGTATATCGTGTAGAGCATCTCATGTAAATCCAGTCGGTTATGGCTTAAGTGGACGTAAACAGGTGGGTGAAATCTGAATGTGTGTCAGTATTACATGCATCCGTCTTAAATGGACAGCATTCCTAATTAAATAGCCTACCTATCTATGCCATTAATATTAACCAACAAAAGATGTTAAATAAATGTAGACTTGTTATATAAAACTGTATCTGAAAAATTAGTTACATTTGTATCTCTACCAAAAAAATTTGAATTTATTCCAGTTTTTCCCAAATTCAAATTTCTCATAAACTTAATTGATTTGGTTTTGATTTGAGAAGAATTAATGACTATTTTTGTTTGAAGACTACATATAAAATAGCTACCAGAATAAATGTTGGTAACTGCAGTTTGACTAAAAGTTGACAAAAATGCAATGACTTTTCGTCGATTAAAACTAGACTAAAACTATGAAAGACTCAAATGACTAAAATGTGACTAAGACTATTAAGCATTTTTCTCTCAAGATAAAGACAAAGACTAAATCAAAAAAGCCTGCCAAAATTAACACTGTTTCACAGCAGTGCCGGTAAAACAAGCTGTGAATCATATTTAACCTCTTCAGAGGAAACATTAATCTGCAAACTAATTTCAAGTAAATGAGTTTATCTTCTAATCTTGAAGTGTCTAAAGGAGGAGAGGACTGGACAACATTCAGCGCGTGCACGTACGTACGTGTGTGTGTGTGTGTGTGTGTGTGTGTGTGTCTGTGTGTGTGTGTGTGTGTGTGTGTGTGTGTGTCTGTGTGTGTGTGTGTCTGTGTGTGTGTGTGTGTGTCTGTGTGTGTGTGTGTGTCTGTGTGTCTGTGTGTGTGTGTGTCTGTGTCTGTGTGTGTGTGTGTGTGTGTGTGTCTGTGTGTGTGTGTGTCTGTGTGTGTGTGTGTCTGTGTGTGTGTGTGTGTCTGTGTGTGTGTGTGTGTGTGTGTGTGTGTGTGTCTGTGTCTGTGTGTGTCTGTGTGTGTGTGTGTGTGTGTGTGTGTGTGTCTGTGTGTGTGTGTGTCTGTGTGTGTGTGTGTGTGTGTCTGTGTGTGTGTGTCTGTGTGTGTGTGTCTGTGTGTGTGTGTCTGTGTGTGTGTGTCTGTGTGTGTGTGTGTGTGTGTGTCTGTGTGTGTGTGTCTGTGTGTGTGTCTGTGTGTGGCTCAGGTTTCCATCTCTCTGTGAGCAGTGCTTGAGGAATGTGAGGTGAATTCCTGATGAGCGACTCAGAATGAAGAGCGTTTGATTCCAGCGGCATCAAAACCAGAGTCAATGAGGGACCAGACTCACACTCCCTTCTGCTTAACCTTCATCAAAAGAGTACAACACCATTCAGTAAACCACATGACTCAGTCAGGGTTCAAAGGATAGTAAGAATGGGTCTGAAGAGAAAACACTGTCCAGACAGACGGTATTACTTTTACAAACAGAGCTGAAATACATTGCAATGTAAAATGAATGACATCTGATGTAACTGAACCAAATTACTTCTACTTTAGTGTTTCACAGAATAAAGAAATTCAGAGAGGTTTGGACACAAAGGTCAGTAAAAGATGACATAATTTTACATTTTTGAATGTAAATCAATTTTGGACCCTGTGTATTTTATGCACTAGACTTTTCAAACTGGTCTATGGAAAAGTTTATAGAAAAACTATAATAATTCCACAAAAAATAAGACTGAAGTGAATAAATCATTTCCATAAAACCATAAATTAAATACATAACATTAACAAACATTAACAAAAAAAACATTTTCACTACTTGAAATAAAATGAATGCCAGCTGAAGTAATACAATTATATATATATATATATATATATTCTTATTTTATTTCCCTTGCCAAGGCAACATTTCTCATTTTAATTTACTTCAACGTGATGTCCTAAAATAAGCAAACATAAAATAAAAATCTATTAAACATCATTAAAATGTTTAAAATATGATAAAAACTAAATTTAACAAAATAAAATAATAAAACTAAAATAAAATAAAATCTACAATGGTGTCTAAATATTAAAATAAGGCTGCAATAAATAAATGAATAAATAAAGACTAAAATAAATAAATAATTAAAAATATTTAAATAAATAATACATCTAAAAGTACAGTACTATAGTGAAGAAAAATAATATTACTTTTCAACTGTATAAATTGTGTCTTTATACATGAAAATATAAATCTTTAATTTTAAGTTTGGGATGATCATTATTGTTAACTAAAAAAAAGAAAAACTTTTTAGTCTTGAAATAAATTTCAGCAACTAAAATAAAACAAAATAAAATATAAAAAGACAACTTATTAGGTTTCAGCTAGCTACCAAGACAGCATGTCTCAATCATTTAGTTTAACGAAGTACAAACAACTCAAACTAATAAAAACAATTACATATTTAAAATAATAATGACAAAAATGCACAAATTATTAAAATTAAAGTGAAAACAATATATAAAAATAAAATCATTCAAAATATTATTAACAAAAACTATAACAGTATATGAATGATACTAAATTACCATAAGTGCTGTTGATAGTTTGCAACATGATGATCAGAGTTGGGTATAACGCATTACTGTAATCTAATTACTTTTCCTGGTAACGCAGTAAAGTAATGAGTTACATTTTAAATTCATGAAATGTGTGACCCTGGACCACAAAACCAGTCATAAGGGTCAATTTTTCAAAACTGAGATTTATACATCATCTGAACTCTGAATAATTAATCTTTCCATTGATGTATGGTTTGTTATGATAGGATAATATTTGGCTGAGATACAACTATTTGAAAATCTGGAATCTGAGGGAGCAAAAAAATCTAAATATTGAGAAAATCTCCTTTAAAGTTGTTCAAATGAAGATCTTAGTAATGCATATTACTAATCAAAAATGAAGTTTTGATATATTTACAGAAGGACATTTATAAAATATCTTCATGGAACATGATCTTAATATCCTAATGATTTTTGGCATAAAAGAAAAATTAATAATTTTGACCCATACAATGTATTTTTGGCTATTGCTACAAATATACCCCAGCGACTGAAGACTGGTTTTTGTGCTCCAGGGTCGCATTTGATTACAGTTACTTATGTCAATAAAATTACGTTACTTAAGTAACAAATGCAGTATTAGAAAAATATGAAGTAAAAATCATGTTTTGCGCATCAGTATGCCCTTTAATAAATCACCGGAGAATGCAACATTTAGATGAAAAATCATATTTCAAAATGTTGCACTCGACATGTTTTAGCATTATAAGTTCAACAAGTGAATGCGAACAAGTTTATGTCAAAGTAACACTAACAAAGTAAATAAATGACTCCTCAGAATGAGATTAAGCAGCGTCACATCGCATTCTTCTTCTGAAGGTGTATTCCTCTTATCGAGTCTTCTTCCAAAAACTAAAAGTATCCGAGATGAACTTGAATCTTTCTACAGAGGTGTCGCGAGTGACTTCATTTAATAATAGACACTTCAAGCTTTCTTTAGACGTTTTCGTTCATTTTAGTGACTCGTTTCAGGAAGATATTCACGGAGACTGAGAAAGCAGAAAACACACCCTATTTGTTTTCTTTATTTTACAAAACCAAAATATTTGTAGATATTAGGAGTGAATCAGGGTATACAAATAATAGGCCTACTTGTGCATTTTTTTCAGTCAATACTAAATTAATGAAAGAACTATGAGTTTCTCTTGGTAGTGTATTTTGTAGGTTTGATAACTTGAAAAGTAAACTTGAAAGTAAAGTAATTAGTAATCTGATAACTTTTTAAATGCAGTAATCAGTAATGTAATCAAAATTTAAAGGCGTAATTAGTCATTTGTAGTGGATTGCTTGTTTTGAGTAACTAACCCAACACTGATCATGATCAAAAATCACGAATCTGAGAAGACTGTAAAACACAAGCATACAAACGGACCATCTGAGACAGATAAAACATGACATCTCCTCTCCTCTCCTGAGCCATCAGGCTGTTTTCTGTCCGTCTGATGGTCGGAGAACACAACGCTCATTGTGTGGAGAGAACCGGGCACCAACATTTTCCTAAGAATGTTCTGGCTCTCGTCCCAGACAGGACCCTCCACCGGTGCACCAGGAGAAATATGACAAACTCGCATGGAAAAAATCATGAAAAATGATCAACAGACCAAAGAAACCTGGTGAGAGAAAGAGAGAGAGAGATGGGGAAAGGAGAAAGGAAAAGCTGCCACGGAGTTTCCCATAAACACTAATGAGGGGGTTTCCCAGAAAACCATTTTTTCCCTTTTATTTTTTGGATGAAATGTGAAAACAGCCGGCGGATCTCACAGATGAACATATGGCTCGCCTCCTTTCTGACAGACTACATGAGCTCTTCACGTTCTGACCTCGTCTGTTTATCTGAGTCTCATGCCGTTTCATCACAGCGAGGACAGTTTAGTGTTAGTGTCAGCCGGCAGGATACGGCCTTATATGGGCAGCGTTTCCTGCAGATGTGTCTGATCTGGAGGAATCGTCTGATGCTGTGAAATTCTGAGTCAAACTGAAAGTTCTTTGCAATCGCTTCAGTTGAACTGATTCTCAAAGCTTTGGGAGTTTTCATGACACAAACTCACTAAAATAAACTTATTTGCACAGGACAGTGTAAACACCCAGAATCTCCTTCATCAAACACCAGAAACAAGCAGCAATTGGCAATTTAACACTCAGTTTAACTTGCACACACATGAACAGTGTGATGTTTGTGTATAGAAAGTCTCCATCGGGGGGTCGATCCACAACTAAGATCTCAATCGCCAACCAGTTACCCAGCTCCATCAGGAGTTGCTTATAGAGCTGGGCCTCCTGATGGACCTAGACCTGACAGGGCTCTGTCAGCTTCATTAGAAGGCCCAGCTCTATAAACAGCTCCAACTCTGTCAGGACGTCCGGTTCCACAGTAGGCCCATCTCTGTCAGGTCCAGCTCCATCAGGAGGCCTGGCTCCACAGGAGGCTTGGCTACATCTGGAAGCCCAGCTCTGTCAGAAGGCTCAGCTCCATCAGGAGGCTCAGCTCCATCAGGAGGCCCAACTCCATCAGGAGCCCCATCTCCGTCAGATCTAGCTCCATCATGAGGCTCGGCTACATCTGGAAACCCAACTCAATCAGGAGGCCTGGCTCCATCAGAAGGCCCAACTCTGTCAGGAGGCCCGGCTCCACAGGAGGCCCATCTCATTGAGGTCTAGCTCCATTAGGAGGCCCAGCTCCATAAACGTCTCCAAGCACAGACTGCGGGAGGCCCGTCTCTGTCAGGAGATGCTCCTCTATGATCAGGGCCTCTTCCTGTAGCCGACAGATCCAGACGGACTCAGTAATGGAAACTCTGACTCCGGAGCATGATGGGAAAAGTGCTGGTATCTCAGGCCTAATGCCCCGTTCACAGACACACTTCTGTCATTCGCCGAGAACGCTCACCTTTCACCCACACCGGCGATGTGGAACGAACAGAGAGGAAAACAGATGACGAGACACCAGAGAAAGTGTGTGTGGCTGTAAACAATTAAGTCAAGCAGGCATACTACTCAGACTTACAGACAGAAACGTCAAAAACTAAACTACTAACCCTGAGAGTTAAACCCGACCGCTTGTGCTCCAGACGCGACTGACAGCGCACATCGAACTATTTAATCACGCTGACTTTCACTGAAGAAGAGAAGAAGCCCATATCTAGAGATGTTTTTAAATTGATTGTAGCTAGCATAGTATTTAAAACAACTCTTTAATAATCATAGCAAAAACAGTATTTAAATAAACCTGAAGCAATGCCATTGTTTTAATTTAAAATGTTAAAATGCAGTTTTTAATAAATTAATCATAGCGAATAAGATATATAAAATCAAGAAGCAATGTTTAAATTCAATGTTACAATTTTTTTTTACTATTAATAAAAATAATGCCATTGTTTTCATTTAATGTTAATATGCTTTACTTTTTAAATAAATTAATCAAAGCAAATACAGTACTTAAAAACTTGAAGCAATGCCATTGTTTTGACTTAATGTTAATATTATTTCACTTTTAACAATGTCGTTGTTTTAACATTAATATTTTTACATTTTTTAAAAATAAATTAATGTTTACTTTTTTAATAAATAAATAAATAAATAAATAATGGCAAATACAAAAGAAATAAATCTTTAAAAAAAGCAATTCCATTGTTTTAATGTTAATATTGAATTTTCATTTATTAGACAAATGAATCACAGCAAACAAAGAATAAAAAACACAAAGCAATGCCATTGTTTTAACTTATAAACATTAAACGTTTTTAATAAATCAAAGCAATCACAGCATTTAAAAACAACTTGAAGCAATGCCATTATTTCAATTTAATGACAATATAATGTTTTTAATGAATAAATTAATCATTTAAAAAAGAAGCAATGTCACTGTTTTAATTTAACAAGTTAATATTAATTTAAATAATAATCAAATTTATTAATATTTTTATCATATAAATTAATAATTAAATACAAAAAGCAATGCCATTATTTTTTATTAAATTTATTAATATTATAATTCCACGGTTTTAATTTTAAAAAAGTTTTCATTTAATATGTAATTATTTTAATTCATGTTGTAAATCTACGGCGAGCACAGACTCTTTCCTCCTGTGGGCGTGCTGATGGGACGGATGTTTATTTAGACTCCGTCTTTCCCAGCGGTCTGAAGACACATTTACTCTCTGATGACCTGCTGGTGAGTGTTCAGGGTCTCACTGCGTCTCAGAGGACATGGACTCTTTGATGCTGTCATACCCAGCATTCCTGGCGAATAGACAGAGAGACACTGGAACAAGCTCATGACTCATCTGTCAATATAATATTCATATACAGAACGCTCTGACACACACAAAACTCAATGCTGTGATGTTAGAGTGTCATAGATGGTGGTATATAAATAAATACATATTTTTTTCTATTAAAGAATAATTAAATATATATAAATAATATTATATGTGCGTGTGTGTGTGTGCTGACATATCTTTTCCCTACCAACTACTGCAATTTTGGTCATGTGACATGACGACATCCCTACTACAAAGATTAACCACTCAATGATTAGTTTTGAACAATTTACAACACAACTGGGATTAATGCCACACACAGAGAAACACACACACATCTGGATTGCATCACATTCCTCAGATAGTCTATATTCTTCAGATAATAACACACAAACTGCGTTTCCTTCATCAAGACCATGTGCTGATCACATTCTCACTCCTGCTGATCTCAGAACAGCTCGACTGACTTTCTCCTGATGTTCACACACACACACGCACACATAAGCACACACACACACACGCACACACACACACACACACGCAGGCACGCACACACACACACACACACACACACACACACACACACACACAGTAACCTTCACAACTCAAAGTCACTCCACAGACTAAACCCAACACAAACGCATCAACATTTATCTACACCGCTGATGGCTCATATCTATATAACACTTGTTATGAATCTGAACTCTGAAATAACACACATGTAAGTATGGGAATGATGTAGTGATCAAATGGGATAATTAAATAATAATAAAAAAAATACTATTAAAAATAAAAAATTACACTATATAAAGTAAAAATCGAAAACTAATTGCTAAATATATATATATATATATATATATATATATATATATATATACATACATATACAGTGGTGTGAAAAAGTGTTTGCCCCCTTCCTGATTTTTTTTATTTTTTTGCATGTTTGTCACACTTTAATGTTTCAGATCATCAAACTAATTTAAATATTAATCAAAGATAACACAAGTAAAATAGTTTTTTATTATGAAGGGAAAACAAAATCCAAACCCACCACCGTGCAAACACTTTTTCACACCACCGAGTATATATATATATGTGTGTATGTGTGTTTGAAATTATATAGAAATATATATAAAATAATTAGAAATTATATATACACTTTAAATGAATTATTTTATTTTTCAAATTATACATAAATATATATTAATTTATAAATCATATAAATTTATAAATATAAATACAAATGTGTAAAAATATTAAAACAAAATAAAATAATTAAAAAGTACTTTATATTGTAAGTTTAAAATGATTTCTAAATATATATAAATGAAAATAATATTAAATAATTACTAAAAATAAATCATTTCTTTACATATAATAATAATAATAATTTTAAACAATTTATATTTGTCTACAAAACTAATGTTCAGGCATTTAATCATAAGCCTTCAGATCAAACTAACAAACAAAAACAAATTCACCATGTCCACAATTTAACTGTTACTGCGCATATGATGCAAATAAGAAACACAATTGATCAAAATAACACATTATTAATTATAATAAATAGTAACACTAAACTGACACTAAAAATGCTACAATTCATAAAAGTAGCCTATATTTGGGAAAAAAGAGCAGCTGTGTAATTAGATTTTGAAATGAAGATAAATCGTTAATAGATATGAAACAAATAAAACAGTATAAATTCCTCCTAAACGTGTCTATTTAAGGTTTCACTGCCACTCAGTGTCTGTTAAAGGGTTTAACACAGATCTTGACCGCAGCTGAAGGAATGAATGATCTGGAATCTCGTTCCTCCATCATCGTCTTACACAAACAAACACAGCGGGACTCCTGATGCCTTTCCCATCTCTCCCGCTCTCCGTCTAAAGAGTTCAGGAGCGGCGCTCTCTCATGGAGAACTACAACAAACACCTACAAACTCAAGCGTGAACCTGAAATTTACTCGGGTTTCTCGAAAAACAAAATCCTTAAAGCAATAGTTCAGCCAAAAATGAACATTTGCTGAAAATGTGCTCACCCTCAGACCATCCAAGATTAGGATGAATTTGCTTCTTCATCGGATTTGGAGAAATGTAGCATTGCATCACTTGCTCACCAATGTAAGTGAATGGGTGCCGTCAGAATGAAAGTCCAAACAGCTGATAAAAACATCACAATAATGCACATCACTCCAGTCCATCAGTTAACATCTGGAGAAGACAAAAGCTGAAACAAATCATTCAATAAGACATTTTTAACTACAATAATCCATAATAAGGCTTCCTCCATTAAAAAAGTGTTCTGGTCTGAATCAGGAGAGAAATCTGCACTGTTTACAAGACAAAACAGCTCTAAACAAATATGTGGCTGGATTTTAATGTGAGATACAACAGGAGATGGGCTTTTTCACTGGAGGAAGTATCTTATATTTTAGTTAAAAATGTCTTATTGAATGATTTGTTTCAGCTTTTGTCTTCTCCAGATGTTAACTGATGGACTGGAGTGGTGTGGATTATTGTGATGTTTTTATCAGCTGTTTGGACTCTCATTCTGACGGCACCCATTCACTTCCATTAGTGAGCAAATGATGTAATGCTACATTTCTCCAAATCTGATGAAGAAACAAAGTTATTTGTTAAATATGTGAGCGAGGACATCCTGATATTATAAAACGCCGCACGATGACGTGATGCGAACGAACGAATCTGCACACAACTCAAAACAGCAACAGAATCACAAAGGAACGAATGGTGAGCCTCTAGCAGAGCTTTAAACAAAATCAAGGGCAAACAGACACAATCAAAACAATATTCACAAAACAACAACAACACAGGCCTGTTGCCACGACAACCGCGCTCAGCTGGGGAGCAGCTTCCTTCCTGTTTGTTCTTCTGATGATCTCAGAATCATGTTAACATGCACATCATGTTCACCCAAAAACAGCATCATTTACTCAGCCTCGCGTCAAACTTACAACACTGACTTACTCATGTGGAGCAAAAATGGAGGATTTTAGGGGAATTTGCATGAAGTTTACTGCACGAAGATCCTTCAAAACCTATTTTGTCCTCCAGGAAAAAAGGAAACAATGACATTCTGGTTAATAAATAATCATATAATTCATGTTTTTGCATCTACTGCAGCTTTAAGTTCAATATTGTGGTTTAAGTCGTAATTTGGTCTCGATGTAAAACATGTCCTAAATTATACTCATAATACAAGTGGTTTATTGTGTAATGTGAGAAATAATCCATTTTTCATGACTACAAATATGACGACGAAGTCGTTATAAGACGCTAAAGACACAATCAATGTTTATTTTTATGTAGATGGTTTGTATATCTTGTATCTGAATCACTGAAATCATTTACATTATGAAGGTCAGGCTTTCATTCTCACAATTCAATAAATGATATTAAAATATAGCGTAAACTAAGCATCCTGGATAAACTCCTAACGATAAATCTGATGAGAAAATGAGGTAAAAATTAACTTTTTGTTAATCATTTAATAAGTTTCATTATTTCAATTAATAAGACATGCTTTTTGATTAATAACATTTAATGTAACCAGTAAAATTGAATTCAAAAGAATTAAAATTGGGAAAAAAACATGGTATTTACGAAAAATAAAAGAGTTTTCATAAAGCTGCAAAAATTAAATTTTTGTTAAACTTTTAATATATTGTTGCTAAATTATCACGATTTAAATAATTTAGTTTAAAATTAAATTTCACCATTAAAATAGAATCCAGAAAAGTTAAAACAGAATTTGAGAGGGGGAAAAAAAATGATTTCTAGGATCCTAAACATTAAATTTTTGTTACACTTTTAATAAATTGTTTAATTGCATAAGTAATTTTAATTTTCAATTAATTAGACATGCTTGTTTGATTACTAACATTCAATTTAACCATTAAAACAGAATTTGAAAAAAACTGAATCTAGAAATATTTAAATGAAAAAAAATTATAATAATTTGGGAAACAATAAAACAGATCTCAAAGGGTCCTATTATTGTACAATAAAAAAAAAAAAAAATTGTACGACTTCAATTGAAAAGACATGGAGGTATATGTATATTAGGGGTGGATTTTGAATGCAGCTTCCAAAAGATAAAAAATAGGCGATTAATATTTCCTAATACCATCACACCGGCGTGATTAGAACGTTCAGTGCGTCATATCATCAGCTGCTAAATTCAAATCTGTACTCGCTGGCTTGCGCTGAGCCAGATACAGATGCGTGTTTACAGCACTGCTCATCATAACCAATCACACACGATGCTGTTGACCTTATGAATGCAATGGCCAATCAGAGGCCTTCAGATGAGCCATCGCTGAATAGCCTACCTCTTTCTGCCAAATTCTCTCGTCAGAAACAACAAAGTGAGAATGTGTGTACGAATCTGTAAGATATCCATTTCAGTGTAAACAGCTTCAGTGATTTTAAAGGGAGTTTATGAGAGTGCTTGAACTCTAGACTGTGCTTTGATTAATGTAAATGTTCTTTACTCTCTTTCTGTGCAGTGAAAGTGTTATGATTAGTAGCCTAACTTGCAATGTTTTTATTCACATTAACTTTCAATGTTAAATTCACATTAAATATAAAGTCAGTCGTATTAAAAATATGTTATGGCATAACGCCATATCTGTTAATTAAGTAAACAGACAGGTTTTTATGGATAGTTAACAGATTACATTATTAGGTTACTTTGACCATCGCCCACTATAGATCAACTAACAATCTATAAAGGTGAGAATCGAGAAATTTCATGATATAGTTAATGCATTTGGGAATGTTTCGAATAAAAAGGAAAAAATAAATAAAACATAAGTGCTGTCGTGGCTGCTGTGTGTCACATGACAACCCCCCACCCCCCCACCCCCCCCAACTCGTGCCCCCTCAAAAATAATGAGAGCATGACGCCCCGGCCTCACACACATACACCACTCGTAAATAATCTTTCATAAAGTTCGGAAAGGTTGAAGTGAATTACAACGACATTGACAGGCTTCATTGCACAGGATGCTTTGTTTGATGTTACACTTGAAGTGTGCGGTCTCACCCATCGGTATTTTCCTTACAAATGCTCTATGAAGTCATCATTTATGTGGTTTGGAAAGCAGTGGACTTATATATTTAAAATATGAACCTTCTTTATATTTCACTTCTTATATTTCAGAAGAGATCCGTGCGTGAATGCAGCTTAATAGATCTCCCGCTGTCTATGATGTCATAGTAAAAAACAATAGACCCCTGCCCAAAACACAATAGAAAATGTAATGGATTTAATGGCTATGATGGGAATTGTATTGGTTTTAATGGAAACTATAACGGTGTCTACTGGTATGTGATGGATTCTATTGGTGGGATGTTAAATCCTATTGGGAAAATGCCCAACACACACTAATGGTGTGCTAATGGTTTATAATGGTATTTTAATGGAAACCATTAGAATTTCTGTGATGGTTTCTATTGGGCTTCTATTGTTTGTTTTATAGCAGGGGAAAATGAAGTAAAATCACTCACAGTTCTTGAATGGAAAACATTCAGATAATCTTAAATACTGAAAGCACTCTGTTTGTTTTTTGTTATGTTTCTATGCTCCTCTTTATTATTTGCTACTTGCTAGTATGTTTTGAAGTTATAGGCTATTAGTTTAAAATTCTTAACATACAACTGTTTAAATATTTTTTTTTATTTGTAATTATTTTAAAAAGTACTTAATTACTTATGTAAGTATATGTAAATGTAAGGATTTTAAAATTCTCAAGTCGGTAAACTAATTAATTAATAAGGGGGGGAAAAAGTAGATCAAGAATCGTTCTGCAATCGGATCGTGAGGTGCGTGTGTGTGTGTGTGTGTGTGTGTGTGTGTGTATATATATATATATATATATACACACACACACACACACTACTGTTCAAAAGCTTGGGGTCAGTAATTTGTGTCCCTGGACCACAAAAGCAGTCTTAAATGTTTACGCCTGTTTCACAGATACTCTGTTTGCAGTGCGTCTGCAGCAGTGCAGAGATCATTTCCACACACAGTCTATTTTTGCTGTGCTGCATGCACTGAATTAAAGTTCAAGTTCAAGTTCAAGTTATACAGTGGAACGAAATGTTGTGCCTCGCAGGACCACGGTGCTACATAAATACAGACATACAACAATGATTAAAAACACTATAAACCTATACACAACTAACCTACTGACAGATTTAACTATAAGTATACTATACTATATATATATATATTTACCCTATACAAACTAAAGAATAAAGGATAAAAAATACAAACTATACGAATGCTTCACATAAATATTACCCTATACAAACTAAAAAATAGAAGATAAAAAATACAAACTATACGAATGCTTCACAAATACTGTACATGTGCAAAGAGAGACATTTGAGTCAGCAGCTGGTTGGGGAACAGTGCAGGATGATTTGTAGTGCATGAGCATGTAAACATACATATATTGCTGAGTCTTTTGTGGGATTGTGTACACGCAGCAGTGTGTGTAAGTGTCCATAGTGCACATAGTGTAAAGTGTCCATAGTGTAAAGTGTCCATAGTGCACATAGAGGAGAGTGTGTTACTACAGGTGGTTTGTACAGGCCCACTCACCTGTGTGTAGCACACTTCGAATTGCGCACAAAAAAATTAAAAAATAAATAAATAAATAATTCCATACAGTTTTTCCTTTGGTGTGGTAAGGTTGGGGGGTGTGGTCCATGTTACAGGAGGTAGGGGTTTGCATGAGGTTTCAGAGGGGGGCGGGGTGGTTTGAGTTCAGTGCTCTCACAGCCTGGGGGAAAAAGCTGTTGAGCAGTCTGGCGGAGCGGGCTCTGATGCTCCGGTACCGTCTTCCTGATGGTAGGAGCTGGAAGAGACTGTGGGAGGGATGGGTGGAGTCCTTCACGATGCTGTTGGTTTTGCTGGAGCATCGTGTAAGGAAGATGTCCAGGATGGAGGGGAGAGGGGCACCGATGATCTTTGCAGCTGTGTTCACTGTCCGCTGGAGGGTCTTGCGGTCAGCAGCACTGCAGTTCCCGTACCAGACAGTGATGCAGCTGGTCAGCACACTCTCAATGGTGCCTCTGTAGAATGTGGTGAGGATGGGTGGAGGGAGACTTGCTCTTTTCAGCCGGCGGAGAAAGTGTAGGCGCTGTTGTGCCTTTTTGGAGAGTGACATGGTGTTGGTGGTCCAGGTGAGATCCTCTGTGATGTGCACCCCCAGGAATTTAGTGCTGCTGACTCTCTCCACAGTCGAGCTGTCGATGGTCAGTGGGGGGTGGTCAACGGAGTTTCTTCTGAAGTCCATCACAACCCCCTTTGTCTTCTCCACACTGAGGGACAGATTGTTTGTGCCACACCATTCAGCCAGCTGTGCCACTTCCTCTCTGTAGTGCGTTTCATCATTGTTGCTGATGAGACCTACCACTGTTGTGTCATCTGCAAACTTGATGATGTGGTTGGAGCTGAACTTGGCAGTGCAGTCGTGGGTCAGCAGTGTGAAGAGCAGCGGGCTGAGCACACAGCCTTGTGGGGCACCTGTGCTCAGTGTGGTAGTGCTCGAAGTGTTGTGGCCAACACGGACTGACTCCAGTTAGAAAGTCCAGGATCCAGTTACAAAGGGAATTGTTAAGGCCCAGCAGGTTTAGCTTATTTATGAGCTGTTGTGGGATTATTGTGTTGAATGCCGAGCTGAAGTCAATGAACAGCATTCTAACATAGGAGTCTTTATTTTCTAGGTGGGTAAGAGCCAGGTGGAGGGTGGAGGAAATTGCATCGTCCGTAGAGCGGTTTGGACGGTAAAGTGACAGCGCTTTGTTCACGGTAAAAAATTAACATGGATTGACATGGAAATGTAGTAATTTCACAACATATGCACTTGTGTCTTGTGGAGTTGGAAAAACAAAGTTCTTTAAGACCAGCAAAACTGTTTGTAAAGATTTTAAATGTAAAAGGCACGAGAGCCGACTGTTTCTGTCAGTGGGTTTAATTTAAAGTATTTGTGATTGCCTATCACAACGTAGGCTATATGCTGTGTTTAAATGTGTTTCCACTTGCTTGAGCAACTTAATATACAAATCTATAGCCAATTGCATTATACGTTGTTTAAATTAATTGAGTTTAAACGTGAATATGTGCAACTGTACTGTGATAAAACAGGATGGCAATGCTGAAAAAGAACTTTAAGTATAGGCTAACAATGTTGGGATTTGAAATCAAAATAATGGATAAATGTGTTTGTGGTAAACAGCTGCGGACTGCAAACGCGTCCTGTGTGAAAGAACAATGAGTTTGTGCTGCTTCTGCACCGCATACGTAAAGCACACGGACTGCATACGCACTGCAAACAGAGTATGTGTGAAACAGGCCTTATACATCAATAAGGCAGTTCGATCAATATCAGTACATCGATAAATCAAATCTGAAAGTTGAATAAATAATCTTTCCATTGATGTATGGTTTGTTATGATCGGACAATATTTGGCTGAGATACAACTGAAAATCTGGAATCTGAGGGTGCAAAAAAAAATCTAAATATTGAGAAAATCACCTTTAAAGTTGTTCAAATGAAGTTCTTAGCAATGCATATTACTAATCAAAAATGAAGTTTTGATATATTTACAGTAGGAAATTTACTAAATATCTTCATGGAACATGATCTTTACTTAATATCCTAATGAGTTTTGGCATAAAAGGAAAATCAATAATTCTGACCCATACAATGTATTGTTGGCTATAGCTACAAATATACCTGTGCTACTCATGACTGCTTTTGTGCTCCAGGGTCACATGTTTTTGAACGAAATTAACAGTTTATTCATCAAGGATGCATTAAATTGATCAAAAGTGACAGTAAAGATATTTCTAATGTTACAAAAGATTTCCATTTCAAATAAATGCTGTTCTTTTGAACTTTCTATTAATCTGCGAATCCTGGAAAATAAAATGTATGACAGTTTCCACAAAAATATTGTGCAGCACAACTGTTTTCAGCACTAATAATAATCAGAAATGTTTCTTGAGCAGAAAATCAGTATATTAGAATGATTTTTGAAGATCATGTGACACTGAAGACTGGAGTAATGATGCTGAAAATACAGTTTTGATCGCAGAAATAAATTATTTTCTCTAAAGTGCAGTGTCCTGAGATTCTGAGGAGTTTACAGACGTTGACAGGAAGTTTCTTATGCAACAGGATCTGCAGCATCTGTGAAAGATTTCTGCATTCATATCCAGATCCCGGACAGACGTGTCCTCACAGGAACGGCATGCAGAGGTGCAGCGTGGGACACAGGTGCATGCTGGGACACCGAGCCCACGGCCAATCAGATGCGCTGCCACATTCACCGCGGCTAACGAACGAGAAACGACTGGACGACAGCAGCAGCACACATGCGTACAGCAGAGACAAATGTTTCTGTCATTATCATTCTTGAAGTGGCTCATGTTTGAGGTAAGGTTCGAGCGTGATGAAGAAAACAGCCATCTTCACCAGTTTCTCACAGACACACATGAGCTCATGAACAGAGCAGACTTACAAACAGCAGCAGTGGATTGAACTCTGACCTGATAAAGGTGAAGCATGCCATTTCTGAAAAAATAATGAGCGTTTCCAAACAACATGCTTTTCTACTTCAGCAGATGTTTGGAAAAAAATAATGGAATAATTTAAGAATGACACACAACAACAACAGGAATACAATAATTCCTGTTGTAAAAAAACAAATACTGAGGCTTGACACCACAGTATTTGAGCGAGCGCTTATCACATTATAGTCCTTCACGTCCGCTGCGATCTCAAAACTCTGGCCATTTGATAATACCTAGATTATCAAAATCAACTGCGGGCGGGAGATCGTTTTCTTAATCTACCTAACACTGTTCGGGAAGCAGACACTCTGTCAGTTTAAATCTAGATTAAAAGACCCATCTCTTTAACCCTGGCTTACACATAATACACTATCGCATTTCTATAATTCAAGTCCGTTAAAGGATTGTTAGGCTGCATTAATTAGGTCAACCGGAACCAGGAACACGTCCCAAAACACCTGATGTACTTGTTACATTGTTAGAAGAATGGCATCTTACGCTAATATTAGTCTGTTTCTTTCTTATTCCGAGGTTACCGTGGCCACCCAGATCCAGACTGTATCCAGATCAGATGGTCACTGCAGACAAAGTGACCATCTGATCTGGTCCGTAACCAGATCAGATGGTGGATCAGCACCTAGAGATGACCTCTACAGCCCTGAACATCAGCGGAGACCAGGACAACAAGATGAGCCACAAAGACCGATCTCCGGTGAAGACCCTGTCCCCTAGACGGCCATCGGGACAAGAGCACAGGAACCAGATGAGTCCTTTGCACAATCTGACTCTACTGCAGCTTAGATTTAAACTGCTGATTTTGTCTGGCCAGAGGAGAATGACACTATTTTGACACACTATTTCCCCGTCTAAATACTGTAAAGCTGGGTGTAAGCTGATGTAAAGCTGCTTTGACACAATTTGCATTGTTAAAAGCACTATATATAATATATAATATAATATAATATATATATATATATTTTTTTTTTTTTTTTAAATATATAATATACTATTATATTAAGGCAAGTCGTGGCCTAATGGTTAGAGAGTCGGACTTGTAATCCAAAGGTTGCGGGTTCGAGTCTCGGGCCGGCAGGGATTGTAGGTGGGGGGAGTGAATGTCCAGCGCTCTCTCCACCCTCAATACCACGACTGAGGTGCCCTTGAGCAAGACACCGAACCCCCAACTGCTCCCCGGGCGCCGCAGCATAAATGACTGCCCACTGCTCCGGGTGTGTGTTCACTGCTGTGTGTGTGTGCACGTTGGATGGGTTAAATGCAGAGCACAAATTCCGAGTATGGGTCACCATACTTGGCCGTATGTCACTTCACTTCACTACTATAGTATATAATATTAAAAATATTATTTATTTATTTAAATTAAAAGATTTTTACGCGTGAAAATTATTTACATTGTTATTTATGTTTTTAAATAATTATAACAAACTTAAATTCACTTAATTTAAATAATAAATTATTTTAAAAACATTATAATATAATAATTGAAAACAATTCTTTAATAATAATTTATTTAATTTAAGTTTGTTATAATTATTTAAAAACAAATAACTTTTTAAAAACAAATTATAATAATTTAAATACTAATATAAAACATTATTAATAATAATTTATTATATAAATTAAATAATTTTCACACGTAAAAATATTTTTAATTTAAATAAATTATAAATCATTTTACATTATAAAACAATGAACAAATAACAAAGAAATAGTACTAATTTATTTAATGTTTATTATATTCTCATTATGTATATATCATTTAATAATTTATTATTAAAATGTAAATAATTTGACCTTGTATAACAAAAATACTTATTATAACAGTTAAATTATAAAATTGTACATTATAAAATAGTACTACAATAGTAATAATAATTTATAAATTAATAAATAAATAAAATGTAATTAGTTTTACATTATAAAGTAATTGATTTAACATTATAAAATAACAATTTAATTGTTTCATAAAACAATATATTACAAATAATTTATTAATAAAAGTAAATTACAAAAATAACTTACGTTTATATTGTAATAATAATTGAGAATATTTTTTAATAATAATAGTTTAAACAATTAAATTATTTCACAAAATATATTACAATTATTACATTATAAAATTATTGTACATGAAATAATATAATTTATTATAAAACGTAATAAAAGTAAATGTATTATAATTATTATGCATATGTTTTAATGGTTTTAGCTATTAAATAAAACAATTCAATCAGTTCTGTAAATAAGCTATCAGACACCTGAAACATTAAAATCACTTAGTAATAATTAATAAAACAAACTATTAGTGGATATGTACTCATCAGGAAGTCAATCTGGCAATGATCGACTTCTGTTTGACTCCGAACATTAAAGTGGAATATGAGAAAGTGCTTTAGCATCCAAAATATGACACACTTCACCTTTCAGAGCGATGCGTGTGTGCAGCAGGTGATGTCATCGACCCGATCCGGAGCACAGAGGTCACCGGGAAACAATGACGTCAGCTGATCATACACACACACACACGCTACAGGCAACATGTGTGTTCTGTTTATGGACACTGATGAAGCGGTGATGTCATGCACAGGTCATGTGCTGCAGTCATAACTCAGAGACGGACACACACACACACACACACACACACACACACCTGCAGGTCTCATCTCAGATGTTTCTCCCCAGTGATCTCACATGTGTCCTCGAGAAAGAGCAGAGAGAGTCGGATTCATTTCTCAAAACTCACATAATTCATGGATTAATTGCAAAATTGAACCATCATAGAGTCAAAGTGTATGATTTGTACGTGTTTTGTCGTGCCAGTTTACACAACTACAGTCAAAAGAACTTGATCCAGTGCTCGAACACCGAGCTGTTACTGCCTGTCATTACTGCCCGTCTCTACAATCATTCTCATAAACGCAGTCGGTTATTTTGGGGTCATGAACTGATAAAACTAAAATTCCCTTGATCTTTTGACATATAAGAAGTCATTGTACTATAAAAACCTCTTGTAAGATTCTGAACTCAAAACTTTGTCATTAGTCTAAAAATAGCTTATGTTGAAGGCAGTCTGCCAAACCGACAGCTTGTGAAATGTTCTACTCTATTACGTAATAGAGTGGATAAGCACCACCTCCACAGAAGATGATTGACATCGCTGCCTGTTTAGCCCCACCCACCGATTCAACATCACTGCCTGTTTAGCCCCGCCACCAATTCAATACCGCCACCTGTTTAGCCCCGCCCACCAATTCAATACCGCCGCCTGTTTAGCCCCGCCCACCAATTCAATACCGCCGCCTGTTTAGCCCCGTCCACAGTTCAACTTCACTGTCTGTTTAGCCCCGTCCACAGTTCAACTTCACTGTCTGTTTAGCCCCACCCACAGTTCAACTTCACTGTCTGTTTAGCCCCACCCACAGTTCAACTTCACTGTCTGTTTAGCCCCACCCACAGTTCAACTTCACTGTCTGTTTAGCCCCGTCCACAGTTCAACTTCACTGTCTGTTTAGCCCCACCCACCGATATGCACACGTTTAGTGTAAATAAAGAGAGACGAATGCAGGTCTAGGCAGAAACCACACGATAAAGATGCTCTGAAGACAACAAGATGCTGTTCAGCGCCAAGTTGTGGAAAAACAGTGTTTGCATTGCCTTCCTTCTGATCCCAATGTTAGGGAGGAGTGAATTAACTTTATTTTTATTGAAGATCCAGACCACATCAGTAAGAACTTGGTCCTTTGTTCACATCATTTTATCACAGATTCATTTACAAACAAGGCACAATTTGACGCAGGATTTTCAGAAAGATTGATTTACATTTATTCATTTAGCAGACACTTTTTGTCATATGCATAAATAGCCTGGATTCATATTTGCCTCCTTCGGTAATACCTGTGAAATATGCTGATGATCTAACGGTCACAGAGTTTCTAATTGGATCTTTACCTGGACTCACTCAGACCTCACTCAGGCCTTGGATTCTGTATTGGAATGGCGACAGGAATTTACATTGGCAATGAATGGAGCTAAGTTCAAGTTCAAGTTCAAGTTCAAGTTACATGTGTGGACATACAGTGGAACGAAATGTTGTGTCTCGCAGGACCACGGTGCTACATACTAGTTAAACATAAGATAAACATACAACAATGCAAGTATAAGAGAAAAAAAAAACTGAGCATCTGACTATACATATACTATAAATACTATAACTACTATACCTAGTTGCCTAGACATACACAAACTGAGACTGTACAAGAACTTTACATATATACTGTACATGGAATTGTGAAAAAAAAAATAGAAAACAATGACATATATTTTGTACATTAAATTGTTCTACAGATTAAAGAGAGATTTTGTGGGAAGCAGCGCATAGTGCAAAAAGCTCTCACAGCCTGGGGAAAAAAGCTGTTGAGCAATCTGACAGAGCGAGCTTTGATACTCTGGTACCTTCTACCTGATGGTAGGAGCTGGAGGAGGTTGTGGGAGGGGTGGGTGGGGTCTTTCACGATGCTGGAGGCCTTGCTGGAGCATCGTGTAAGGAAAATGTCCAGGGTGGAGGGGAGAGGGGCACCGATGATCTTTGCGGCAGTGTTCACTGTCCGTTGTAGGGTCTTGCGGTCAGCAGCACTGCAGTTCTCATACCAGACAGTGATGCAGGTGGTCAGCACACTCTCAATGGTGCCCCTGTAGAAAGTGGTGAGGATGGGTGGAGGGAGACTTGCCCTTTTCAGCCGGCGGAGAAAGTGGAGGCGCTGTTGTCCCTTCTTGTTTGTGTGTTTGACACATTTCAGGGTTTTGTGTTGCAATATCCTGTCATGGCAAACTTTAAATAAAACTAAAGTCCGTGAAAGGGATTTTGTGCCTCTTTGGGATGAACAATAAAGCATCGTTCACTTGCAGAACACAAGCTTCTAGAGGCACATAAGTCTGAAGTAATGAATTTAGGTAAAGGGGTGCAGAGCCAGTGGTGGTTCTGTAGGCAAACATTAATGCCTTGAATTTTATGCGAGCAGCTAGCATTTTTTTTGGCTCATTAAAAATTAATCTTTCTGCCGCGTTCTGGATTAATTGTAAAGGTTTGATAGAACTGGCTGGAAGTGCTGCCAAGAGAGCATTGCAATAGTCCAGTCTGGACAGAACAAGATCTTGAACAAGGAGTTATGTTGCATGTTCAGAAACAAACGGCCTGATCTTAACAGTGGCGAGTCTACAATCTGCCACGCGTATTTAAACAGAGCGTTCTAATGAGGGTTAAAAAGAGGACAGAAAATAGCCTATTACTTCTAAATGATGATGTTTTGCAAAAATCTTGATAACCTCAGAGAACAGAGCAAAATAAAAAACAAAGGCAGTTCTTTAAGTGATTGAGAACAGTTGGATGTGTATCATTATATTAGAGCCGTGCATCAGGTCTTAAAGGGACAGCAGCCTATAAACACCTGCTGCTGTCTGCTATTACACTTAATTACATTACTGCACCTAAATACTACTTTTACAGCTTATTTTATTTGTAACTTTTTTTTACTGTAGCCTATTTATCTATGCTTGTAATTTGTGTATTTGTTCTTTTTGTTTTTCTGACTGTTCACTTGCCTTGAAATATGTTTGAACTTTCTTAGTCGTGTAGTTTTTGCTGTGGTATTTAGTACTTAAACTGTGCTTCAGATAATAAATGGAAAGCAAAGTTACACTTATATATGTTGTTATTGCTGATTTGAAAAATGATCTGATCCGTGACTGAAAAACCGCAATATGATCCGAACCATCAGTTTTGTGATCCATTGAACCAGTAGCGGTTACTTGGCTGCTTTAGGCCTGTCATGGATAAATAAATACGACACTAAAACAGTCAGTAGATGGCAGCAAGTCCCTGAATGAGTGATTCATTCAAACAATTTGTTTAAAACTGTTCGTTCACCACTTTTTCATGAATGGATCTTTGACATCGACTCAAACGATTAATTCAAAATAGATTCATTCAGGACACTGCAGTGTTGCTGCAAGACACACTTAATGTTCCATTACAGCTTCATTTGGAGCTATTTAAGTGAAACAATGTTGTGTTGAAAATGTGACTCACTCAATACAAATGTCTTGTTTGTTTCTGTATATCTGCACACAAACACAAACACACTATACGTCCATCTGAACTCTGCCAGATGATGAACTTTAGACCAAAAAATAACATGGTCAGCCGCAGGATTTCAGATCCGGCCCACATTTCCACCAACTTAAGAACCAAATTTGTGATGTAATTAACGTATATCATGGTGCATCTAGAACCTACAAATAAAAGAAAACTTGAATTACTGTTGCATTAAAGCAAATTGTATGAATGTCTATTCAGTTAGCATCTCTCAAAGTATAACACACACACACACACACACACACACACACAGAAACAGTATGAAAGTGTCAGATTGTGGCTGGAATCTATCATGCACGTGAGAAACACGGCGCAGGACACGTGTGTGTGTGTGTGTGTGTGTGTGTGTATGTGTGTGGTCAGAACCGCAGGCTCAGCAATATGAGAAACAGACAAACCTGGAAAATCCATGTTTCTGTCCGAGTTACTGCATCAGTTTTCTTTGGCAGCAGTAGGTTTCTGTTTATTAAAGGGAAAGTTCACTGTATTGGAACAGTAAAGACAAAATTGCTCTGTTGCCTGTGGAGTCAAGATATTTGCAAATATAATTAAAAGATAAATATAAGACAAAACTACAGAATGTCACATTTTATTATTAACCGTTTCAACACACATGTTTTACCAAATAAAAAGAACAGCACTTTTAGAGTTCATCCCACTCATTGATGTGAGCATAAGTATTGGGACAGTTGATCATAAGGCAGATATAAAAGATTAAAAGCTATTATTTAGTTGCAGATCCCTTGCACACAATCACAGCAGTGAGTCTGTGACCCATAGACATCACCAGACTCTTGCTCTCATCCTTTGAAATACTTTTCCCAGCCTTTAATGCAGCCAATCCCAATTGTTGTTTGTTTTGGGGAGTTTCTGCCTTTACTCTCCTCTTCAGCTGCTGAAATTCATGTTCAATCAGATTTAAATCTGGAGGTTGACTTGGGCAATCTAAGACTTTCCATTTCTTTGCCCTTATAAATTCCTTGACTGAACTGGCAGGGTGTTTTGGGTCATTGTCCTGATGCAATATGAAGCACTTCCCAATGAATCTGGTGGCATCTTCTTGAATATTGGTGGCAAGATGGTTTTGTACCCTTCCAAATTCATTCTGCTGCTGTCATCATACATTAAGTCATCAGTAAAGTTGAGAGGGCCTCTTCCAGAGACAGCCATGCATGCCCATGCCATGACACCACCTCCACCATGCTTTACAGATGAGGCTGTATGCTTGGGATCATTGCGTTCCCTTTTTTCTCCACATTTTTGCTTTCCCATCACTTAGATAAAGGTTCATCTTTGTCTCATCGGTCCATAAACACAGTTCCAAAACTCTTCTGACTCACCTTTGTGCTTTTTTGCCAACTCTAATCTTGCCTTTCTATTTTTGGTGCTGGTCAGAGGTTTGCATCTTGCTGTGTAGCATCTGTAATTCTGTCAAAGTCTCCTGAGGACAGTAGATTATCAGAGCATCACCCCAGCTTTCTGGAAGTTGTTGCTGATTTTACAGACACGTCTTTTAGGATTCATTTTCACAGCTTTTATGATTTGTTTGTCATCAACTAGTGTTGTTTTCTCAGCCGATCAGGTCGTTGTTGGTTGCTGGTGTTGCTGGTGGTTTCCAAACTCTTGATTTCTCCATGCCCTTTGTTTTTGCTAAATCTATAATTGACTTCCTCTTTTCTTTTAGCATCCAAATTGCTTGCTTTTCTCTCAAAGTCAGCTCCCTCATCTTCATCCTGGTTTGTGTGTGTCATCATCGAATGCAAGATTCAGAATACAGTAGTAATGGATATAACTGATACGACACATTCCCTGCTTTTAATATCTGAAGAATTAATGCAACAGGACACAGCTGATCACTTAGAAAGACCTGTGAGGCAACTGCTCCAATACTTATGCTCTCATCAGATAGAGGGATGAAACTCTAAAAGCGCTGAACTTCTTAGCTGGTAAAACATCTATGTGTTGAAACGGCTAATAATAAAATATAACATTCTGTAGTTGTGTCTCATATTCATCTTTTAATTATATTTGTAAATATCTTGACTCCACAGCCAACAGAGCAATTTTGTCTTTCCTGTTCAACTACTTTTGGAGGGCACTGTGTGTGTGTGTGTATATATATATGAAGAGTTCAGATGCAAAAGCCTCTAAATCCATCAGACTTCTTTTCTTTTAAATTAAGAAAATTTTTATCAGGCACTTATGATCAGGTTCAGTATTTTCGTATTATTATTATTATTATTATTATTATTATTATTATATATATATATATATATATATATATAATAATACGAATAATAATAAATTTAAATATTAATTTAATTATTATTTAAAATACAATAATAATAATAACAAAATTCATTATTATTCATTTAATTATGTATTTTTAATAATATGTATATATTTTTCATTTTTACATATAAACAAATCAAACGATAACAAACAAATAATTCTAACGATATGAGGGTGAGAAAATTATGACAATGATAATTTTGGGGGGCATTTTGAGCAGTATTACAGTATTAGTATTAAAACTGCTTAGGGAGACTACTATAGTGAACTAAACATGTGAGAAGACACACACACACACACACTCACTCTCTCTCTTGGGAAGCAGTGAAGTTGGGATGTAAATCAGGGAAAACACGTGCCGGTGGGTTTGGATCCAATTGAGTGTGTGTCCATCAGCACAGGAGAAAAATAATCTGTATTCACAGCATGAGGGAGAAACACACACGTGTCGTGTCAATCAGACAGACTAAAGTGTAATCCGGCCTGGAGAACACAGATCCGAGTGTGTGAGACGACACGTGAGTGTAGGAGCTGAGATTTAACTCATTTACACCCTAAAACTGACCCTAAACTACAGAGATGAGACCAGTGTGTGAATCATACAACGACCCGCACTGATAACTACACTAAAAGTTAACTATAGCTATATACTATATAAATATTAACTATATACTGCGGTCTATTTAAGATCAGTTCACATCTGTGAATCTGCTGTTCCTGCAGGATTGAGGAAACACAACAGACAGAGAAACAGACAGAAAGAGTGTGTGAAGACGTAAAAGTGCTTCCCTGAGGGCTCTTTTCCACACATCACACAGCAGATTCACACACACTTACAGTTTGAGTCTGAGAAGCTCAAAACAAGGTTACACAACTGAGACGATCCTTATGTAAGCGGCCTCTGTGCAATCGTCAGGCTTGTGTCTCTCGGTGTGGATCTTATATTATCACATGCAATAGTGTGTGTGTGCTAGCAATTGAAAAAAAGGTTTTACTATAAATTCAAGGCAACTATGCACAGATCATTTAAAACACATCTCATTAAAGGTACATGCAGTCATTTTACCGCTTTAAAATATTTTACATAAAAAAATAAAATAAAGTATTTTGGAATCTGTTTGAAATGTCCACTCAATCCAGTAACTAAATAAAGGCTGTCCACATGTGCAGATCACATGACCAGACAAATATTACTGGTGTTACAGTTTACATATAACAATCAATCAATCAATATACTACTGGCTTTAGAATTTACATATATTAAAAAATAAGTAAATAATATATATATACTACTTTTCAACTTATATATAAATCACACACACACATATATTAGTGCTGTCAAATGATTAATCGCATCCAAAATATATTTTTTTGTTTACATTATATATGTGAGTGTACTGTGTATATTTATTATGTATATATAAACACACACACACACATACATACAGTATATATATTGAAAATATTTGTGTTTATACATTTATATATTCAAATCTTATATTTTATATTATATATAAATATATTTAATATATAAACAACATATTTTTCTTAAATATATATATATATACTTATATATATTATTTGAATTAATTCTATACTACTGGCTTTATGAATAAATAAATAAATACTAATGCCACATATAAATTCATACGCATAAAATAATAGGGTAAATAAAATCTAAATTTTATTCAGTTACTTTAAATATTTTTAAAATATTTTTTTATTATATATTTACTATTTATACAAACAAAAATAACTAAATAAATATTGTATCTTTAAAATGTAAATAAATTCTATAGAACTGGATTTACAATAAAGAAATAAATAGTATACAACTGACTTTAACATTTTAAAAAACAAACCTGTATTATTTATGTTAATTAAAGTCTTCTGCAAAAACAAAAGCAACAACCATGTCAGCAAACAGCAAATCGACAATCCTGAAACAGTAAGCACTTCATTTATTCAAACTGCAGTGCATGCTGGGAGCTCACAGACCCTTAGCACATCAGCAACAATGCTGACACACAAGTATAAGAATTTCAGACAAATTGAAGTAAATTGTGATAAAATTGCCATAAAACAACCTCGTTTCTCAGCAAATAATTAAAACTATTAAACATCTCATAAACATCTTAATCTGAATCATTCATTTTATTGCTGCCAATAATCAGACTATTGATGCACAAACTGAATAAAATGTAGTTGCTTTTTCCACTGAAGCAGTTTCCCACACATTCTTCATGTGCTCGAGTGAGACGGGAAGGACTTGGCCTTGCAGAGAGCACACGCGCACACACACACACACACACACACACACACACACACACGCGCACGCGCGCACGCACGCACGCACGCACGCACGCACGCACGCACGCACACACACACACACACACACACACACACAGCAAACTAGCCTGCACCTAAAATCTAGAGCAACACATCTCTGGGTTCATTTACACACAATGAAGCTTCGAAGCAAACAAACGATTCTTGTGTGAGAGCGCTGAGGGGCTCATTAGCATTTTAATTATTCTCATTTCACTATTCATTCATCTGAGAGACAATGTAATGCAGTGATGTGTGTCAAAATATACTGAGTGTGTTCATGGCTTACAGTGCAATTTGAAGTTTGCACTGTTATTTCATCAGAGTTATGAATTTGCTTTCTATCCATCCATCAATCTATCAAATGAGAAGATCACAGTGACACAAGCGTGCAATCATCCTGAAACACCCTAGAAACCTCCTGGCAACCATTTAGCAACACCATAGAAACCACCCAGAACACGCCAGAAGCACCCTAAAAATGTCTTAGAAACACCCTAGCAACTACACAGAACACCCTAGTAACCACCTAGCAACATCTTAGAAACCACCTAGAAACTTTAGCAACACCCTATCAAACACTCAGAACACCCTAGTAACAACATTGTAGAAACCACCTAACAACACCCTAGAAAGCTGCACAGAACATCCCAGACACCACCTAGAAGACCATAGAAACTTTTAACATCACCCTAGCAACCACACAGAACACCCTAGAAATCTTCTAGTAACACCCCATCAACCACCCAGAACATCTCAGAAACCACCAAGAAGCTGTGCAATTAATCGCATGCGATTGTCATGTGCATCTCGTCAGTAAAGCCGGTTCCATGATTAGCTGTAAATCTCCATCACCTGCTTTCAGATGGAGCACCATTTAATACACAGAGCCGTAGTTCACTGACAAGATACGCAATATCACGTTCATTATCCCAGGCGATTCATTTGTGATAATGAACTCTATGTTGCCTAGCTTGTCAGAGATCTATGGCTCTGTGTATTAAATGCCGCTCCATTATTATTTGCACAGCCCTACTAGCAACACCTAAGAAACTACCCAGAACACCTAGCAACCACCCACAACATCACAGAAACCACCTAAAACCCCTACATAGGGATTCAATAATATAACAATTTATAAATGTTATATAATAAATTACACCGAAATATTAAAATAAGCTCATTCAAGATAAAACACAACATTAAACAAGTAATAAAACTAAACACACTGACAACACATTAAAATCAAATAATGATGTCTCTCAGTCATGTGACGAGTCTGATTTCTTATAAAAGGGCCTGGAGCAACACGGCGACCCCTCGTGACCCCAGAGCACAGCTGAGGAAACACATCAACTTCCTATGAGACCAGCTGTGTTTCATCAAACAGAGTCTGATCAGCTCATGTGCTCATAGGTCAACCAATAAAAACGTCTGACCAGGTGACCACTAGACCAGAGGTCAAAAGGCAAGTGTGCTTTTATGTGTGTGTGTGTGAGACCCTCCTGTCCACATCACACCTCTCATACAACACACACACACACACAGTTACTATAACTGCTTTTATATCCCAGATCGAGACCTTCAATTTACAAACATATCAATTTATAAATAAATAACATTTCAATATTTATTGCATGAAAATTATTCATTTGAGACAATCAAGGTAAATAAATCGAGGTACAAACAGAATTGTTTTATTAAATATTAAAGCTTAAATTATTTTTAATTAATATTTTTAATTATTACATCTTAAATTATTAAATTACATATTAAATAGTTTTTTAATTGTGTGACTTACAATCCATTATATTTGTTGAATTATTAAATTAAATATATAATAAATATTTCTATTAAATTGCATTTGATTTCCAACCAATTATTATTACATTTGTTAAATTATTAAATAATTATTTATTAAATATGTTTATTTAATTGTTCGATTTATAATCAATTACTATTTTGTTAAATTATTACATAAAAAAATATTAAATATTAAATTGTTCACTCAATTATTCTAATTCTTACAATACAAATTTATTAAATATTATTATTCAATTGTGTTATAATTACATTTGTTAAATTATTAAATTAAATATTTGTATTGAATTCAAGAGTGTGATTTCCAATCAAATTATGCAAAAAGTCTGTAAATTGTATTTATTTGGGTGTATTTAGGATGCACTAGCCATACAATTAGCCATAGAAAGACAAAGGCATCTCAGTTTATACCACAAATACTAAAATATCACGGAGTAAGTGATGAATTAAGATGGAAACGCATCTCTCCATGACGGTTCAGGGAAAATAAATGACAGAACTCTCCTGTGATACGTGCATTAATAAAACTTCCTCAAACCACTTTCCACTGGTGCCAGACGCTCCCGAATCCGGAGCAAACACAGGCCGGCTTTGGTCTGCGGATCAGGAATGTGGCAGGATCACGGGAACGCTGGGAATGTCAGACTGACCCTGGATCAGTTTTTCACACCGGCGTGGAAGCTGCTCACTTCCGGACAGGATGCGCTCCAGCGGCCGTCTGAACACTGTCTAGTCAAAACAAAGAGCAGTGTGTGCTTCCAACCCAATGCCAGACGCCTGTGCTGTAATTCACACACACACACACACACACACACACACTCTCTCACTCACTCACACACACACACTCACACTCACTCACAGACACACACACACTCTCTCACACACACACTCTCACACACACTCTCACACACACTCTCACACACACTCTCTCACACACACTCTCACACACACACTCTCACTCACTCACACACACACACTCACACTCACTCACAGACACACACACACTCTCACACACTCACACACTCTCACTCACACACTCTCTCACACACACTCTCACACACACTCTCACACACACTCTCACACACACTCTCACACACACTCTCACACACACTCTCACTCACACTCTCACTCACACACACACACTCACACTCACTCACAGACACACACACACTCTCACACACTCACACACTCTCACTCACACACTCTCTCACACACACTCTCACACACACTCTCACTCACACACACACACACTCTCACACACGAAGGCAAGATATTCAAGCTTTTCCTTCGTGACATTTATCATGACATCCAGTGAGCGTACGACATAGGGCTGGGCGATATGGCCTAAAAAAAATCTGGGATTTTTTTTTCACAAAAAATCAGATTTACGATTTAAATCAATTTTTTTCCCCCCTACTTAAAATCAATCTGCAGATGACAAAGAAATTGTTCAAAACAAGTTCTAACTTTACAGAGTGTCTATTTACACTCTGCCTTGTTACACTTACTCTTACCCGCCTTGTTGGCAAAGGCTATGTACACTAACTCCGCCCACCAACGTGCGATTGAGTTAGTCAACAAAAAGACGCTCATATAGCATCAATTTCAGTGGTGTAGATGGTAAGGCGCATGCTTTTTGATGCATGCTTTTTGACCAGAGTTCAAGCCTGCCTTTTACCAAACTTTTTTTCTCCCTTTTCAAATCTCATATCGCATCAGAAAGGCATTTATTTTCAATAAAAATGAAGGAAATAATCAAAAAGTTGAAAATAAAAGTATCGGGTAGAGTTAGGGTAGCTGTAGGGAGGGCTTTATTGTCTCAATAAGGTGGCATCCATTTAATAATTTGAATTAAGTAAAATGTATTTATATAGCACCTTTCACAGACAAGGAGTCACAAAGTGCTTTACAACACTATCAGTAAAACAAATCAAGCATACAGTCAATCAAAAATAAAATAAAAACAAAAATTAGAGATGAATATCTCAGAAATGTAATAACAGCCAAACTGTACTGTTAATTAAAAGCTTCTCCGAAGAGGTGCATCTTTAGGTGTCTTTTAAAAGTCTGCAGAGCCCATTGTTCTCAGTGTTAGAGGAAGAGAGTTCCAGAGCCTTGGAGAACAGCACAGAAAGCACCTTTTGTCTTTAGACGTGTTCTAGGAATAGTTAGAAGGTCCAGGTCAGAAGACCTTAAAGACCGACCAGGAGAATGTGCATATAATAGTATAATGTCTTATAATAATTCAAACTATAATTTACACTCAATACATCATTATAGCGTACGGTTTTATAACGTACTACAATACTGAGGTGCAGATAATTGCCACTATTTGCAATAAATAGCAGAAAATCTTGCTATTTTAACAGTGTAAATGGAATCCATCGCTATTTGCACTTAGTGTAAACAGTATCTATTGCTATTTACACTCAGTGCTCACTGATAGAACTTTATTTTGTTTTGATTTTCCCTTCTGTAATTTGATCTGGATTGCCCCCCTTGGGGTTAAAGTGCATTCAGAAACAACAAGCCAAAAAGACAGTGAAAATGTAACATAAAATAACGTAACATAACATAAAATGTAACGTAGGCCTAACATAAAACATAAAATTATGTGACGCCCTTTGGCCTGAATCAGTATTCAGAAAGGCACAGAAAGCATAACGATTGCTAACGGTTGCCTGTTACATTACCAGTGTTTCCCACAGACTTGGACTTCATTTGTGGCTGCATGTATGCAAATTAACTCTCTGCCAGCAGGAGGCGCTTGTAAAGCAGGAGAAATAGCGGTTTCCCTGGTAACGCTGTACACAAATTAGCGCTCTGCTCACAAACGCTGCTTTATCAGACATTATGCAAGATGCACTACTACCATCTTATGCCCTGCAATAAACAATTACTCTACTCTCTTTTATGAGATGGATGGGGGGGGTGTTAGGCCATATATTGGCCACCGATCGCTAGAAAAACCCATATCGGTCGACCTCTTATGCTGAAACTTAAATGAATCGTTTTGCCACTTTTGCACTTGTTATTAATGTATTTTGAATGCAAAGGGCACTTTAGGGACTGAGTGCAAGTGAGAATTACAGACGATCAATCAGAAACAATAAAACTAACAAGGATCCGCTTTTGAGGAACTGAAAACCCAAACTGACAATGTCGTCGAACACAGGCTTCAATTGAAACGAGCTCATTACCTCCTTCCTCAGAAAAACACGCCCCGAGAGCTTCTCCAGAAACACAACATCATAAATAACCTTTATTAAACAACACTGTAAATCATTTCACTTGTGTTTATAGGTCACCCTTTGAGCTCTACTCGCCTACAGCAAAAACCTGTCTTTTCTGCCTCAAAAGGGAAAACATACTGCTGTGTAAGTGCACTGATTATCTCCAGGATTGGAGGATTTAAAAACAGAAATATAAATCTAGTTTTCCAGGTTACATGCTCATGACATGAGTGGTCGTGCTGCTAAGTTTCAAGTTTGCGTAAGCATTTGAACTCATCTTTCGTTACAAACCGAGGGATGAGGTCAAATGTTTGCATGTGATCAACAGCACAGATGTAAACCACAACACCAGGTTTGACTACGAGCAGATGCTCTGGATTCGGTTTATTTACACCAATCACAGATTGGAAAACTGACCTCATTATTATGCATTGCAAAATAATTTTTTTTTTTTTTTTTTTCTGTTTCCATTTTAGTGTCTTTGTTGAGTGTTTTGTCATTTTTAATAGTTTTTTTTTTTTTAAATGAAAAAAAACTAATGAATATTAGAAATAAAAATAGATTTGTGTTATATTTTATTACTATATTTTGGACAATTTTAGTTTTAGTCATTTTAGTATTGATTTTAGTACTTTGTCATTTTAGTAAATAAAAATGAGAAAAGTTTAAATTTAGTTACTCTTTTAGTTTTTTGGATTTTTAAAACATGTCTGTATTTTTTTATTCATTTTATTTTAGCTGTAGTCATTTTAGAACTAATTTTAGTATTTTTTGTCTTTTTTTGGTCAGTCAAAATAAGTTTAATTTTAATTTAAATATAGTTTATTTTATTTCACTTTTAGTTTAAGTCATTGTAGTATGGATTTTAGTACTTTTAGTCATTTTAGTAAATGAAAATTAGAAATACAAAGTTTAAG
The DNA here is from genome assembly GCF_936440315.1 of Barbus barbus. Lineage (NCBI taxonomy): Eukaryota > Metazoa > Chordata > Actinopteri > Cypriniformes > Cyprinidae > Barbus > Barbus barbus. The sequence goes on along the minus strand of NC_136718.1, from coordinate 25,563,333 downwards.
TTATGGTCAATTTTATTCGTTTTTGGGGTTTTAAACAAAAAGGTCTATATAGTTTAATTCATTTTTATTTAACTTTTAGTTTAAGTCATTTTAGTACTGATTGTAGTACTTTTAGTCATTTTATTAAAAAGTTTAAAATTTGTTATATTTGATTCGTTTTTGGATTTTTTTAAAGTCTATATAGCTTTTCATTAATTTTATTTCAATTTTAGTTCTTCATTTTATTAGAAATTTTAGTAATTTTGGTTTTTTTAGTAAATAAAAATTAGGAGTCTTGCTTTGGCAACTAACAGAAAAAATATTTTGATGAATGTTTATTTCAATAAATATTTTTTTAAATAGTTTTAGTTAATGATAATAACCCTGTTTCCCGTTTTTCCAAATACGCTCCATCTAAAAAAATACAACAGAACAGCTCAAAATCCAGTCCAGCTTATCAACCATAACTTAATATGAGCTTTTTAATGTCAGAAGTAAATTTCATCAGACTCCTGGCAGAATTTCCCTTCTTTTCCACATCAAAACGTCATCAAACTTTCTTTAAAAAACTGACAGCTTAAAAAAACAAAGAAAAGGACTCTGTCCAGCAAGCGCAATCATCTCATCTGTGAGCTTCACTGCACTATTAGGACCAGAAAATACATGGTTCCCATTAAACCAAACGTCAAAAGGCCAAACGACAAATTTCCTGTTAAACTTTTTTCTCCATTTAATTGATCAGGATTCAGTGTTTATCTGAACGCACGATGGTAAACGCCACACAGATGGACATTCTGTTCTAAAGGGAATTCAGAACTGAAAGTGATCTAACAACAACAAATGTTAGTAGATTGGATTGTTTATGTAACCAAGACAGATGAATATTAATAATGCATGGCCTGTGTGAGCTTCTGTATGTTAGGAAATGTTTGCAATACCAATCTGGTCCCATTAGAATAGCATTAGAGTTACCAAGAGAGAGTCGCCAGTGATCTTCAAAGGACTGACGGACGCGGAGCGGTGGGGTCGAGAGTGAAGTCAGATCAGATCAGATCAGACTGAGAATAAACACACCTGATGCAGGACAGCAGATCTGGAAAAGCTACGGAAATCTCAGGGATGAACTCTGCGTTTGATGCCAAAATCAATCTAAAACATGAGTCCAGCCGTCAGAACGAGTTCTGTTGAGGAGTTTCCAACATGTGCAAGAGGAAATTGGATAAAGCTGAAAGCAAACATTGTTGTTGCACTAATGGTTTGTTGTTGTTGTTGTTGCATGCATTAAATACCAAGTTTCAAATACATTTCATGCATAAAGATTGAATTATTAAAGTTTCATGCTGATTTACAGTAAATGTCATTCTAAAGAGATGAAACCGCAGAATTTTTTGTTTAACTAAGAAAGTTTATGCATTGCAGACATGCATTTTGGACAATTGGAAAAGACATTTTGGAAGTAAATTGGATTGCAAATAGTTGCTTAATGCATGTTTTCATCAATTCTGAATATATTTTAATTTAAAGTGTCATTTCTGCAGCTCTAATCAAACTAAACAGAGCTGTAAAATTTTCTAAAAATGCACAAGCTCACAGTATAAAGAAGGTTATGCGTTATTGATGTTTCATGCTGATTTACAGTAAATGTCATTGTAAAAATGCAGAATTTTTTGTTTCACTTAGAAATTTCAGAACTTGCCATTTTTTTTATCCAAATACGTCGCATTTTGGAAGGAAAATTTATTGCAAATATTAGGCTATAGTTGCATGATGCATTATATTTGTTTTGCAATTATATTGTATTGTAAAATATATTCAACACTGCAGTTAACGACTCGGATAAATGTAGTTCCTCATATGAAGGCGCAAATTAAATGCATGCAAAAATAAAACAAAAAGGTAAAAAAACTATAAATGTGACCCTGGAGAACAAAACCAGTCTTAAGTCGCTGGGGTATATTTGTAGCAACAGCCAAAAATACGGGTCAAAATTATTGATTTTTTTTTATGCCAAAAATCATTAGGATATTAAGTAAAGATCATGTTCCATGGAGATATTTTGTAAATTTCTTACCATAAATATATCAAAACTTCATTTTTGATTAGTCATATGCATTGCTAAGAACTTCATTTGAACAACTTTAAAGGAGATTTTCTCAATATTTAGATTTTTTTTGCTCCCTCAGATTCCAGATTTTCAGATATTTGTATCTCTGCCAAATATTGTCCAATCCTAACAAACCATACATCAATGGAAAGATTATTTATTCAGCTTTCAGATGATGTATAAATATAAATTTCTAAAAATTTACACTTATGACTATGGTTTTGTGCTCCAGGGTCACATTTCAGTAGCGCAAGGTCAGTGGTGGGGGTCAAAGTTGTGCTTTCAATCGACACATCTGTCACCACACATCAGTCATGCCACAGTGAGCAGCAAGTGTGTGTGTTAAGACTAATCAATACACACGAAGCACACACACACACACACACACACACACACAAGCAAGCTCTGAGGCAGATGACGAAAGATATTTAGTGTCTCTCAGCTGTTGTGCATGGCTGCAGTTGCAATATGAGCAACAATTGACATGTGAAAGCAACATGGAGCACTGTGCAAACAGAGAGCGAGAATGTGTTATATATATGTGCATGCACTCTGTCAACAATGTGCTCAAAATAATTCTTGAGTTACGGGCATGCAAACTAATAAAAGAATATTTATGGTACTCAAACAGGCATGTTCTATGCAGCTGTTTTGATATGCAAATTTACTCTTAGAGCCACATTGAGATTCCAGTATCTCTGGAAATGAACAATATAGCGCCCTAGGAATATAGATACTAAAAGAATGCAGCAAAGATTGCTAAAGTCAACAGATTTACCTAACAGACCTACCAATCTCTGTGGGAAAATAACATCATGCCATCTTTCTAAAGTCATTTTTTTAGAGGATCACGTCTAAACCATGGCAAAATAACTGCAAAACAGCCTTTTGCTTATGCATACATCTATTTACACAAGATAGCGCTAATGTGTTAATATCTAACCACCAACTCCACAGAGGCCAAAGATCAATAGTTGATACGAGAATGTCAGCTGCTGCTCGCATGGCAACAGTTTTACATCTGACACACAATCAAAAACACTTCTTTTGTCACCCAAACAGCTTTTCAGGGCAATGCCGACAGTTTTATAAACATCTAACTGTGCACTTCGCTTGGCTACGGCATGTGAAGGCTAAAGAATGTTCTGCAAGATTTAAGAGGAATGGTCCCTTCCATGCAACCCCCGTTGTGCCCACCAAAATGTGCTTCTGATTTCGGCCAAACTGCATTCAGAGATTGCCATGACCTAAATAACTCCATCCAAGAGTTTTTTGCAGCCCCTATGTTTATTCAGATATACATTTCAGCGAACGCCGCGGGTGATGCAATTATTACAGCAAAAGTAGATCTAACCGCTTTCGTGCTGTAATCTGACCTTTTCTGTGAATTGAGCTTTTAAAATGACAACGACTCAAGTTTGACCTGAAAACCACAGTGATGCAACAAGGCCTGAGTTTCCCAAACATTGCTGCTAAACAAATCAGGGCTCACCTGAGGAAAACAATCACACATAAAGCCTAAATGCAATGATTTGCCAATGCAAAACTAGTCTGGACTGGGCTTGCTGCAGGATGACGCACACAATGTAATTTAGTTAGTACATACTGTTAGAGGTTTGTAATAGGGTTTCTTGACTTTGCCAACATCGTTAAGAAACATTTAGACAATCCGTCAAGTGCAGCTAATCTTAAAGCTCAATTTTACCCCTGAGAGAGAAAACAGAGCTAACAAAACCATTAGAGTAACAACTCGAACACTACTAGAGCTGACAACAGCACAGTCACATGGGCATGAACTGATCAAAACCTGTACAAGAACGTATGAAAATGCATATTTGATCCACACTTTCAGATAAAACCAAATTCATTCTGATGTTCATGAAAACAAGACCAACGTTCATCCAGTAAAACTGGAACATGTCTGCATCCAGCAGAACAAGCAACTGTTCCAAATGCATTAGAAACTGCCAAGTAACTCCTGATAACACCTTGACAACTGCCTAGCAACACCTTAGCAACAACTGCCTAGCCACTCCCAACAACTCTGTAGCAACAACTGCCTAGCAACCCCTAACAACACCTTGGCAGCTACCTAGCAACCCCTAACAGCACCTTGGTAACTACCTACAACCCCCTTACCGGCACTTCAGCAACTACCTAGCAACCCCTAATGACACCTTGGCAACTACTTAGCTACCCCTAAGGACAGCTACCTTGCAATTTCTAACAATACATTTTTTTTTTAAAACACTGTCGCAACAACCGTCAAGCAACCCCTAACAACACCCAAATGCCTTGCAACTCCAAATGACATCTTAGCAACCCCAAAAACACCTTGGCAACTACTTAAGCAAGGTCTAACAACACCTTAGCAACCCCTAATGACACCCTGTCAACTACTTAGCAGCATCTAACAACACCCTATCAACCCGTAATGACACCTTGGCAACTGCCTAGCAACTTTTATGAGACCCTAGCAACTCCCAAGCAAACCCCTACCGACATCTAGCCAACTACCAAGCAACCCAAAACAACATCTTAGAAACTACCAAGCAACCCCTATGGTCACCTCATGCCCTAACAACACCTTGGCAACTACTTAGCAACCCCTAAGGACAACGACCTAGCAATTTCTAACAATACCTTACCAACTCCCTAGAAACGCCTAATGACACATTGGCAATTGCATAGCAAACCCCATCAACATCTTAGCAACTACCTAGCTACACCTTAGTAACAACCTAACAACACCTTAGTAACTATCTAGCAACCCATCACAACAGCTCAGCAACTCCACTGCATTGCTTTCACATTAGAAAAGGCAAATATAACCGTCAAAACTCACTATAGGATGATGCCTAAACACAGTTACATTAATGCACAATCATCATCTCGGTCATATTCTGATATACAGCAGTCATTATGAGAAAACGCCTATTCACTGCATTCAAAATTCACATTAAAAACCCTTATAGTAAACAAAAAATAATCACTTTATGGCTCAATCACTTAAAAATGGCTTTAAATTCTGGCTGTGAGACAAACTGAAGCACTCTATGCCCTACTGACACACAAATCAATGCAAAAGACATTAAATTCATCCAGATTTGTGTCTGCAGTCCACCAGTGCTGGATTCAGACGCTTCTCAAAAAGCATCACAACATTTAAAGCTCAGATCCAGCGTCAGACACACAGCAGATCCCTCCGGACCACCTTCATCCCACAGGGAGACGCGCACAGAAAAACACACAACTACAGACGCTCCTAAAGAACGATTGAAAGCATCAACGAGATCTAATGCAAGAAAATGAACAGAGAAAAATATCTGCACTAAAATAATAAAAAAGAATTGCAAGAAAAATGAAAACCGCAACTATACATAATAAAAAAAAATTAAAATAAGTTTCTTATGCTCATCAAGGCTTGATCAAAAATACAGAAAAAAGTAATTTTGTGAAATATTACTGCAATTAAAAATAACAGTTTTCCATTTTAATTTAAAATATAATTCAAAGCTGGATTTTCAGCATCATAACTCTTCAGTGTCACATGATCCTTCAGAAATCATTCTAAAAATAGCTGATTTATAATCCATGTTGGAAACAAATGTGCCGTTTAATATTTGTTAGGACCTGTGATACTTTTTCTTTGATTCTTTGATAAACACAAAGTCAGTAAATGTTTTCTTTTCTTTTTTTATAAAGAAATTATTACTTTTATTCCGCAAGGATGTGTTAAATGGATAAAAAGTGATAGTAAAGATTTATATTGTTTTCCATTCTGAATAAATGCTGTTCTTTTTAAATTTTTATTGAACTTTTTTATTTTAGTTTTAACTGATGGCGGAACAAGCGCTGATGATATGAAAACATACATGTGCTGGAGTTTAGCCATATTCTGCTTGCATGAAAGTCTCATACAGCCAATGTGTGTTTTTCACAAGTCATTTGTGCTGTTTGTGTAACCAAATCTGCCATGATCAAACTTATTGTGTCTGAGGAACAAATGCACTTTTGCTATGTGGCAATACAATGGGGAAAATGTACATATATTGGAATTATAGGCAGTTATATTAGGAGTTTCTACAGTTTTCATAATGTTAATCAGTTGAAATGTTGGTTTTCGGTGTATTAACGATCTTTGTGCAAATTTACTGCGCGATCTGAGTGGCTTGTCTCATTTGCGAAGAAATTGTCACTTAGAAAATCTAATGTAATAACAGATCACAAAACACTAACCAAAACCATGAGATTTATATGATCATAGTTGGTTAAATGAAGTCAGTGTATAGTCAGTGGAGGCTGGTTAAAGGACACATGAAATGTTGCATTTATCCTTTTGATAGAATAATCGTGATCATCAGCTAGACCATTATCGTGCAGCCCTAATGTGAAATCATTCAGTGATATTTAGAGATAAGTAAATAAGATATCAATGACATCACAAAAACAAAGCAGCGTGCAGCAAAGTGGTTTGAGTAAATATTGATGCAGGCGTCTCCATGAAACGACTAAACAAAACACATTCAGTTCATCCAAAACTCCTGGATACGTTTCAAAGACTCTTATGGCTAAAATGACCAAACATTACCCAATTAAATGATCTATTTCAACAAGCAACCGTTTTAACTGCATAGCAACCCCTAACAACACTTTAGCAACCAACAGAAACATATTGCAACAGCTTCGCAGTCACATAGAATTGTTTTTACATCACAAAAGGCAAATATGACTTTCAAATCTCTCTACAGGATGCTGCCTAAACACAAATGCTTTAATGCACATCTCAGAAACTTATACTGTATTATGAATGACTGGCATGTGCTGCTGTGATTTAACCCTTTCCTGTACAGCAGTCATTATAGGAAACACCTATGCGTTTACTGCATGCAGTTGAGTGTACACAGCTGCTGACGGTGCACTTGAAAAATTATTTAGCAGTTTAGCTGGATTAATGTTTGCACAAATTCCTGTAACTTTACCAGAAAGAAACATGATGCATTTTAAGAAATGAATGATACAGCTATCAAATGCATATAAAATGTTACAGGGTAAACTAAAAGTAATCCCTATGAAAATCACATGCACAAATAACTTTTTCATGTTTAGTGATTTTATTGCATTAACAGTCTCATCTAACGCTAATAAAACGCTTGCTTGAAAGCAATCAGGGATGCGTTTCCCAAAAGCAACTATGGTCGCAAGTTCCATCATTACCAAGAGTTCAATGGAACTAACGACTATAGTTAGCTAACGATGGTTTAGTGAAAGTCACCCTTGATCAGAAGTTGTTCAGTCAATGCACAACATGCACACATGCATCAAACCACAAACAATTTTCACAAGTTGAAACAAGTTACTGAACGTAATATGAACCCCCAAAAAGACCTCAAAACACATTGCATATATATATATAATGGCATAAGCAACAGTTTTTTTTTTTTTTTTTTAGAAATTAATGTTACTACATTTTTTAATTCAATGTATTTTTTTCCAGAGTGATAAAAATGGCCTTAATAGCAATAATAATAATAATTATTATTATTACTAGTAAGACCATTAAATCAATCTGAAAAAAATGACAATGCATAATGTGTAAAGTTAATCAATATTGCGTGCAATAATTTTTTTTACAGAGAAAAATCTTAAATATATATACCTAAAAAGGGCAAATCCATAAAGAGACATCAGCAAATTAATTTATTTCTATTTTACATCTTATTGGATCTCAAATAATACAATTTCATGATTTTTTTTTTTTTCAAATTTGACTCTTATTTTTGTCCCTTTGGGCGTATACATTCACTAAAAACAGAACACTTGTTTATCAATGCATTTCATTCATAAAATTGTAATGTAAACCTAATAAGCTAATGCTGAATAACTTTTTAAACAGGTAAGTCCCCTCCAACATGTGTAAATATGTGAACTAGATCAACTTTTATTGGAGGGCGAGTAGATTTCCCACTACAGGCGGCCATGCAGTTTTAAATTCTTCCCGCGAGCGAAAAAAATAAAATATTCACTAAATATTCACAACAAACAGCCTTTCAAAATGAAACCAAGAAATAAGACCTACACTGCTTCTCCCCACAGTTTCTCAAATGTTTGTCTCCCCCAGGGTATGTTGCCTCTTTTAGGGTTAAATATACACTGCCCTCCAAAGGTTTGGAAACGCCCTAGAAAAGTAGGTTTTGGACAATATTGGCATGAATCCCTTTTAATTTGTGATAATTTTGCACTGATAAGGGAGAACACAAACTATGAAAACATATTTTATTACTTAAACAGTTTATAAAAACTTAAATGTTCTATTCATCAAAATATCCAGCATTAGCAGCTATTACAGCTCTGCATAATCTGAGCGTCCAAGCTGTCAGTTTATTCAAGCATTGACACTGAATTGGCAATCAATTGTTGAAGCTACAGTATTAAGGTGTGCTGACCCAAACATCTTTTAAAAACCTGGACCAAGTTTAAACCAGTAACCAGGCATCACAGCTGGCAAAGGGGCATGTCTGACTGTGACATGTATATATTGCCATTATTATGTTTTATTGCTGGTCTTCAATGATAATGTCAAGTTACTTTGTGTGTGTTTTTTTTCTTTTTCATTGGTGATAAGGAGAAATCTCAAAAATGACCCTTGACCTCAAGGGCAAACTTTGCTCATTTTAGTTGGATGGCTTGTTGAACATTCACAACAATATGTGTCCCTGGAGCACAAAACCAGTCTTAAGTCGCTGGAGTATATTTGTAGCAACAGCCAAAAATACATTTGCCAACAAATCATTAGGATATTAAGTAAAGATCATGTTTCGTGAAGATATTTAGTAAATTTCCTACCGTAAATATATCAAAGCTTCATTTTTGATTAGTAATATGCATTGCTAAGAACTTCATTTGAACAACTTTAAAGGAGATTTTCTCAATATTTCGATTTTTTTTCACCCTTAGATTCCAGATTTTCAAATAGTTGAATCTCATTTAAATAAAAATCAATTTTGAAAAATTGACACTTAAGACTGGTTTTGTGGTGCAGGGTCACATATGAGAAATATTCTTCACAGAAACATTTAAAATGATTCCCTCTTAATGCAGAACGTAAATGATACTCTGGAGCGCATGGGAACCCGTTGTGTTTTGTTCTGCTCGGTTCTTTACCTCACTCCTCCTGCTCTGGGCTCCGGGTCTGGAGACGAGCGCCGTGTCGCCGCACACCACCGCCGCGTCCTCCACGAACACGCAGTCCGGCAGCGCCTCGTCCGCGGGCAGCTCCAGCACCTCCAGCCCGAGCCGGTGCTTCAGAACCGACACGTATTTTCCATGCTCTTCCTGCGCTTTGAGCAGGTCCACCTCCAGACCGCCGGTCCTCAGCGCGCCTCTGGCCAGAGACTGCGGCACCGCGCGCACCACGGCGTGCGTAAAGCAGCCAAACCCAGACATCAGCCCAGCCATCGCTTCACTCTCTCACCGCACTCTGCGCGTCGTGTTTATTGAAGGACTGTTTGTTTGTTGTTGTTCTCTGTTGTGGTTCTGCACGCGCATCCCGTCTCCAAATCTGAAAGGGCGAAAAGAACAGCGTGCTGATGACGTCACGGACGCGCCCGACGCGACGCGCACCAATGTGATAAGAGAAGGGTACAACAAACAAAAAAATGTACCAAATCTGAAATTTGTTTCTTTTTAAGCTATTTAAATGAAACGATTTCACATCGTTGTATATCTGTATAAACTAGCTATCTGTTTATTTTTCTTTTTTTTTGCGATGTTTGTAAAAAATTGAAGTCATGAATGATCACACACGATATTTATTAATTGTCTAAAAAAAAAATGTAAAAATGTAACTGTCATTAGTATTTTTGTTATTATTAATAAATAATATAACATTTTACTTCTAATATTTTTTGTTGGTATCTAACAGGACAGTAGATAATAGTACATTAAATAAAAAGTTGTTTTTTTAAATTACATAGTCTCAATTGTAACCCTCACAACCTTTCCATTCAAAAATTTGAAAAAAAATCAATCAATCAATTTCTTACACTCTGTATTTAAGAGTAGTGCATCCATACATCTTATTCTATTGCTATTCTATTCTGTCTACAGCACAACTGTACATACAATTTATTTTATTTTCTATTTATTTTTCTATTTTTTGTTTATTTATATTTGCATATGTGTATTTTTGTTCTCATCTTATTTTTCATGCTCTGTGTTGTTGTTCTTGTCTCCGTGTACTGGAAGCATGTGACACTAAAATAAATTCCTTGTATGTGCAAGGAATAAAGCTCTTTCTGACTTCTGACTTAAAGACATTCAATTCTGAAGAAAAGAAGTTATGCAATTATAGTTAGGTGTTTTTGTCTAATTATTAACCTTCACATTTCTGACTTTTAATTTGATTTTTAAAAGATAAGTAAATATCTAAACAATAAATAAAAAATAAGTTACAGTTACTTTTTTAGAGGCCCATTAAACGGTGCCATTTATTAGTCACTAACTATCAATCACTGATTATGCTGAAAACTAGAAATAAAAATTAAAAATGGTCTAAATGATGTTTGGTCTGTTAATAATTAATGAAGATTTAATCTTACATCATTTTTTAAATCTAATATGCCATGCAAATGTTATTGATTCTTCACCAATGTTGTATAGAGAATGAATGAGCATTTACATGTGTTTTGTTTTATATAGCAGTGGTTTGGGGTTTACAGTATACGGTCTGTGGTTGAAATGACTTGAAGAGTCATACAGTACAGTCATAGCTCAAATATGAATTTTGAAGCCGCTGTGTTTTTTTTAAACATAAGTTGCTAAATAAGGATCACAAGTATGTGCTTCAAACACTGTAGTCCTTATATAGCCACTTAAACCCACAGGAAATTCCTGAGGGAACCCATGGAGAACTAACAGACTGACGTCATGACTGAACAGCTCCAGTGCAACGTGTTGCATTCGTTTCAATCATTAGTGTCACATCTATAGCAACTGACACACTGCCACCGACCGCCCCAAAACTAAACCGTCAGACCTTTGAAATATCCACTGCACAAAAATACAATCTAAAAATAGTCAACTGTGAAACCAATTTGATTCAGCTATAACCCAGCTAACAAAAATATATATTTTTTAAAACAATGTTTTGCTAATGTAATGGAAACATTATTTCTGAATGTCCAGTTTTTTTCTCGGAACATTCCATTTTTTTTTTTTTCATTTTGGGAAGGGGAATGTTACTTTTGACTGTTCTCTGAACGTTCTGAAACATTTAAAAACTAAAACATTTCAAACTAAAACATTCCATGAATAACTTTTTTTTTGTGCTTAAGTTTTTAGAACTAAGACCCGGTAACTTTGAACGAACGTTCTATTAAGGTTACTGGAAGAACGTTGGGAGAACCTTAGCCACAGTTCTGAGAACAGCTAACAGAAGACAGTTTTGTTCTGTGTCAGTGCGGTCCAATCTATAATATTAAGTATTTAATATTAAATATTATCCTTTAACATCCATCAAACCTTTCCATTGCACTAGTGGAAAATGATTCTTCAGATGATCAAAATATTCTTCATGTACACCGAGCCCAAAATGATTCTTTTATTGCATTGTTGTGACAACTCCCATTTGGAACCTTTATTTTTAAGAGCATATTGATATGGGATGTGAATTGTTTTTTACGCATGAGGAACTCTCCATTTTTAGAAAGAATTTTAGAGCTGTTTGTGCGCACGGCTGGAATTCCTCTTTCTATGGACATTCCTCAGTCTTTCCATCTTTCCGTCGAGCGCGGCTGGAATCGTTCTCTAGACATCCTTGAGTACATTCCTGCACACCCCAGGAACAAAGTTTGTCTTTTCTTGTTCCAAATACACTCAATTATCCAGACCGGTCTAAACATTCCCGGAGCCCCACATTCCATCCTTTCATTCCGTGCCCCCCTTCCCTCCCTGAGCTCCGTTTTTCCATTCCTCCGGCTTTCCCCTCGGAGAGGAAATATGCGGGCTGAGGAAAGGCGAGCGGGTCCTAGCGCACCTGGCGCGCAGCTTGGAGGGCCGTAAAAGATGAATGAACTTTGAGCTTCAAAGACCTTTTGGAACTGGTTTTCGGGGGCTAAACGCATTCTATAGCAGGCTCTCTGCGTGAACATTATACAACATCCGCTGAGATGAACCTCTGCACCATAATCCAACCCTTACTGCTCCAGAACACCTCTGAAATGTAGTTTACATTTATTGTTCTTTACTTTTATTCATTTAGCAGACCTATTACGCCCCTTTTCCCAAGATGTAATATAAGTCTCAAGTGTCCCCAGAATGTGTCTGTGAAGTTTCCGCTCAAAATACCCCACAGATCATTTATTATATCATTTTGAAAAAGCCTATTTTGAGTGGAAGAAACGCTGTTTTCATGCATGTGTCTTTAAATGCAAATGAGCTGCTGTTCCCCACCCTCTTTGGCAGAATAGGGCTGTGCCTTTACAGCTCATACCTCAGGTACTCCGCTAAAAACATCTGTTTGGTTTTGATGATTGCACTAAAATTGTAAGTTTTAAAGCCATATTAGTTTAAACTTCTGATACATGATTTTCTGAGTGCACACATCTGAAGCACGTGCACAGAAAGCAGCTGTCACATGCATGTGAGAACTACACTAAGTTCTCTTTCATGTCTTATTGCGCTTAAACTGTCAAATACACACAAGTTACAAAAACACAGTCGGTTATGTCTGTGAAAGAAATCACATGTTTATATTAGATCTGTGTATTAAGTGACAGCAGCATAATATTGTAACTATAGTGCTGTCTATGCTGTTCATTTATTTTTTTATTCATCCTTTATGAATAAAAGTGTAAAGGAATGTGGTCAACTATATTCTTTTTTATAAATCTGAAAACTTTTGTGAGTATGCAAAATCTAGCTTTTGTTTGGCACATCACATTTTACGGATTCTGTGATCGGCTTGCTCTGAGACACTGCTAATGATTTATAGGTCTTATGCTGTCTAGGTAGGCAGCTCACTAGGTTTTGGTACAGTGCTAAGAATTTACTATGGTATCTATAGTTTACAAAAACAATATTGTTAGCTACGTTATTGTTGTTACTGTAAAATCACAATTAAAAAAAGTGTATTCAACCAGCTCTTCAACATGATCTCACTATCAGCTCTATGTGGCTTTATTAGGTCATACGGACGTTTAACTGGAGCATGTGAATTCATTACTTCATCCTGAAATGAATCTCAGCATCTTCTCTCTTGTATTTATCACACAAATCAAACGCTCCAGAATCCCAGACTGTAAACAGATCAGCTCCCACAGGATAAACACTTTCTCCGTACAGTCGGAGGAAGCACATGTCATGGCTAAAATATTTATCCGGGAGCAGCTGTGTAGACTGTAAAACTTCAGCATGAAGGGAAAATTCCACTCATTGGGATTTATTCTTAAGCATTATTATTAACTAGGATAAATAAATGACATCTACTTGAAGACAGGAGATGCTTTTCTGAAAACCAGACTTACAATTTCTGCCTTTCACCCTGACAACCACATAGCAACACCCTAACAACCATTCAGAACTCCTTAGCAACCACATAGCAACAGTCTAGTAACCACTCAGTGCATCAGAGAATCATTGCAGATCGTTTTAACATTTTAGAGCCTCTTACCAACCATCTAGCAACCAATCAGAACACCCTAGCATTGGAGTAGATACTTTTAGCATTTTTGAACCCCTTAGCAACAGCCTAGTAATCACACAGAACAACCTAGCATCATAGAAGATAGATTTAGCATTTCAGAACCCCTTAGCAACCACCTAGCAATGATCTAGTAAGCAACCAGTACATCAAAGCATCATAATAGATCATTTTAACATTTCAGAACCCCTTAGCCAACACCTAGCAATGGTCTAGTAACCAACCAGAACATCCTAGCATAGGAATAGATACTTGTAGCATTTTTGAACCCTTTAGCAACCACCTAGCAACATCCTAGTAACCACCCAGTGTATCAGAGCACCATAGCAGATAGGTTTATCATTTCTGCACCCATTAGCAATGGTCTAGTAACTCATCCGAACACCCTAGAATCAGAGTAGATGGTTTTAAGATTTCAGAAGCCCTTAGCGACCCCTAGCAATGACCTAGTAACCACCCAGTGCATCATAGCATCATATCAGATAGCTTTCAGAACCCCTTAGCAAACCATTGCCGTATAGCCAACTAGCAATTAAATAGTCTAAATCAAGCAATCATATGACTGACAAACGGCAGGCCTATTTTTGCAGTTTTTCTATTAAAAATTACAGTCTCGGGAGAAAGGGCGCAGTGGCATTTGTGTGATTTGAGTAGCAGTTCATTCACAGGAAATAACATTTCATAGTCTCAGTGAACTATGACAGGAAAAGCCACTGAGCGAACAAGGGCCGAATACCTGGATAACTTCTCTTTGATATTACTCTGGCAGGATGGGATGAATCACACCACTTCCTATGGTAAAATAAGCACAAGCAGAGTTGCCGCTCATCTGTAGAGCTTTACATAATGAAGAAATATGGACACGGCCCAACTCTCCTTTAAGGGGGGTGGGATCGGAGGAGTCATGCACTCGTAATCAATAGCTGCTGCCAAAGCCCTGGAAGAAAGTGAAGCCCAGTGGAAAATATTATGTTTACCATTACAACATGGCAGACACAAATGAAAAACGCTCTTGTAATGGTTCCTGGATGTGTAATTCCAGAATAGAAAAATGAGGGGTGACTCCACTTGAACACAATGACAGCACTGTTTCCTAAAAGCCCCGCGCCCCTCTCGTCAGGAGACATGGAGAACGCTTTCCGAACGGCATGTGCAGGAACAGATGCCAAGGCTTCGTGAGCTCATTTTCTACAGTCACTCTCTCCAGGGGAGACTCTTCAGCTGACCTTGATCGCTCGCACGGGGAAAAGCAGAATGTTGACTACTACTGAGAAAATAAAGACTTATACCA
This sequence comes from Barbus barbus, assembly GCF_936440315.1. Lineage (NCBI taxonomy): Eukaryota > Metazoa > Chordata > Actinopteri > Cypriniformes > Cyprinidae > Barbus > Barbus barbus. Next base: position 25,548,258 of record NC_136718.1, on the reverse strand, counting down.
CTTAACATGCAGTGGCCCCAATATGTAAGCCCTTAGTAACCAGTAACCATTTAGCATCATCATAGTAGAGGAACATCCTAGCACAGGGGTAGGCAACGTCGGTCCTGGAGTGCCGATGTCCTGCAGAGTTTAGCTCCAACCCTGAAAAAAACTCACCTGCCTGTAGCCCTAGTAATTCTGAAGACCTTGATTAGCTTGGCCTGGGGGCTGTTTCATAAAACTAGTTTACCAAATAAGCCAGACTTATTTCAGTAATTCTGACTTATTTTCACTTGATTTGGTTTCCAAAAGCAAAATTACCATAGCTCAAGCTCAGTCACTGTGGCAACTTATGCTGGGAAACTAACCTGGTCAGGAGCAGGCTAACTGTCCGGCTAAGCTGAGCTCCTCTAACTCTGACCAATAGGAACGCATCCATATTACCTCTACTACGACTCTCTCACATACAATCAGTTGGCTTTATTATCAGTCCAAAAATAAAAGTATACAGAAAATACAATAAAAAACAGGCTACAACCAACTGTATTTAATGTATTGTGCCCAACATGTAGGCTAATGACCTTTTTTAAGATATGTGAAAACATTTTAACACAGTTGCTACTTGTGCATTCAGTTGATCAGCAGTTTCTAGCCATGCAGCCTTTCTCTCTGATTTTATGACATGTACCTATGTATACTTTTTATGGTTATTAGATCATTAAAACATTACAATCTAAAATTGCTCTTTAAAGTATTAAAGCATTAAAAACACGAAATCAAAAGTTAAAATCACGGAATTAAAAATGAAAATAAAAATAGAAATCAGACTACATTTTAACTGATAAGAGGAACACACATTTAACTAATTTGAGCTAGTATATGGCTGTATTAGCCCGATTACATTTGATTTATAGTTACTGCTATCATAAAAATACACTCATATGTAGGATTAAAATTCCACATTTAATGTCCAACAACAAACATTTTTGCAGAATGTATATTTTATTCAGAATTCTTGCGCTATTATTCTATTCTGCTCCGTCTGTGTAGTGCGCGCAAGACTCGCACACTCCTGACAGCAAAATGGATATATTTGCATGACTTTAGTCCCGAATGATTTGTTAGGTTATTTCAAGTCAGGCTTTGGAATTTAATCCCCTCTTTTCTTAGCGTCTTTTATAAAACAGGCCCCAGGTGTGTTTGATTAGGGTTGGAGCTAAACTCTACAGGACAGCATCATACAGTAGCAGTTAATTTTCCAGCCTTTCAGAACCCCATAGCAACCACCTAGTAACGGCCTGGGAACCACCCTAGCAACAACCTAGTAACCACATTTTCAATGGCCTTAGAACACAACACCCTAGCAATGGCCTAGTAACCACCCAGACCACCCTAGCATCATAGCAGTTAGCAACCACCTAGCAATGGCATAGTAACCACCCAAAGCACTATAGCAATTGCCTAGTAACCACCCAGAACACCCAAGCAACAGCATAGTAACCACACTGACCACCCTAGCAACAGTCTAGCAACCACCAAGAACACCCTAGCAATGGCCTAGTAACCAACATAGCACCTTAGCATCATAGCAGTTAGTTTTGTAGGCTTTCAGAACCCCTTAGCAACCACCTAGTAATGGCCTACTAACCACCCTGACCACCCTAGCAACAGCCTAGTAACCACCTAGAACACCCTAGAAACTGCCTAATAACTACCAGAACACCCTAGCCTAGCACTAGCCTAGAAACAACCCAGTCCACCCTAGCAACAGTCTAGCCACCACCCAGAACACCCTAGCAATGCCCTAGTAACCAGCCAGAACTCCCTAGCCTAGCACTAGCCTAGTAACAACCCAGTCCACCCTATCAACAGTCTAGCCACCACCCAGAACACCCTACCAATGGCCTAACAACCACCAGAACACCCTAGCAACGCCCTAGTAACCACCCAGAACTTCTTAGCAGTGGCAAAAGCAGTATTTGAACACTTAAAGAATGCTACACATAAAAACTCACGACTACCTAATGGATATCACTGAAACAAACTCACTACAAAATGAAAACAAATCAGGGAAGCAGCTCAGCTTTCAGTAGCCAATCAGAAACAGTCTCTGTCTGTCAATCATTTTTTGTCATGTAGGTTTGTCATTTTTTGTCACGAGCATAATTTACAAGTACAACATTCCAGCACAACAATTTTATCATTTCAAAACAAACAAAGGTATTTAAATGATAAAACAATAGCAATAAAACTGATAGCTTAAACGCTAAATTCTGATTAGATACTGGTAAACCAAGCAGTTGGGGTTTTAAACCCATTTGGCTATAAAAGCATCTTTGACTAATGGCAGCCATGTATTCTGGCAGAGCAGAATTATTTGCTGTCACAGCTCAGGATAGTCACAGGCGAAGGGTTTGGGAACGCTTGCATTCTTGTGGTGCCATCAGCCAATCTGCATTATCATGATGTCATTTTTCATCATCTACACCCCAGATGATTAGCTCAGACACATACATGTTCATGAACAAATATGGCAGGTTTACACATCATCAGCTGTTAGTCAATGCATCTTAAACTGCTAGCAGCGTTTGGAACGTCCTAACTGGTTTCTGCCTGGACATTCACAAGGAAAACACAACCATTTTTTCAATACAAACCAGCTTAGATGGTCCGGGATGGTCTACAAGCCAAAGACCCAACTAACATGTTCCAAAACACAAGTTCTATCCAGTTCTAAAACTGAATTTTCCAGCACTACTAATTCAAAATGACTTAATTCAAATATTAGTATAAATAAATGAAATTATTTATTGGCTATTGATGTTTACTATAGTAAAATCACATAATCAAGTCATGGTATAGACTACAGATCAATGACACAGTACAGCGCATCACCATCTAGTGTCGCAATATGGGAAAAATAAACTGAAACCAAATTAACCACAGGGTTTCAGAACAGCTCAGGATCTCACTGAACCGATCAGAAACATCTTCATACACAACTTACCTGACTGACCAGAAGAAAATACGAGTGCCACCCTGATTTGTTTGATTGCACACATGCAAACCAGGCTAAAGAATACTGTCGCTACAAATAAACGGTCCATAAAGATGTAAAGGTAAAACAAACCTGAGCTATGACACATCTCCAAAAGTCCTCAATCCATGTGGCGAACGTTCTTCATCAGGACATCTCAGTGTCCAGGCGCTTCTGCTCTCTGCGAGTCTGTGGAAAGAACTATTCAGTGCTGTCAGGACAATATTGTACATTCCCTTACTCTCACAGTCAGTTTGGTTTGTGTGTATCCAAGGACTTCTAATCTCTGAATTTCAGTGGAATGCCACTTATTTGGAATCTCAGACAAAAACAGTGCTCTTTTTTTCTTTTTTTTAAACATCTCATATGGAAAACTGGATGCCTGTTGCATTTTTTCTTGCACTATGTGATGGACAGACTGCATGAATATTAAATTAGCTGGAGGAATTTCCTCTATGGAGAGCGTATTTAGGGATCCTTTAAGCTGTCAGGAATGCTTTGTGGTTGGATAACTCCAGCAGAAATGTTAATAATGCAGGCTACTGCCCAGACCAAATATGGTAATATTGTTACGTCTGGAATCAGGCTCCACATCTGGAATCGCTTAGAGCTGTTGAGTCAAGAGAGAGGAGCGAGCCGAGCCAAAAATAGAAGCCGTAAAGTTTGAGTTTAGAACGTCTCTAAACGCGCACATAATACTGCTTTAAGGTGAATGATGGCATAAAGGCTTTTCAAACAGTTCTAACTCTAAGTTTGAGTGTTAGAAAATGGATAAAATTCCCCAAAGCGCATATCTGATCTGGATAAGCGAACGCGCGCTTAATAATTTATGATTGACGCGCTCTGAATGAACGCCATTAATAGACCCCTGGGGGCCACGACATATTTCAATGCCGAGTAATCGCGCTAATCTTTGACATGACGTTACCCAAAACAAAATGGTTATTAAGCATTATGTCGTTGACATAATACTTAAACGAACCCAAGTATATGATTCTAACAATTACTTTATTGTGAGAACGCGTTAAATAAAAGAACGCGAATATAATTTCACGTTCGGAATAACTATTAGGATCGATATAAAATATCATTATTCATCACTTATTATAGACTTAGGCTACAAGGTACACATAGCATATCAAATAAACCTTTAACGTTTTATTTAAAGCATATTTAGCATATACAATGGTTTAGAAAGGAGCGAACCTCAACCACAAAACATAACAGGAATTATAAAATATCAATACAACTGCATCTACCTGACTCCAAAATACTAAAAATAGCAGAAGCTTCTTTCCACGCTGGAATATGTTATTAGAACGTTCTATATAGCCTAGATAAATAATAGTTATGGTTTCAAGAATTAAAGTATTAACTTTATGCAAACGCAAAAAGGAAACGTGGAGAGCAGAGACAGGGAGAGAGAAATATAGAGGGGGGAAACAGTAAAAAATGTGTTCAGTGAGAGGGGAAAATTCATTTAAGACAGAAAAAAAGAAAGTTAGACAGGGTGGTGCTTAGCTCGGATGGAAAACGCGCCAAGAAACATTCCTCGCATAGCTTCGAAACAGTTCAGCGATGTTGACGTCAGGGCTCCACTACAGTATAAAAGAGGAGCGGAGCGCGTCTTCACTCTCAGAGCTCTGCGCCTTCAGACGCACCAAAACAAACCGAGAACGCGACGCATCTGCGGGAGACAGCGCAACGCGCAAACGAGGACTTAAACCGAGGAATTGTTCGTTTGATTCAACAATCTACAATACACAGAGAAGCGAAGATGTTTGCTTGGGCTGTTATCGTCATCCTTATTGCGCACTTTAATGTGGTAAGCTACTTTTATTACTCATATGCTTTTTATATAAGGTGTGTTTGATGACTTAGAATACAGAATTTACCGGACGAATGGATTATTGATCATTTAGGGGGCGTTTACACCGGAGGATTAGTTTTTGAAGGCACACAGTTTGAACGCTGTATTATACAACAGACACTTAGGTGCTTGATCAGAGTTTTATTTCCACTGGCTTTTTCTTAAATTTCTACATTTACTTTTATCTTTGTTATAAATGTCACTAAAGACTCCTGGTTTTTCTGCTCAGGTGTTCTCCAGCTGCCCAGCATGCTCATGCCCGCTAGAGCCTCCCAAATGCGCGCCTGGAGTCAGTCTGGTCTCAGACGGCTGCGGCTGCTGCAAAGTGTGTGCCAGACAGCTGAATGAAGACTGCAGTAAGACAGAGCCGTGTGACCACACCAAAGGGCTGGAGTGCAACTTCGGGGCCATCCATGTGGCTACCAGAGGCATCTGCCGAGGTATGTTTCTCATTACTTTGTAAAAGACACCGAATGGAAAGCATGTGTGGATTGGAAGGGGGGCAGGGGGAGTCTTTTTGGAAGAAAAAAAGAAAAATAAGTTGGATGTTTGGAATGCACAAACCTCTGAGGACAGTTAGATTAAAATATACCTTTCATTTTCTCTTACAGCCAAATCCGAGGGCAGACCATGCGAGTACAACAGCAGGATCTACCAGAATGGAGAGAGCTTCCAGCCCAACTGCAAGCACCAGTGCACTTGCATCGACGGGGCAGTAGGCTGCATTCCGTTTTGCCCGCAAGAGCTCTCCCTGCCCACGTTGGGCTGTGCCAACCCCAGGCTGGTCAAAGTGCCAGGCCAGTGCTGCGAGGAATGGGTCTGCGACGATGGGAAGACTAAGGAATCCATCGACAAGCGTTTTGGCAATGACCCTACGGTCGACGACACCGAGAGCGACCTCACCAAAATGAACGAGCTCATCTCCATCGTGGAGGCCGGACTCAAATCCTTGCCTGGTAAGATGAAAGATTCTTTGGCTTAGCATGCATGTGTGATTTGTATACAAGCAGAGTTTTAAATAGCGCTTTGTTTGTTCACAGCATTCCGATCGCAGCCGGAATCCCGCCAGTTTGAGAAGTGCATCGTGCAGACCACGCCCTGGTCCCAATGCTCCAAGACCTGTGGCACTGGAATCTCAACCAGGATAACCAACAACAACAGCGAATGCAAGTTGGTTAAAGAGACCAGGATCTGCGAAGTTCGTCTATGCAGCCAATCACCATACACCAGCCTCAAGGTATGCAACATCCCTGCCAAAACAAACGCATTGTATCATGCTATTTGCATGCATTTGACTTATTTTCCATGCATCTGACTTATCTTGTGTACTCTCAACAGAAGGGAAAGAAATGCAGCCGGACCAAGAAGTCCATGCAGCCAGTGAAGTACACATACGCTGGATGCTCCAGCCTAAAGAAGTACCGCCCCAGGTACTGCGGCTCCTGCGTGGACGGCCGCTGCTGCAGCCCACAGCAGACCCGCACCATCCGCGTCAAGTTCCACTGCGAGGATGGCGAGACCTTCAACAAGAACGTCATGATGATCGAGTCCTGCAAGTGCACCTACAACTGCGCCCATGGCAACGAAGCCACCTACCCCTTCTACAGACTATTCAATGACATCCACAAGTTCAGAGACTGAGCGCCAGCCAGGGAATCCCGCCTCGACCCTTGCGTGACCAGGAGCGCGTCAGGAGCGACGACCAATGGCAGCCCAGCTACGCAATTGGGGGGCCCGTCCGCCGGCCAATCAACTACCATCTCCTGTTGTAACTAGATTCCCACGGAATTACGGACTTACATTACGGGGACTTTGAAGTGCACTGTTTGCTGAGGCCGCGTCAGCGTTTCGAAAAGGCTCGCTCCACAATGGAGCGCTACGTTTTATAGCTTCGTTATGGAGCAACCTGTAAACATGTAAAGATGCAGTTGTTAATATTATAATTCCTGATGTATATCTTGATGTCTAAATACAAAACATGACCCAAACTGTAGACTTGTATGTGTGTATATTCCCAATTGTAGATATGCACATGCAAAACGTACAACTGGCAGACTATGAACCTGGTCAAGGTTGAGTTTGTCCACGTAACACTCCCTCCTAATGCGGGTGAATGCATCCTCATTGTTTGGCAGCTAGAGAAATCCAACTCCACATAATGATTAACAACAGACTTTAAAGGTTGAATGAATGTTTTATTATTGTTATTAATATTATTTATCGCAAATGTAGCTCTTTTATTTGAACGATGTCATACTGGAATAAAGTGTAAAAATGATCTATGATCTAATTTTATGTTACAAATAAAAGATTTATTTATGAACTAATCACCTTGTGTTGCGTTCTTGAATGTTGACAACAGTGCCAAAAGCACAGGTCATGAGACACAATCTTTCAGAATTGAGGGCTGGTTATATAACAGCAGTTCTGGAAGTTTCTCTCCCTCTCTCGCTTCTCTCTGTTGAATGGAATGCTACTGAGGAACCATAAGACTTGACTTGCTTCCTACAATAAAACCTGAGCCGCTCGTTCATTTAGTTCCTTCAAGAAAACAATTAAGAGACCCAGCAATAGCAGAGAGCATGGAGCTGTGCCCGGAATCTTGAGTGCTTTTCCAAACTGATCTCCAGTCGATGTTTACAGGAGTTTTCAGAGCATAAAGCACAGAACTAAAACATCAGGAATCACAGGGGAGACCAGGAGGTCTTTATGGGGCGTAATGTTTTGTTAGACAACTTCTCACCAAATGATCTGTTTACTTGTAGCACATGCACATTGGTTTAATGAATATCAATCTTATCTTCGATCGTAGACCTTTAGCTCCACAATCACGCATTATGAAGACCAGATCTGCAGGGCATCTGTCCATCTTCCCTGTCTCTGACCCCTACTTCAGCTGCAATGATATATCTCCCGTGAGGTTTGATCCAGGTGAAGGAAATCCAGCTGAGGAATGCAGACGCGCTGATGGTCGGCAGATGTTGGAAAATATTTGGAAGCAGCTTGTTCGGTTTGGGCCATCCTGCTAAAAATATGCCACTTCTGAAAGAACAGAGATCCTGCCCTAGAGCAAGTTCAGCTTTATGACATCCCAAAGGATGATGGGAACACATACGGACAGTTATATCACACCACGGAGGCCTTTAAGGCAAAAAAGTTGAAAAAGCGGTTTAGGAGTAGGACAGCGATCCAGATGTTTCCTTGCGGTATGACTCTGCAGACAAAACCAGCAGCAGTTTAGCTTCTAAAATAGACACAAATGAACAACACAGATAACACTGGTATAGTCAAATGAAATGAAAACTGTCAAGTCATTTGAATGGTTTTCCACTAAGCATCATGGATGCAGAGCCATTTGGTATGCTTTTTTATTATTTTGACATCTGATAGGAATGAAACAAACAGCTTCAACAAACCTACATGCACTTTTTGGTGCATTTAAGTCTTTCAGCAGGAACAAAGTGTTGACAGATTGGGTTTTAAGGTCCGTTCATAAGAGAGGGTTAATATGCATCATTTTTCAGTCCTGAGGTTTCTGATCCTCTTCAGTGGTGTTCCTCATTCAAGTTGTACCTGTCCGTCATCTAACTGATGACTCCTAGTGGCCAAATACAGAGCTGCTGCTATATTTTAAAGTGACAGTCCACCCAAAAATGAAAATTATGTCATAATTTACTAATTATGTGTTCTCCTGCTAACACAAAAGAAGACATTTTGAAGAAAGCTAAGGTCCAAAAAACATTGGACCCCACTGACTTTCAATGTATAGCCAAAACATTTTCAAAATATCAATGTTCTGCAGAAAACATGAGGTTTTGATCGAAATAAGTGTGAATAAAACATAGCAGAATGTTCATTTTTGGTGGACTCTCTCTTGAAATATTTCCAAATCAGTGTGAGCCAATAGCAAATTTATATCTTGTAAAGCATCGGTTTGCTAAAAAGGAAAAATGTCAACTATTAATATGAGTGCAAAACTTACTGCCATGAGGCAATATTATCCAAGGATTGTTTTGTGGTTGCTATGGTGTTTTGAGTTGTTTTTAGTGTGTTGCTAGGAGGTTACTAGGGTGTTGATCACTAGTCCAAATCCCCGTTATCTAGATTTGGCTCGGGTCCCTTCTTTAATGTGCATCTGTGGGATTTTGTCATCTGTTTTATGGCCCAGCAGGTCAAAATAGTGCATCTGAACAATTAAAATAAGAGCACACCTCTTTTCAACAAGACATACGATTTGGGAAATTGAATATCCATGTGTCCGCTGCTTCAGGAACATGCTGGAGAGAATACATGTAAAATGATGAATAGCACACACTCATGTAGTGATGTAAATGGGTGTGTGAGGTGTACTGCCAAAAGCATAGGATGGGGAATAGTTACTATTAGAGAGCTTAACTAGCCATGACAGACACCTCATCTCACACAGGTGCTGGATATAAGCAATGACGACATGCCACAGACAGCTTACATAAGCGCTAATGAAGAACTTAACGAAAATGAGCCCGCGGTGCAGAGAAGGCGTCAGCGGCGAGTCCAAGGAGGCATAAATGTCTGTTTATCTGCTCAAACAAAGCACTCTTTGATGGGGAAATAAAGCGTTAGTACCGTTAGTGTCTGTGGAAAAGCATTCGAGAGACAGGTTGAGATGGTCCCAGGGTGTTTTCTTCAAATCCATGAACAGAAAGCACATGGATTCAACTCCACAGTGACATGAGATTACTTACAAATGCTTGTAACAACTACAGGCCTGCCAAATTTGATGCAAATTAAAATGACTGAAATAAACAGCTCTAATCCAACAGGCTGGCTTTTTGGTAACAAATTTGTGTTTATAGAGAAAAAGTATGGACATTAAAGGGTTAGTTCACCCAAAAATGAAAATTCTGTCATTAATTGCTTTTCAGGCTTGTAAGACCTTCGTTCATCTTTGGAACACAAATTAAGATATTTTTGATGAAATGCAACTGAAATGTTCCTAGGCCCAGAAACATAGTAAGGATATCGATAAAATAGTTTATGTGACATGAGTGGTTCAACCGTAATTTTACTATTATCCTAAATTATGTATCATTTGAAAGCATAAACACTCAAAATTCATCCTGTGAAAACCATTTTGAACATTGCATTACCATAGAAATGGTGCTGTGAATCCTTTTAGCAGGCTCCTCCCACTAGTGGGCAGTGTCAAGTGTCATATGACAAAATAATCTAAACTTTGTGTCATTTTGACAAAACACACATCTTTGGAAAGGCCTGGAGTCTTAAGGATCCTTATTTGGTGGTTGTTTTGTGATAGAAGTAATATTGTGAAAGAAATGGATAAATGTGTGAGAAAAAAATACATTAAGAAAATCTGTATTTTTGGTATAGCTCCTAAACAAAATCTCCCAGGAACCTTAATTTTTGTAATATCAACTTAAAATTTGGAACATAATATCATAGTTTGATATGCAGCTTTGATTTTTATAGCAATTCCAAAATATTTAGTAAAATTTTCATTTGACACAAAATGTTCTTTTTAACTGTAAACCTAAACTTTTTTTATACTTTCATTTTTTTTATGTTAAAGGAAAAACATTTCAAGGGTTAAAGGAAAAATAATCTGTGGCATCAAATTTGTGAGGGATATTCAGAGTTCAAGTCACTTAAAAGCAACTAAACTAGATCAATTGCATGTAAATTGCATATAAGCTGTAATGTGGATCAGTTAGTCAGCGGTTATTAGTATAGGAAGATGATCATAGGTTAGTTCTGAACATCACAACTAAAACAAACAGACAATAGCTGCTTTATGAAGAGGAGCAGCTGCACAGACTGTACTCATATTGGGCAAGAACACGAGCTGATTGCCAAACAACAGACGACGAGTCCATGACCGATATTCTCCAGTGTAATCAAAGAGCAAGAACGCAAACTCTTGGTCACGTCACTGATAGTAGATCATTATGGGATGTTGTTAGAATGACAGCCACGCACTGTAAAGACAACAGATACAAAAACAACAACAACAACAAAACTAGACTGAAGTAACTGTGGGTGGTTGCCAGAGCGTTACAATGCAGCTGCTTAATAATTCTGAACAGTTAATGTGTTGCTATTCAGTTCCCCAGGAGTTTTGAATAGCTGTTAGTGTGTTGCTATGCAGTTGCTAAGGAGTTCTGAATGGTTTTTAGTGTGTTGCTATGCAGGTGCTTAAGGTATTTGGTTGATAGGGAGTTGCTATGGAGTTCCGATCGGTTGTTAGTGTGTTGCTATGCAGTTGCTAAGGAGTTCTGAATGGTTTTTAGTGTGTTGCTATGCAGGTGCTTAAGGTGTTTGGTTGATAGGGTGTTGCTATGGAGTTCTGATCGGTTGTTAGTGTGTTGCTAGGCAGTTGCTAAGGAGTTCTGAATGGTTTTTAGTGTGCTGCTATGCAGGTGCTTAAGGTGTTTGGTTGATAGGGAGTTGCTATGGAGTTCCGATCGGTTGTTAGTGTGTTGCTAGGCAGTTGCTAAGGAGTTCTGAATGGTTTTTAGTGTGTTGCTATGCAGGTGCTTAAGGTGTTTGGTTGATAGGGAGTTGCTATGGAGTTCCGATCGGTTGTTAGTGTGTTGCTAGGCAGTTGCTAATGAGTTCTGAATGGTTTTTAGTGTGTTGCTATGCAGGTGCTTAAGGTGTTTGGTTGATAGGGAGTTGCTATGGAGTTCCGATCGGTTGTTAGTGTGTTGCTAGGCAGTTGCTAAGGAGTTCTGAATGGTTTTTAGTGTGTTGCTATGCAGGTGCTTAATGTGTTTGGTTGATAGGGAGTTGCTATGGAGTTCCGATCGGTTGTTAGTGTGTTGCTAGGCAGTTGCTAAGGAGTTCTGAATGGTTTTTAGTGTGTTGCTATGCAGGTGCTTAAGGTGTTTGGTTGATAGGGAGTTGCTATGGAGTTCCGATCGGTTGTTAGTGTGTTGCTAGGCAGTTGCTAAGGAGTTCTGAATGGTTGGTAGTAGTGTGTTGCTAGGTAGTTGCTGAAGGTGTTTGGTAGTTATGTAGCTGCAAATGAGTTCTGATTGGCTGCTAATGTGTTGCTATGCAGTTTTAACACAAAACTGCTCAGAACTCCTCCGTTACATCTTAGCAACCCACTAACAACCGTTCAGAACTCATTTACTTGAATTTAATTTAGTTTAATATTTAATATTCAGGATGTGTTGAAGGATTTGTTAGTAATGTTAAAAGTAGGGATGCACCAAATGTTCGGAACCGAAATTATTGGGCCAGAAATAGCAAAAAAAAAAAAAAAAGCTCCATCTGATAAGCGAAAGGACCGAATAAATTATACTGAACAATGACATTTTGGTGACATGATCAAATACCAACCAGTGTATAGTGAGAGGCACGCACTCTTTATAATGCAGCAAACACTGGAAACATTTACAAGCTTTACAAGCACTGACAGCAAGAGACTGGTTACAGTATAATGATTGAAATCACGAAATGGCCTTAAACAATCAGTAAATAAACTGCAAAATGTTACGTTTTCTAACACACGCACGAATTGCATGCACTGTATTCTGACAGCACTGTACCAGCTTGTTAGCCAGGGTTCAAAGAGCGATGAAACTGTTACTCGTCAAACAAGTAACATTTTTATGAATTTTTTATAAGGCATGGATGTGACAATGCGATATGTGCGACAAACATCTTCCCAAATTCATAATGAGAATCATTTATACATTTTCTGTTGTCAACAAAAAGAAGCAACTTTCTGCGGGTTTCCACCAAAATAAAAGCTGAGAAAAAGCAAGAACGCCATCTACATTCATAAATGGTAGTATTATAATTGAACTGTTGTTCTATAAAATAAAAAAAGACAATACTAATGATAATAATTACAACAGCTCTATTAATACATTTATTATAATATTCACACAGTGTTGAATATTAAACTGCGATCTGTAATATGTTATTATAATTTCAAATACAGTAAATGTAATTGATTTCTGTGATCAAAGCTGTATTTTCAGCATCATTACTTCAGTGTCACAGGACCTCTCAGAAATCATTCTAATATGCTGATTTATTTGCTGCTCAGTTTTCAGTCTTCATTCTTTTTTTCTCTTTAGCCAATCACATGCATTATTCAAGAAGGGGGCTCTCAAAAACGGCCAAAAATGTTTTTATTTTTATTTTACTAACATACATTTTAAGTTAAATTGTGTTTTGTTGGTATGACCTGACGTCTGCTAGTGTTCAGTGCTAAATATTTTTAAATTGTTTTGTAATAGATTTTTTCTTTGAAAAGCAAGACAAAACAGTAAAAAGCACATTTTGGCTATTTAATTTGTGCAATGGTGAAAAACGGCAAGATATATGGGGAAAAACTCATGAAAAACCATGTTCAGTACTCGGCCTTTGGCCCAGTTTCATTTTGGACAAGAATTTTCCTCTCGGTGCATCCCTAGTTTAAAGACCACTATTGACGACAACCAAACTGGTCTAAAGACGATTTTCCCAGCATGCACCTGTCCCTCCACGTGCAGCAAGTATGTGGACATCGGGAGTCACCAATTGTGTCTCGTTAAAATGCAGTTACACACAATGCCACGTCCAAGCCACATATTTGAGAAACTAAATCAAGTCGATTCTGAAACACTGTAAACAAAAACCATGCAAACTTCTCAAAGCCTCTCGAGTTTCCCAGACCTTCAAACAATCTGCATTTGTTTGGGATTCTTTTTAACGAAGCGATGTCAAGAACGTAGTGTTCTGCTGGCAGATAAGCTAAGTTTACACTAAAACAACACAAATCTCTGGTCTGAATTAAAGCAGAACACTTTTCAGGACCTAGTGTACTAGAAAACTAAATGTGGCCCATCTGTCACCGAGGGGGTGGTCCAACTGGTTGCAAATAATATTTTTACTGCAAAACGTTTCGCGTCTCATCATCACATTCAGTTAGGAGCTACGCGAATCACATAAATGATACCACATTTTCAATTCAAAACGGCTATGTGTGATTTGCATCACTGGATATTATTGTTGTTAGCTTCACATTTCAATCGCAAAATATTCGTGAAATTTTAAATGTTTCGCTACTTTTTACCTCGCTCTCTTTTAACGGTAAAACTGACGCTTCCCGCCAGAATTCACGCTCAGCTTTGATGAACAGAAAACCCCGCCTACTTTGATTTGATTGGCTATCATTGTGACACTGATGAACGCTGTCAGACCGCTGAGGCAGAGCGGCCTAAAAACTTCACTTTTAAACCTTTTTGTCACCCTAAGAATTTGTTAATTTGAAATTAGTGGGGGACTGAGTTACTACACCCCAAAATGAACATTTTGTTTAATTACTCACCCTCATGTCGTTCCAAACCCGTAAGACCTCCGTTCATCTTTGGAACACAAATTAAGTTATTTTTGATGCATTCTGAGAGCTCTCTGACACTCCATAGACAGCAATGTAATTAACATGATCAGCGTCCAGAAACGTAGCAAGGAGATCGGTCAAATAATCCATGTGACATCAGCGGTTCATCCGTAATTTTACGAAGCAGCAAGAACACTTTTTTTTTACACAAACAAAACGACTTTATTCAACAATGTCTCCTCCGCATCACAGTAGCACCATTTTGGAGAGTATCCACTGAACATAAACTGTTCTGTGTCAGCTGCACCACACGGATACGCTGGTTCTGGTCAAATCAAAGCGTAAATAAATGTAAAAAACGTAACCATGTGGTGCGGCTGACACAGAACAGCATATGCTGTTTACATTCAGTGGACACTCTCCAAAATGGTGCTAGGGTGACGTTATTTTTGTTTTCTTTGCGTACAAAAACTATTCTCGTAGCTTCGTAAAATTACCGATGAGCCCCTGATGTCACATGGATTATTTGACCGATCTCCTTGCTACGTTTCTGGACGCTGATCGTGGTAATTACATTGCTGTCTATAGGAGGGTCAGAGAGCTCTCAGAAAGCATCAAAAATATCTTCATTTATATTCCAAAGATGAACAGAGGTCTTACGGGTTTGGAACGACATGAGGGTGAGTAATTAATGTCAAAATGTTCATTTTGGGGTGGAGTAACCCTTTAATTGTCCCCCTCATTAGGTGGTTACGGCCCTGGCACAGTGTGGTTTTCTCCCGCTGGCTCGGAAAAAACACTCACCAGTAACACGAGGTCAGAACGTACTTATCACAGCAGCACTCCTGTGCTGTACTTCCTGTTTGCGGTGATCGTTTTAGCGTTAAACAGCTTCATCTCACCCATGATGGGCAGAACACGCTCTCAGTGCCCTAAAAATACACATCCGGTGCAAACACACATTGTACTGGAGTCCAGAGATAGAAACCACTTGAACTCTAACCAGCTCGTGCGCTCAAATACTCTAATAAACATGTTACAGTCAACATGAAGGCTAATGAACTAAATGTTCCTGGTCTTACTTTGAAAGATTCATCAGTGCACATTATTCTGTAGCGAAAAAAAAAAAATCATTATGCTCCGCCTCTGAAATGACTTTACTTTTCAGTCCCTCTTGTTTTTGAGCCACATTTATATGGAGACACTTTTGAGAATACAATCAATTACTTTGGGAGAAAATCAAGTCTGTGTTATTAAAAATTATTTTACTAATTGAAATAAAGCTTTAACAAAATATGAAGATTAGATGAAAAACTTTACTTTAAAAAAACTTGAATGAAAGTTTGAAATGTTGCCTTTGCAACTAGCTGAAATAAAATAAGTCTAAGTTTGGTGGAAGTACAGTACCAAAATTTAATAAGCAATGTGCTGCATGGAAAACTGCATCCCAAATGCAATCTTCCACATGCAAGAATGAATTGAACAGTGAGGTCGGTGCTTCCTGATGGAAAAAAGGTAAATAACAGTTAGTGCATTATTGTTTCACATACTGTTTCTATCATAAGTGTATAATATACAACAGCTTAGTATAATTATATAAGTACATACTGTATCCAATAAGCAAGTATTAATCACAGCCAGGTTCCCAGCAGGTATAATCACTAAAAAATGAGAGCAATGATGTAACACACGCATCTGAAGGAATTTAAAGGAGTAGTTCAGCCAAAACTGAACATGTGCTGTCAATGTCCTCACCCTCAGTCCATCCAAGATGTAGACGAGTTTGTTTCTTCATCAGATTTGGAGAAATGTAGCATTGTATCACTTGCTCACCAATAGATGTGTGCAGTGAATGGGTGCCGTCAGAATGAGAGTCCAAACATCACAATAATTCACAAGTGGACCATAATCCATAATAATGCTTCCTCCAGTGAAAAAGTGCATCTCCTGTTGTCTCTCACATCAGAGCTGTTTTGGCTAAACGCAGCTTGATCTGTGCAGATTTCTCTCCTGATTCAGACCAGAACACTTTTTCACTGGACGAAGCCTTATTATGGATTATGGACTTGGATTTGAGTTAAAAACACCTTAATGATGGATTTGTTCCTTACAAACACACATTAACTGATGGACTGGAGTGGTGTGGATTATTGTGATGTTTTTATCAGCAGTTTGGACTCTCATTCTGACGGCACCCATTCACTGCAGAGGATCTCGGATGGCTGGAGCACATTTTCAGCATTTACAATTTTGGCTGAACTATTCTTTTAAGTGCGCACAAAAATCACAAACAAAAGAGACTCAGAACTGGCATCAGTTGCAAAGAGATTCAGAAGTTTATTAAAAAGGAATGGCATAAAAATACTGTCACATAAACACACAGACAGATGCCATAACCTTCTGATGCAACTATAAGGCACATAATGAAAGCACAGATTAACAAATTCCACAGTATACATGATCTGGATCTCATAACAGAAATATAACATTTGCAACTCCTTTTCCATCATTTTCTGCAGTAAATAACAGCGTGAGCTCTATGAGGAATGTTCAGTGTTTGTCCGTCTCCATGAACACAGCGACGACTGATATCACTTATCAGCGCTCAAAACACATCAGCCGCCAAAACAGTCCATCGCCTCGCAACAATTATTGCTACTGTCTCTATTTGAAGCCTTATCTGCTGTTGTCTGGTTATCGGGCGCTGGATTGAGTCTGTTGGATAACATTGTATAAAAATCAGGACTTTTGCCATCACATATTAGCCTGATTGTCACTTGCACTGGAATAAACATCAGTGTTATCTCCATGCATGTTTTCCTGGCCTTCAATCTGATTTGTTTCTGATTGTTCACATGGTGAACTCTGACTATTGGCAATGCAGGAGTCAGTCTGTCCTTCTGTGTCATGATTTGCACCATTTTTCTCTTGAACACCATCATCTTCTGGACGTTCAGCGCTGGAATTGATGATTTTCTGACATTCGTGAGGTGAAACATGAAACTTATGGTTTTCACATAGACTTCTACCATCATCAGTGAAAGTCTCAGTGTTGTCAGCTTCTTCAGGACCTTGAGAAACCATCATCATTTCTTCAGTTTTGCTGGTGATGTTCACTGAAACCTCTTTGATTTGGTTCCCATCATGAGCGTCCTGAACACTGTTATGAGGAGGAGAGTCCTTCA
The DNA here is from genome assembly GCF_936440315.1 of Barbus barbus. Classification (NCBI taxonomy): domain Eukaryota; kingdom Metazoa; phylum Chordata; class Actinopteri; order Cypriniformes; family Cyprinidae; genus Barbus; species Barbus barbus. Next base: position 25,530,850 of record NC_136718.1, on the reverse strand, counting down.
TCTCCTCCTCTAGATTCTGGCTTCCCTGAAGCTCTTCTTCATCACTGTCATCATCCTCATCATCTTGCATTACAGGTATCTTCTTCTCAGTGTCCTCATTGACACCATCATCATCATCTTCAGTGCTTCCATCGTCTTCTTCACTTCGGATCTCTCCTTCCTCCAGCTCATCGTCCTCTGAGACTTTTGGCTTCTTCGCCACATGCACAAGAGCTTCTGAAAGCGTTTCAGCCGGGGAACATGAAGTTCTGGTGATGTTCGCTGATGCAGTGCTTTGGACAGCACTGGGATGCTCTAGAAGGAGAAAAAAATGAATGGTGTAAGCAATATAAATAAGGCAGTAATTAATTAACAGTGTGTGAGGGGGTCTGTGGAAAAGTTTAGAGAAAAGCAGTGTAAAAAATGCATTAAAAACTGTACAAAAAATTAATAAATAACTATAAACAAATTTGGTTAAAATAAAAAGAATAGACTTAAATATATAAATTTAGACTGACATGCATAAATAAAATTAAAATGAACAAATGAGGGAAATAATTTATTAAAAAGAATAAATAATACACCTAGCTAGGCGTCTGTGGAAAACTTTTGGAAAATCAGTGTAAAAATAAATACATAAATAAAAATACATAAATGCATAAAAATAAAATTAACTAAATTTAAGTCATGTTTAAATATATAAACAACTTTTGATATAAATAAATAACTACATAAACAAAAAAAATATGATTACAATAATAATAAAAAAAACATTAAAATAAACATGTAATTAAAATAATTAATACATCTAACATCTTTTTTTTTTTTGTCATGATTCACTCTGATTTACAGCTGTAGTGCATGAGAGACAACAGCTGATGCAGAATCTGCTTCATTCAGATGTTATATACCAAAGTAATTAGATCATAGGTTAGGTAAACGCATTGTTATCTAAGAACAGACTCCAGTGAAAGCTAGACCCCCGCTGCTCGGCTCCGATGGACCGCTTTCTCTCGCTGAGCAGGGTTACGCAACGAACAGAAGCAGCAGCACACATGTTCTGCATACAAGTGTGTGTGTGTGTGTGTGTGTGTGTGTGTGTGTGTGTGTGTGTGTGTGTGTGTGTGTGCGTCTCCATAAACATGTTTATGGGCAGGTAACTGGTTAACGTCACACCGAGCTGAGGTTATTAGCGCTGCGTGAGAGTCTCTAGCACATCATCTCTATCAGAGCCGTCGGCAGGCTTTGATGGACCAGCAATGCCTTACATAACTCAATTAGCATGTGAAGACAGTTAGATGTGTTGGACGGCTGCTAACAGAAACTTGGGGTTTTTTCAGTGGATGTTTGGTCAGTCCGGCCTGTTTGAGAAGTGAACGTATGAGGTTTGGAACTCATGAAAACTGACGAGAACATGCTTCATCCCATCACAGGAAAGAAATAAGACTTTTTTTTTTCTTACAGAAAATAAACCGTGCTTTTTAGACCACTTATATTTATTTATTTTGTATTATGACATAAGTTTTATGACAATTAAACACACTGCCCAATTTAATATAAGTAAAATTTTACAGTAATGACAATCATCATTGAGAATATTCATAAATGACTCAAATTTCAGCAAAGTTTAATACAGTAAAATAAGAATAATCTATCATTTATAATTAATGATATGTGACCCATGGAGCTCAAAAGCAGTCATGAGTAACACAGGTATATTTGTAGCAATAGCCAACAATACACTGTATGGGTCAAAATTATACATTTCTCTTTTATGACAAAAATCATTAGGATATTAAGATCATGTTCCATGAAGATATTTTGTAAATGTACTACTGTAAATATATCAAAACTTCATTTGAACAACTTTAAAGGAGATTTTCTCAATATTTTAGATTTTTTTGCTCCCTCAGATTCCAGATTTTCTAATAGTTGTATCTCAGCCAAATATTATCAAATCATAACACATCATACATCAGTGGAAAGATTATTTATTCAGCTTCAGATGATGTAGAAATCTCAATTTCAAAAAATTGCCCCTTATGACTGCTTTTGTGCTCCAAGGTCACATATATTATTTTTTAATATATTTAACATTGGATCAATGAATGAATTAATAAATAAATAAATAAATTTAGCAATTGCTAAAACATTTCACTTATGAAAAAAGTAAAAAAGAGAATGTTGGGTAAATATGCTTAATAATAATAATAATAATAATAATAATATATGACTACAATTTTCTAGTAAAATATTTAGTGTTTAAAACGAGTGAAATACAAATGGGGGTTAAATATGCTTAATTGTCATGAAAATTATTCCTCAATATTATTTAAAAACAAACAAACAAAACTTTGTTCTTTATACAAAATATTATAATTTCTAATAGGCCTATATTATTTGTAATACAAACAAACATTTTCATTAGATTTTGGGATGAAATATGAGCCAGGCCAAACCTCAGCTCCTGACGGCTCTGCAGAGACTGCAGGCTCAGAGGTGTGCTTGTGTTCAGTATTAATGTGTGTTCAGAGACGTTTGGACAGTGTTTTGTACCCGGTCTGCGAGCGAGGTACTCCTGACTGTGCTCCTTCAGAACCACAAAGATTTCTGGGTATTCCACGATGGTTTTATGCATCAGGTTTTCCTGCAGACTCTTCTTCAGATCCAGCTCCAGATACCTGCCAAAAACAACACAAACAAAGCCTATTGATGATATTCAATATATACCATGACATTTATATATACACACTACTGTTCAAAAGTGTGGGATACATTTAAAAAAAAATTAAGAAATACTTCCATTTTCTTCTGCTCACTAAGGCCGTGTTCACACTTGGCGTCTTTTTCGAAGCTGCCGGCGTCTGTTTTACATTATAATCCTATGGAGTAAACCGTGTTTTCAAAAAAGTCCTGAGCGCTTTTTAAAACGCCACCGCCGGCGTCTTTTTCTGCAGCTCAGAGCGTTTTTTCGAGTTGAAAAAATTTCAACTTTTCTGAAAAAAACGCCCTACGTCAAGCGCCTTTTTGACCGCTGACCAATGACAAGCGAGTAGCGAGATCTGTCGTTTCCATAACAACAAGAAGAAAAATGGAGAAGGTGCCGGTAGATAGACTGCTCGTACTAGTTTCGGAGCACAGGGAGCTGTATGATATGAGCACAAAACTCTATCATAATATTGGTTCCTTCCCCGTATAATGTCGGCATTTGAATCGACATTTTCTTTCCCGTTAACTTCAAAAGCCAACGTAAGAGCCAACTTTTTACTCTTTCTTGACATTTCTGCAGTACACAGCGCTAGGCTACTGTTACAGCTGTTGCTATGACAACAAAAGACGCTCTCAGCTGCTATTTGTAACAGACGCTGCCAGCTTTGTTTTTAATTAAAAAAACGCTCTTGTCAACTTTTTCTAGTCAAAAAAGACGCCAAGTGTGAACACGGCCTAAGGCTGCATTTTTTTGATAAATATTACTCCAATTTAAAATATGCTATTTTCTATGTGAATATCTGTTAAACTCATTTATTTCTGTGAATTTTCAGCATCATTACTGCAGTCTTCAGTCACATGATCTTCAGAAATCATTCTAATATACTGATTTGCTGCTCAAGAAACATTTCTGATTATTATCAATGTTGAAAACAGTTGTGCTGCTCAATATTTTTGTGGAAACTTTCTAAATATGAATAGAAAGTTCAGCATTTATTTGAAATAGAAACCTTTTGTAACATTATAAACATTTACTGTCACTTACGATCAAGTTAATGCATCCTTGATGAATAAACATATCGATTTCTTTTCCATCACAGAAATAAATTACATTTTCAAATAGAAAGCAGTATATTACATGTGCACACATTACAACATTTCAAAACATGACTGATGCCACTGAATCAAAAACCGATTCACTGTGACTATATCATGAATACTAGACACACTGCTCCGTCCGTGTTGACGTTCTCCGGTAGAACATTCCCATGACATCACAGTTGGAGGTGCGAGAGGAAGCGCTCATGTTTTGGCTCCATAAAAAGCAACTGGAGGCTAAACCCCGCTCACAGCTGGAGACTCGTTCAGCCGAATCAGTAACAGCTTTAACAAACGCTCATGAGCCCTTTAGCTTTCTCTCACATGACATCAGCGAATCCCTGAGGCCTGCAGTGCGTAAATCAGGGGTGTCACAGCGGCCCATAGCTCACGCTTGTTTATGTTCTGAGAGCGGTTCGGGATCCGTCTGCTGGTGAACATACAGACACCTGCATCAACAGATCCTCAGACTGCAGCGTCGGTTTTTCAGGCCAAACCAAAGAGCCAAACCCATGCAAAGGAAAACAAGCCGGACCGAGCCAAACCTCACTGGGACCCGCGAGGCTTTGCCAAATCCACACACGACAACAAACAAACGGCCCGTTTCTGTGCTGAAAACCACAGACGGAGCTCATAGATCAGTTACATAAGGATTGAGATTTATGGACTAAATTACACAGATACTGCTGGCATTGAAACTTACTCAAGTCTATGCAGGAAACAACCACAAAGCATTCGATTCCAAGGCTGTTAATTATTATTTATATAAGTCTAAAAGTCAAATAAGAATGGGGGTGCAATTGTCATGAAATTTATTTATTAAAATGATTTAAAATATTACACAAAATATTATAATGTATAATATAACTTATAATTAATAATCTATTATTTTTATAAATTTAACAATAAATAAATAATTTGACCAATTTTAGTATTTAGCTTAAAACATGCATGGGGTAAATATGCTTAATTTTCATGTAAATTTTTCCTCTATTTTTAAAAATGTCAAATTAGAAAATGTATAATAATTACAGTCAATAATATATTATTTTAATAAATCTGACATGAAATAAATAATGTTTAGCAATTATTTGAATTGAAAAAGTATTTCATTTGAAAAAAGTAATTTCTCAGTATTTAGCTGAAATATGCATATGCCACGAAAAGTACAATAAAATTGTTAAAAATAAATAAATCCTAAAAATTGTCCTCTGCAAAATATTATAATGAGCAATATATTATTCTTAATATATCTAACACTGAATGAATATTTATCAATAATAAATACATAAAATGTAGAACAACATTTTAATCCTATAAAGTCTGAACGTCTAAGGCTCTAAATGATCAACATGATCCAAGCTTCGATGTTAAGGCCATTGCACACCAAGTCTGAAATTTTCACGTGTGTTTCCATTATTTTGTATTCCTCATCCTTTCCTATCAAAATGAATGGTATGGATGCGAAAACGCAGAAAATAGAGTCTGATCCGAATTTTTTTTACGACGGACAAAGGTTTTGGAGGCAGTGTGTAAAAATGATTGACACAACGTGAGGACGTATTTATTTTTTAATGTGTGAAAATTTCGGATGACAATTTTGGACTTAGTGTGCAAAGACCTTTAAACCTGCTGCACTCAATCTCCTCATGTCTTCTGTCGTCTGATTGATAGTTCTGAGTGTTTTATCCAGTCAAAGCTCTTTTAGTGTAATTGTACAAACGTCCAGCTTCAGCGGCTGCTTCAGTGTCAAATCTTGACTGATTTTGATCAAGTAAAGGTCAGAATAACTGCAGTAATATCTCCAGATGAACACTTTCTGGACTGAAGCAGCTCAGCTTTACTTGATTCTCCATCAATCATTTTCTAGATAAATCAGTGCGTCTCAAATCTGATCATCAGGATCTTTAGAGGAGCGTTTGTTTCCAGAAGCTTTACTTTCTCTGTTCCTCAGCGGAGGACTGATCTTCATCTCACATCTTCTGAGGAGCGTTTATTTCTTCATCTCTCAATCAGCATTGCATTATATGTTTGGATCATTTACATCTCATCTGACTAAGACATATTACTGGAGATATAGAGCGACCGCTGATAATTATATGATTTTATGTGAGTAACTGCTGCACTGATTAAACAAGGTTCATGGTCATTTCAAACGAACACTGAAGAGTTGGACAGTAACCTAGATTAATACATGCTGTACTAAACTGTTAGTTCAATATGGAAACGGTCTATTAGCGGAGTAAATATTAACCGTGAGCGATGAAAGGCGCTTTTGTGAGCTCGCTGAGCTTCCAGTAAAGAGATGTTTGTGGTGAAGGACTGAAATGCCAAACAAAACAAACCGTTTTCACATGAGAGACGGATAAAACAATCATCTGCTCATTTACTGATTGACATGTTTTGGAAAATGTTTTAGGCTCAGGTTAAATCGCATTGTCTGTCATTAATGCAGGAAAATCTCAGAATTGAGCCGCGAGGTGAACGCAGAAATCACTCAAGTGTTTCCTGTGGTTATGTTTTTGCTGGTCAGAATCACGTCATACAGATGTCTACACGCCGGACGCTTCGACAGATGTTTGTCCATCAGAACCGTATCTGGTAACAAATCCTCGTCTTCAATGAGAAATGTCAAGACAATTACATTTGGACTTCAAATATCCACATATACAATCTTTAGCAGTTTTGTATAATTGCTGATATGCTTTAAAAGGGTGATATTTTCCAGTCATTTTGACCAAATCGACAATGGTGCCAATTAGATGCAAAATAAGTTGCATAAAATATTTATTGGAATTCAATTTAAGAGTTATTTCAAGTTCTAAGACTCTGATGGTAAAGTCTATGATTACTAGATAAAAGAAAAATTATTTAATTATTTTCCTAATTTATTTTTTTTTACTTGAAAATATCCCATAGATTCCATGTGGGGTTCAGGTCAGACATGTTGGCAGGCCAATCAAGCACAGTAATATCATGGTCAGCAAAGCACATGGAAGTGGTTTTGGCACTGTGGGCAGGTGCTAAAGTCCAGCTGGAAAATGAAATCAGCATCTCCATAAAGCTTGTCAGCATCTGGAAGCATAAAGTGCTCTAAAATCTTCTGATAGACGGCTGCATTGACTTTGGACTTGATAAAACACAGTGGACCAACACCAGCAGATGACATGGCAGCCCAAATCATCACTGACTTCGGAAACTTCACACTGGACTTCAAGCAACATGTATTCTGTGCCTCTCCACTCTTCCTCCAGACCTTGATTTCCAAATGAAATACAGAATTTAAATTTATCTGAAAAGAGTACTTTGGAGCACTGAGCAACAGTTCAGTTCTTTTTCTCCACAGCCCAGGTTAGATGCTTCTGACGTTGTCTCTGGTTCAGAAGTGGCTTGATAGTCCTTTTCCTGAAGACGTCTGAGCGTGGAGACTCTTGATGCACTGACTCCAGCTTCAGTCCACTCCTTGTGAAGCTCTCACAAGTGTTTGAATCAGCTTTGCTTGACAGTATTCTCAAGCTTGCGGTCATCCCTGTTGCTTGTGCTCCTTTTCCTAACCAAATTCTTCCTTCCAGTCAACTTTCCATTTAATATGCTTTGATACAGCACTCTGTAAACAGCCACAGCTTTCAGTAATGACCCTCTGTCACTTACCCTCTTTGTGGAGGGCGTCAGTGTTCGTCTTCTGGACCATTGCAGTCAGCAGTCTTCCCCATTATTGTGGTTTCAATGAACAAGAGATACACAGAATTTATACTGTAGAGATGGTCATTAATTGAAACTCAAATATAAATATTCTAATATTTTGAGATACTGATTTTTGGCTTTCATGAGCTGTAAGCTATAATCATCAAAATTAAAACAAAAAAACTTTTGAAATGTCTTACTTTACATGTAATGAATCTAAAATATATGAAAGTTTCACTTTTTGAAATGTTACAAAAAATGACGTTTTTCACTATATTCAAATTTTTTATATATATTAATCGTGATTAATCGCATCCAAAATAAAAGTTTTTGTTTACATAATATACGTGTGTGTACTGTGTATATTTATTATGTATATATAAATACAAACATATACATGTATATTTAAGAAAACAAAAACTTTTATTTTAGATGTGATTAATCGTGATTAATCATTTGACAGCACTATATACACACACACACACACACACACACACACGTATACCATTCACTCAAATTAGAAGTATTTTTTTTAAAGTGTAATACATTTTAAAATTGATAGCTCTCAATTATACTGTAATGTTGAATGGCTATAGTCAATGATTAAATATTGGGGGGGGGGGGCAATTTTATAGAGACATCAGTATTGGCATCAGTGATACTGGCCTTCAGTCATAAAAAAAGATGACATTAAACAAATATAAAAAAAATATACTGTCTTTATGTTGTTTGTACATTCATTTGAAGATTGAATGCGAGTATAAAAAAAGGTATACGTGTATCCTGTATGAAAAACCCTCAAAAGAAAGGTGATTGATTTCATTTTAAATGCTACAAATCAGAAATGAGGGCAAAAACTGAATTCTGTAGGAAACACTTCCAGGAGCAGTGAGGCTCAGAAAGCAGGTGTGAGGGTCGACAGGTGCACAGGGCTTTACGGCTCCCACACGGCCCTCGGACCCCAGCGAGGGACACCACAACACACAGAGAGAGAGACTGAACCAGAGAAAAGCATCTCTGATGTGCTCCAAAGCGCTCAAACTGTGTAACTGTGGGGGAATTTATGAGCAGTGAAGTCATTCCCATGAAGCATTCTGTGTCAATGTCATACACGCAGGAATAAATCAGGAGAGTGTCGGCCAATGGACAGCCACCGTTATCTCCGGGTATGTTTCAGTTCTTACCAAAGACACAATAAAACACACATTTCACTCCGGTGGCATTTACAAGGACAGGAAGCCAACAACACGCGTCACATGCTAAGATTAGACCCAACGATTACAATAAAACATTTTTACTTCAGGAGCTGGAGCAGCTCGTTCCATTTTCAGATATGAAGAGATACAATTATATCATTATATATATATTTTTTTACATTGTTTGGTTTGATATCATTGCTGGAATGCATTAAATTAATGATTTTTTGCCCAAAACAGCAAATGTCTCCAATTAAATCATTTTATTACGGCTTTTGGTATTTTTTGGGGTTAGAGTCAAGTATTTGTAAATATTGTTTAGACATTTTTACTATTTGGGAACCAAATGAACAAATAATAAATGATTCTTAACAAAATGTATAAATTAATTAATAAATAAAAATACATAAACATTTACTAATTGATCAAATAAAATAAATGATATAAATAATATCTAAAATAAATTCATAAATTAAATTCATAAATAAATTAATATATGAGATTATATTGGGGAAAATATTAATAATAAATTACTATTAACTAAACTGATAAATTGATTAAACAAAATACATTAAAATAAATAAACATAATATAATAAACAAACAAATATATTAATATACAAATATAATTAATAAATTAATAAACCTAATTAATACATGAATTTGGGAACCAAGCTAATAAATAATGAATGATTATTATCTAACAAATTCATTAGTAAACAAAAAACACAAAGAAATAAAGTTAAGAAAATTTGCATAATTAAAATAAAATGAATGAATAAATAAATAAATACATCTATTTAATGTATAAATAGGGAACCAAACTAACAAATAATAAATAAGTATTAAAACAATCATTAAATAATTATAATATATAATAAAAAACCTTCATTAATAAATAATAATACATGATAAAATGAAAAAGTACATGATAAAGAAAATTAATAATAAATAAATAAAAAAACTATCAGAAGTGTCATACAGTATTAGGTCGGCAACAAACAATTATTTTGATAATCGATTAATCTAACTATAATTAGAATGATTAATCGGCTAATCATTGATTATTTCATAGATTAATCAGTAGGCTTTAGGTGATTATTCAGATTTTGTAATTGGTTAAAATATTGAGGTTATTCATATTCATATAGAGCTGCTTCATAACAATTGATTCTTCATCTTCAATACTGTGCAGCTGCTTGCTTTAAAGCATCTACTGTATAAAGCGCTTTATAAATAAACGTGACGTGATGGAACTTGTTGTAAACGATCAGATGCTTTCTGAACTGCTGTTTTCTCACCGCTGTCGTGTTTGTTTGGTTATTGAGAGGAAATTGCTCAGCAGCCTATATATTATTACCTGAGAGAGTTGGGCTGTGTTTGCTCTGACTTCAGAAAGACTCTGATGTCCTCCGGAGGACTGTGGACGTAGATCTTTAACCTGGAAACACAACACACATGAAATCAGCCTTCTCCAGAGAAAGAAAGCCTGTACATTCACGCTGTCTGTGTCCTCACTCGACAGGAGGGTGGGGTGTGTGATGATAAGCTCGTGGCGACACACGGAAAACGCCTTTAAACAGCATTCGCTACACGTTTTACTTACATAACGTGACGTTTCTGAGTGAATCTGGCTGGATGCAGGAATGCATATTAAGAAAGTTAAACAGTGTTAGTTTTGAACTCATGTTGACTTTAACAGTGAATGCACTCTCTCTCACACACACACACACACACACACACACACAATATTCTCAGACTCATATATGAAAGTCACGGCTGATATGATAAACTAGCTGGTTTGGTAACATATGCCAGTCATAAGTTTGGACACATTTAAAGTTCCCCTGTAGTCAAATATTTTATCCCTTAAAACTCATCTTTGATCATGAAAATGACATATTTCTTGTGAAAATAATTTTCTCATGCCTTAAAATAGCTTGAATGTAACTCAACACCCTTGCCTCATTTACTATACGCGGATCTATGAATATGCAAATGAGCCCCGCCTCCACTCAGTCGCAGCATCCACTGAACTGTAGTAAACGCAAAACAATGGCCTACACGGATACTGACTGATAAAACTATGTTTTTACACTACAGTGACTACTATAACATTCGTTAAAGTTACTTGACGATGTTGTGTCCTCAAAATGCCGTTAAGACTGAATGCAGCCGTTTGTGATTCTTGATTGGAGAGGTGGGTCTGACTCCAGGCTACACTATTGCCACGGGTTATAATGCAAGTTAGCGCTTCTAAATTAAACCATGGCTTCATTGTTTTTTTTGCTCTAATTTATGGTTTGTTTTGTGCTGGTATTGGTATATTTTGCATGCTGGTTACTGGTTTGTGTGACTGAGGGCTGTTTCAAGCCACATTTCTGGGTCAACTACAGTTTTAAGGAGAAAATACTCCTGGCAATGGTGTTGATTAATGGATTGACACATGATTTGTCTAAAAGCATATTAAAAACACCACATACACAAATAAACAAAAACATGATTTTCACTACAGGGGGACTTTAAATGTATGTTTCTCATCGTCTTAATAAGCTTTTGATTTACTGAATCACTTCTGCAAACAAATATAAACTGTGCAGCTGCTTGCTTTAAAGCATCTACTGTATAAATCTTAATAAAGTTTGACTTGTCTGTGTCTACATATAAAAGTATTCAAAGTTATAGGGCCTTATGAAACCCATTTAATTTTTCCACATTTTTGTGTAATTTTTCCAGTTTTTGTGTGTGTGTTTTAATTAGTGCTGTCAACCGATAAATTTTTTAAAACTAATTAATCGCACATTTTTCTGAAATTAATCGCGATTAATCGCACCTAAAATATACTTTTATATAGCAATTTCACATTCAATCTTCAATTTAATGTACAAAGAACATAAAGACAGTATATTTTTTAATATTTGTTTAATGGCATCTTTTTTATGATTGTAGGTCAGTATCAAAGCTATCAATTTTAACATTTATTAGACTTTAAAATAACTTCCAATTTGAGTGAACTTAAAACAATCTTCACATAAACCCATTATAATAAATGTCATATTACCAGTGCCCTTCAACTGCATAATTGAAGTTATCAAACACTAAATTCTAGATTAAATATAGATGAATCATTTGTTCTTTTTTCTTTATCCTTTGATTAATAGACATCACAGCTGTTTTATCAGGTTATCTTGGCTGTTATTTCTTTAAGAGCTGCCGCTGCTGAACATGATGTGACTCTGACACGCATCTCTCAACCCTTTTGAACTTTTCTGAGCCACTTCAGGTCTTAAAGTCTATTAATGAGCGGAACGTTCTAACGTTCTAAAAAGCATTTCTAATCAAATTAACTTTAACAATTTATTGGTATGTTACAATTTTAACAACAATAGTGGACTGTAATTTATTTATTTTCTTCAGAAATTCTGTGTTGTCTGTTTGAATTTTTCTGGATTTATGATTCAATGCAAATTTATTATTAAAAAAAGTGATTTTTAATTTTCACACGAAAATATAACAAATATTTTATTTTTTGGCAAACAAAGTGCAGCACAACAGATATAAAATAAAAATAGGGAAGAACAACTGATTATTCCTTAAAAAAGGTTTAATTATTTTATTATTCTCATTATTATAGAAACATATATTATATATAAAGTAAATTATTAAACAAAACTGTTAACTGTACAAATTTAGGAATGAAATGAATAAGTAATAAAAGATGAATAAATTAATCATAAAATTAGTAAATAAACAAAATGAAGAAATCAAGTATAAATGTATAATACAAAAAAATATTATAATAAAAGTTGCAATAATTATTATTATTTTAGTAAGTAAATTCTACTGTACAATAGTCATATTTTATTATTCTCATTATTATAGAAACATATATTATATATAATGTAAAGTAAATTATTAAACAAAACTGTTAACTGTACAAATTTAGGAATTTCATAAATTTGCAAAAAATGACATTGAACTATTTTGGCGGCGTGTAGTAAAGACCTTTGGATTTCTGTCTCTGATGATGGTTTTATCAAATGAAATGGTCAAATCACAGTTTGATTAAGTTACAGCCCTACTTTTGATTTATTCATCCAAATTCCATGTTACAATTAACTCCATTAGTGTGAGCACGGTTAATCTATCATAAGGGAAACGGTCAGAATAAGTACATGTGTCCAAACTCCTGACCATTCTCATCTATCCAGTGTCCGACGCCTCAACCCGCCGTGACCCGTTTTCATTGTGTTCCTGAAGCCGATGTTATCTTGATAAAAGCCATCGTTCATTTGAAACACACGCAGACGGAGCAGAGCCGAAGCTGACAGCGCTCACAGGTTCAGATTTGCTCCAAAACACACAAAGGCATTTAGATGGAAGCGTGGAACATGTTCTGACAGATGATTCCTGAAATATAAACAATCCAGTCGCTGCTCTCGATGTTGCGTAACAAACAGAGACGAGGGAGAAAGGTTTGGACGTGATGCTGAATCATTCGAACCCCCCCCGCTGTCCGTCAGGAGACGAGAACATGTGAGACCGTTTAGGAGAAGTTCAGCTGATTTGGTTTGTTGGATGTTTTCTAAACACAATTAGCTACAATTAAGAGGCTTTTAAGATCGGTAGAGATTTGTTAGTTTGCTGACAGTGTCCTCACCCTCAGTGAGGTCATCCAAGATGTAGACGAGTTTGTTTCTTCGTCAGATTTGGAGAAATGCCATTGCTCAGCAATGGATGTGAATGGGTGCCGACAGAATGAGAGTCCAAACAGCTGATAAAAACATCACAGTAATACACACCACTCCAGTCCATCAGTTAATGTCTTGAGACAAAAAAAGACAAAATCCAAAATTCCTTTTTTTTTTTTTTTAAATTTCTGAATAACAAGAAGTAACTGCAAACCTGTACAATTAAACAATAGTTAACTCAAAGTTTAACCAAAATTAAATTTTTAGGGTCTTATTTTTTCATAAAGTCAGTTTTTTTCAGTTTTATTTTTTTGGATTCAATTTTAATAATCAAAAAGCATGTCTAACAAATTAAAAAAATTAAATTTGAACAATTTAACAAAAATTATGTTTTCCATTTTAATTTTTCTGGATTCCATTTTAATGGTTTAATTAAATTATATTAACCAAAAACAATATATAATCAACTGAATTTATAAAAAGGTAATAATTAAATACTTACACAAATTTAACAATAATAGGGCCCTATTAAATGTTTTATTTTTTCAGAAATTCTAGTGTTGTTTTTTTGTTTTTTAAGAAACAAATCCATCATTAAGATGTGCAGATTTCTCTCCTGATTCAGACCAGAACACTTTTCCACTGGAGGAAGCATTATTATGAGTTACGGACTCGTATTTGAGTTAAAAACATCTTAATGATAGAATTGTTTCTTTTGTCTTCTCCAGATGTTAACTGATGGACTGGAGTGGTGTGGATTATTGTGATGTTTTTATCAGCTGTTTGGACTCTCATTCTGACGGCACCCATTCACTGCAGAGCATCCATTGCTGAGACACTGATGCAGAGACACATTTCTACAAACCTGATGAAGAAACAAACTCTTCCTAATCTTGGATGGCCCGAGTAGGAATAAACGTTCAGCAAATGATAGTTTCTGGGTGAACTATTCCTTTAAAGATAATATTCCACCTCTTTAATCGACTCGTTTGTACATGCTTAATGAGTTTCTATAATGGAAAAATATGAATCAGCACTGATCTCCGGGGTAAAAGTCTTTTGAACGTCAGCATTCCTTTTCACAATAATTTACACAACTATCAAACCCTCCCTGAAAGATGCCTGGATTTAAGAGCAAGAGACGCCCTACTCTATTCTACTGTTGATTTCGTGGCCTATTATCACACAGTAAAGAGTTTATTTCTAACTCCAAACCGCAGCTTCGTTTCTGCATTTACAGACGTTTTGTTGATCTGCAAGCCATAATTATGATGTGCTGATCCAAATGGCCCAAAAACCGTTCCATGAAGAAACAATACAGAGAATATGCTCCACTTAATTACGTAAATTGTCAAGTCATTACTGCATTTTGTGGAAAAGTAAAAAAATGAATCTGTCCCAGTTTTCCCTGCGAGTCTGACATCAATAAACCGCCAAAAAGGGCCAGACGCAATCTCACTGACTGACAATGCTGCACTTACGCCACAATTCAGTCATAAAAAGTCATAGAGATCACATTAAACATCCGAAATGAAAAGCAGACGATCAAGAAATGTGAACATGTCACACGCCACGATCAGACGTCAGCTCAGCGGTAATTCACCGTTTGTCATCGTCGACACGTGTGCATATTTCTGCAGTCGGAGCTTGTTCGATGGCAAGCTCAACAGGTGAACAAGGCCCTGTATGTGCTGCAGCTAAATTCAGTGGTCAATTCATCTATTAGTGTTTAATCTAGTTCTGTATGCATACCATTCAATCATTCATGGAGTGACAACTGCATTACAATCAAATTAACTTCAGACTGTTTCCGGTAGTGGCAACCGCATTTGTAGAAATTCTACATAGTGTGTGTAGAACCAAACTGAACAACTAGTTGTTAATGATATATTTACATGTGCATTAGAGTTGTGAAATCACAGTGAACGAGGTGTGTTTTGACTCGTTAGGGTTGCCAGATGTTACTAAAAAAAACAAAGCACAAAATAAACATATCCAAAAACGTTACCTTGGAAATATGCCACATATCAAAATATTATAATCTGCATCTGTCTACTTTATTAACTGCATAAAGTGGATCACTTTATGAGCCCAAAGACGCTTAAATAGGGATGCGCCGATACTTTTCTCAGCCGATAACAATAACCGATTATTCAGAATGATATCTGCCAATAGCGACAGTTTAGCTTTCTGAAGGGAAAGAAAATCTCTCCCAACTAATGCTGTAAACTATAGACAGCCCTCTCATTTGGTACATTAGAGGTTCAAATGAACAACACATTTTCATATAAAATAATCACACTTAAATAAAAACAATTGTTTACAACTCAATTGCACTTTAGGTACTTTTCATAAAACCTCGTCTTCATGACCGATTTATTCAAACACATATAATACATCGTAAATAAGCTCCATATAGTGTTTTAAAGCTAAATAATACTGTTCATAAACAATCTGCTGATGGTCGATAGTGTAGATCACTGCTTTTATTGACCGATACCGATTTTAGGCAGATAAATCTGTGCTTTAATAAGTGACGCTTATAATAAGTGGACATGGCAACCCTTCAAGAGCGCGGTCTGCAAAGCAGGCCTCCAAACATAAACAACACATCACTGAACAAAACGAGTCTTTGGTCGCTGTAATATTGCTTTGGTCAAAAATAGCGGATACCAAACATGAAACGGCAAAAGGTTAGAGTTTAGATTTAGAGGATTTGTCTGTAGATTTAGCAAATGTTGAAAACACAGACTGGCTATAAGAAACTTTAATTTGAGCAGAATATCTCAATGGAGATCGCTAAAATCCAGCATATAAGAAGTTTGTTTTATTGTAGTAAAGTGTGCTCAAGGTCGCCAGTTTGGGAAGATCAAGTAAAATAAATCTGAAATCTGGCAACCGCACCCATGAAAGCCTGTGGAGGCTCGTTACCAACACAAGATAAAGCAAGAGTCGGATAAATGTGGCATTGATGTTTGACGGGATGATACGTACTTTTGCCGTTTGACAGGATCTGATTGTGAGGGATGAATGTAATCGTTG
Organism: Barbus barbus; assembly: GCF_936440315.1. NCBI lineage: Eukaryota > Metazoa > Chordata > Actinopteri > Cypriniformes > Cyprinidae > Barbus > Barbus barbus. Next base: position 25,514,452 of record NC_136718.1, on the reverse strand, counting down.
AGAATCTGATCGAGCTGCTGATTATCAGGACACCTGAGGAAAGAGAAAATCAAATAATGAAAACAAACAAAACACCAATTAAAATAAAGAGCGCACCCTAAAATGAAAATCCACCCTTAGACAGGGCTCTACGCTTACTTTTCTTTTTAGGAGCGCTTGTGCTTCTAATTTAAAAAATTTAGGAGCACCTTCAAATCAATAATCAAAAATGAACCTTCCCATTACGAGGTGATATTTGACTCCTTAAAGTGAATTACAGAGAATTTTGTTTTTACCTTTGTAATGGCATTTATTAAAAGTATGTCAAAAGTATGTCCCCCCCATCATTGCCAAGTGTTTTGAGAAACTGGTTGCATCCCACTTAAAATCTTGTCTCCCTGCTACACTAGACCCATTCCAATTTGCCTATCGCCACAATAGGTCAACAGAGGACGCCATCTCAACAGCACTTCACTCTGCCCTCACCCACCTGGACAGTCAAAACACACATGTGAGAATGCTGTTCATAGATTTCAGTTCTGCATTTAATACAGTAATCCCCTCCAAGCTGATCTCCAAGCTCAGCCAGCTTGGAATCAGCACACCCATCTGCAATTGGATTCTAGATTTTCTGACTAACAGACCTCAGTCCGTTAAGTTAGATAACCTCTCCTCCTCCATCATCACCCTGAACACCGGCGTGCCACAGGGCTGCGTACTGAGCCCTCTCCTGTACTCCCTCTTCACCCATGACTGTGTTCCTGTTTATGGCTCCAACACCATAATCAAATTTGCAGATGACACCACGGTGGTAGGTCTGATCAAAGATGACGATAAATCAGCCTACAGGGATGAGGTGCAGCACCTGGCTGTGTGGTGTGCCACCAACAATCTACAGCTAAACACCCAGAAGACAAAGGAGATCATTGTGGACTTCAGGCGGACTAGGAGTCATGCACACACACCCATCTACATCAACGGAGCTGTAGTGGAGCGTGTGTCGAGTTTCAAGTTCCTTGGCATCCACATCTCTGATGACCTCACCTGGTCCCATAACACCTCCACTCTGGTCAAAAAGGCACAGCAGCGCCTTTACTTCTTAAGGAGCCTTAAGAAAGTTCACCTGAATCCTTGTGGAATTCTACCGCTGTACCATTGAGAGCATACTCACGAACTGCATCTCAGTATGGTACAGCAATTGCTCCGCATCTGACCGCAAAGCACTCCAGCGGGTGGTGAAAACTGCTCAACGGATCACCGGCACCCAGTTAACTTCCATTGAGAACATTTATTATAAGCGCTGTCTGGGCAGGGCAAGAAACATCATCAAGGATGCCTCTCACCCGAACCATGGACTCTTCACCCTCCTTCCATCCGGCAGGCGTTACAGGTGTCTACGCTCTCGCACTAGTAGGCTCAGGAAGAGCTTCTTCCCCGAGGCTGTGACACTTCTGAACGCCACACCACCAATCTAACCTGCACCTGCTTATTACTGCACTGGTCACAGTACTTTACACACATGCATTTGCACTACTCATATATTGCACAGACTGCACATTGTTAAAGTTATTACAATATAAACTGTCTAAAGTTGTTACTGTACAAGCACAGTAAACTATTTCTATAAAATATTGCACTACTGTTATTCTGCATAGAATACATTGTTCTATCAATACTTGCACACACTCATCCAGCTGTATTTATTTATTTATTACCACTGTTCTCACGTCTCTGCTGTTCATAATGTGTATATATAATCCCACATTGCTCTGTTCATAATGTACATACAATCCCTACATTGCATTCCTATTTATATTCTGTATATACTCTGCTCAATACTGTATATAGCAATTCCACTGTACATTCTGTAAATCATATCTTCATTTACTCTGCACTTATATGTATATAAAACACTATATTCTTGCACTTCTGGTTAGATGCTAACTGCATTTCATTAGCTCTGTACTTGTACTCTGCATAAATGACAATAAGGTTGAATCTAATCTAATTTATTTCAAATTCAAAAAAATATATTATAAGCTTTTTATCATTTCTAATTAAAACACCAGAATAAAAACAAGTAGGATAAGAAGTAGAATAAGATACCAATCAATTGAAATCGGTATTTAAGAAATAAATGTGTACTACAGAGGTGGCACAGAAGAACACAAGTGGCTTGTAGGTGTATTTTCAGATGTTTAATGAGGCTCAGAGGTTGCATAAGTGCAATTAAATTCATACATTCAGGTTGAGGTTAATGTTTTAAATATACAATTTTGAATGTAGAAATATTAAATGATTTAAATAACAGAAAAGATGACAGAAACTTCTTGTTTAATGAACTGTTGTATTAAATCAATATCACATTTTTAAACTCCCTTAATAATCATTAAAAGCTGTCACTCATCTTAGTTCATCGTGATCTCACAAAACTCCATTATAATCAATGAAGCTCTACACTTGTTTTGTTATAATGAGAGAATACGTCTGTGATACATTACTCAACGCTGCAATAAGTACTGTAGAAACCTTTAAAGCTCCCTCAGCACAAACACAAATATGCTGATCGGGTCAGTCCACTGGTGCTCCTAAATATGTTTCATAGTCGCACGCACTAGTTTCAGTCACAAATTCAGTCGAAATGGTTGCACTGTACAGCCCTGGCCTTAGAGGACAAACATCATGCAACTCTGTTTCATTCAATAGTTCACAGCACTTTTCGGTTGTTGTTGTTCGTTGTATTTAAATGTATTGCCATATCAGCTTCACAGGCTACTGCATGGCAGATACAGATTTTATATAGATTTTTCTAATATATTTTATATAATTAAGAAAAAATTGGGTCCATCTTACAAACTTTTGGGTCCATCTAATTTAAAAATCACTGTCTCACGATAATAAAAATTGGGCAGACCAGAAAAATCAATAAATGCCCATGAGTCTAATATGGCTTATCGTAAACCTTCTATATACAACTTAGTCATGTCTGGATTTCACATTTCACAATTTATTTCAAATCATTTGTCATTTTGACATTTTTCCCATTCTGCTTGCCAGTTATATAATGAACTACTCACTGATTTACAGCCGGAGATGTTTTTTTAAATTTTTATTTTAGAGATCTTGGTTACTGTTCTTCAAAACATCTAGGATTTCATGGATTTGGAATGATATAAAGGTCGTTATGATGGTTGAGAGAGTGAATACTTAAGGATTTTTCATTTTAGATGAACTTGTCATGACATTATGCGTTTTATTTTTCCCAAATCCCAGTTTTATTCCATTTTAATGGTTGAATTAATTAGTTGGTTGAATTTAATTGATTACTAAAATAATTTTTTAATTATTAATTAAAATGTATTAATTAAACGTTTAACAAAAATAACATTTTGGGGCACAACTATAAAGTATTTTATTTTTTCCCAAATTTTATGTTTTCCATCTTAATTGAATTCTGCTTCAATGGCTTAAAGCATGCATTATCAATTGAATTAATAAAACTTTAACAATTAAAATTAACAGTTAAAAAGTTTAAATTTATTATTTACTTTTTTTAAATATATTTTTTTGGGCCATATGAAATACATATCTAATTTTTCTGGATTCATAATTCATAAAACGCTAACAATTACATTTTTGAACAACCAAAAAGCATGTATAATAAATTGAACAAAATACATTTTTAGAGCCATATGAATTTTTATTTTTTTCATTTTTTCTGCATCACAGAAATCACAGAATCCTCAAAGCGCCAAATAAACACAAATAAAACACCAAAACAGTAGAGAAGAAAAGATACCTCTCTGAATAAACCGCATCGCTCTGAGGAAAATGGATCTTCAGATGCCAGTAGAATCGTCCTTCCCTGCAGGAACAAAACAAGAAAACTGAGTGACGCTTCCCAGAACACCATCCGGACCTCATACCACACTATATGTCCAGCTCCGGAGTGACTGACTCACATCAGAGCAATAATCAGATCGATGAGATGCACTGAACTCATAGATGACTAGATGTTCTAACAGAAAGGCCGTTGTTTTGTTCCTAGAAACTCAGTTTGACGGCCAACAGCAAATGTGTTTTCCAGTAATGAAACTCTGATGGCATCAGTATGTACGACAGTAAATGGTGGACAGTAGCACAGGCCTGTCTGGCATCAAACGTCACTATTTACTGGAACAACATGTTGGTGCTTCGATGGGCCAGCGTTGCTAATGTAATCGAGAAGGTGTGCATTTGGAGGGAGCGAATCGATGCTGGGCATTACGGTTATGATGACGACAATTCAGCTGGCTGAAAGCCTGGAGCTGAGCTGCGGATCTGGAGCACAGACAAAAAAATAAAGGCTTTCTTTACAAGATCCAAAGAACATGAAACCACTTTGACTGCTTCACAGCTGCTGCTAAGAGTTTTATACTCTTAATGCAACACGTCTTCGATTGAGTCAAGCTTGGCTCTGTCAGCGTGATCCTGGCGCTGTTCGGCTTCAATGTGAGGATGAACAGAAGAAATACAAGCCCCAGGAGTGCTGTGATCGTGCCTCTGTCGGGCGCGTGGATGCCAGTCGCATCTGCTGAAGCCTCACTGCAGTTTATCCAATTCAGGGTGAAGCAATAAGCCGTGAGATCTGCTTCGCAACGCAGTTGAGCGGGTGAAAACTTTTGAACCGAATTTTTCTTATTTTGCCTAAGTATCATATTTTTTCTTCATTTAGTACTGCCCTTCAGAAGCTACAGAAAACGTTTAAATGTTTCCCAGAAGACAAAATAAGTTCAATTTACCCTGATCTTCAAATTCAAAACAAAGTTTTCACGAATTTGTGGGAGCTGAAGGATTTTTCTGAAGAACAGCAGACAGTTTATCTGTTCAGGACAAACAAGGGACTCATGAACATCTATCACTAAACAAACACAGCTGTGGATCGTTCAGGTAACAACACAGTATTAAGAATCAAGGGGATGAAAACTTTTGAACGGGGTCATTTTTATAAATTCAACTATTATTTTCTCGTGTGGACTATATGTGAACATCTTTTATGTGAAATATCTCATTCAGGTCAGTACTAAATAAACAATAACATGCATTTGTATGATCCCTCTTATTTTGGTAAAATAATCAACATTTTGCAGTTTCTGCATGGTGTATGTAAACTTTCGACTTCAACTGTACACACACACATTTGTCTTTGTCTGCAGGATCAGGAGTAGTGTAGTTCTTTATCTACAATTAAACTATTTTTAAAAAAATGAAGTACATCTATATCGATTAAAAACCTAAGAGCTTATGGTAAGTATTTATTTTGAATAGAAAAGGGGGGAAGCAAAGAATTTTAATTCTGCAATCAGACTGTTGCACTGAACGCAGCTCATCCGGCAGATTTTTACACCATGACTGTTTGTTTGATGAGCTGTTAACATGACATGTCTCTTGTTTAACTTTGCATGAGTCAAAATGTTGCAAAGGTGGAATAAAAAACTTGTATGCTACAAATGTCACAAATCACATGACTAAGATGAGAAGAATCACTGACATGCCCATCATCCACCAACTCATCTGCTTCCATTCAACCCCGTGTGCCAATCCCAGAAAGAGCCTCCGCCAGGACTTGAGCATGCACACCAAACCAGATGGCACTGTTACACAATCAGAACATTTTATCAGCTCCTCCGAAACACATTCTTCAGATGCGAGATCAGATACAGAGGTTCTGGCAGGAGAGTTTGGACTGCATTTCCAGCCTGAGGTGGGCAGCAGGTCGGGGCGGAGGTTTGGTCGGTGCGCCGCGGTGGAGGAGGGTTTCTTTCGCAGGTGTAAAGACACTCCCTCCAGGCAAAGGAATTTATGGGTTTGCTCGGGCTTGGCAGGCCGCTGGAGCTCAGGGTGGAGGCGTGGCGGAAAAGACCTGGAATACCAGGTGCAAAGGCATTGTTATGGAAACTTTTTTTTTGCTCTAATGGAAAAAGGAATTTTCTTCCTCAACATTTTCGGCTTTCTTTCTAGTAGAAATGACTAAACGCTCTTAAATCAAGATACTTTAAATTAGGATCCAAATATCATAATATATCATTCTTATTTGCTGGGAAATTTATTAAAATTAAGTTTACGATTTAAATGAAATCAAATATCCACCAATGGAGGCAAAACTATGTAATCTGTGTCTGAGAAATCTAGCAGGTTAAAGGCCCATTCACACCAAGGACGATAACTATAAAGATATACTTGTAAAAATCGTTCTCAATATTAAAGAATAGCACAGTCCACACCACAGCTATAATGCTAAAGGCACAGAGAAACGATATCCTTGCAATCACTTTCAGAACGATTTTTTCCAGCTGATGAACGATACAAACATTGACACCAAATCAGAACCCATCCTGCTATAACGAGCTTGAGAATTTAAAGAGCGCTTACAAAAAAAACATTCGATATGATTTTAAGGTATTGAAATTCGTTAAAACCCTTGTGAACATGCTTATCCGAGAGAGAAGAAACAGCACGGTTACTTATTATTAATATTTGCTAAGTCAAGCATCACTAACTAAAATCTGAATGGAATAACTTCATATTCGTATAGAAATAAGCTATCGAGAAACGCACTTTATGATGTGTTTTGACCATTTAGGACAGAGACTCATGAGCAGCTGACATAGTTCAAGAAACAACCTCAAAAGTGTTGAACCCACTGCTGTTAAATGTTTTATCTTCTTTTTATTCGAGTTTTAAAAATGTGCTTTAAAACAGTGAATGAAAACCCAGAAGTACATATTTAAGTTTGCACTCATCAAGAACACCCCAGCAACCACACAGCAACATGTTAACGATCAATCAGAACACCTTAGCAACTGTATAGTAACGCCCTGGAGACAGCCAGAGCCTATGGGAGTTGCGAGACTCCCATAGGCTTCCATAGGAACTGAGGAATGCGGAAGTAAAGTGTGTCATGGAGCAGCCAATGGTTCCAAACAACCGATAGTTTCAGCACTGAAGCCCATTCATTTCAGCGCTTCAAGGACGCTTGCTGGTAAATTGAAGAAATTGCTGCATTTTTTGACATTTTAACACCTTAGTTGACCTCCAGGAAATCTGTCCAGAAGTGGTATTTCACAAAGCATGTCACAGTTAATGTTTATCGTTAGATAATAGACAGTTCAACTATAATTACAGTTAGCATAAGAAACACCTTAATGCGTAGTTTTAAGTCATGTGACCGGCTCGAAGACTTGGAGGGCAAAACATCCAAGCCTGTCAATTTTCCATCTGTTTCCCAGCCATAAATATTTAGATCACCTCTCAAAAGAATAAGACAAAGGTATGTGTAAACAAAATGCAAGTTTTGGCCATTTGCAATCCATATTAAGACCCCGCGGCAATATTTCAATCATTAAACAGTGCGACAAAACGTTGTAAAAACACTTAAAGTGCCTTAATATATTTAAAGCAGTATTATTAAAAGATCTAATTCAGTAAGCACCATATTAATGATGCATTGTTTACATAGGCAAGCAGAAGAGGCCAGAATATGAACGCAATCCGCTTAATGTTCAGTGTTTTCTATGAGAAACCATTTAATGTGAAACTTTGCACTTTGTGTTTATATTCTGGCTTCATCTGATTGCCTGTACAAAATATACATCATCAATAAGGTGTTTACTGAATTTCGCCTTTTAATATCTGTGTTTTACTACATTTACTACTAAATGCAATCTGCGTAAAAATAACTGTCGGTCAGTGGAGCAAAGCTGCGTTTTGCCCTCCAGGTTGGCGTTCCTACACTGTAAAAAATGCCCATGATTTTAACGGTAAAAACTGTGAAAATGCTACAGTAAAAACCTGTTAAATGGTTAACGGTAAGTTCCTGTAAAATTTACAGGAACTTAAACTGACGTTCCCAGAATTCCCTGCGTTGCATTTCAACTTTTGTTTGAAATTGATGTTTTTTCTTTGAAATAACTATGTTTCTTAATTTGTTTCTTATCAGTTATGTTTATTAGGGTTGTATGTTGCATCTAATGTTGTTAAATTAATGCTTATTGCATATTTCAGTTTAATGAGTCTCATCATGGTGTTTAGTGCTTGTGTGAATGACACTCTGCACCTTCTATATGTTATTATTTCGTGACTTTCTCATCACCACCTGCATTATCAGTGTATTTAATCAGTTAATGAAATTCTGGTATTTAACTGTAAATTTAAGTTAAAACCGTAAATGTTGTTACCGTATTTTTTACGGTAGAATTCCGGCGACCACAGCTGCCAGTTTTTTACCGTAAATTTTACGGATTTTCTTTTACAGTGTATAAGGGTGTGACATCACGTGAAAACCATCAATACCGACCATAACCAGATGCTAGTTGTCATATATTTTTAAGTTTTTAGACTTTCTGCTATCTTTCTCTCCATGTAGGAGGCTAAGTGAGTTTCAGTAAAGAGTGCATTCACGAAATTCAATAAAGAGTTTCGCTGAATGCAATTGGTTGCCTTGTGTTTTTTTTTAACATTATTTTAAACCTTTTTATTGGGTTAAATGCCATATTTGCTTGCCTTTTGTAATATTCACTTATGTTGTATGCTTATGTGAATATCATAAAATAACGTGAGTAATTAACATTTTTTTTTACTTTAACATTAAATCGAAACCTATAAAAACCAAGTGTTTGATCATGTCTAAATTGTAATATATCTCTGTGAGTAAAAAGATGATAGAAACACTTCAACTGTTTTCCTGAATATCAGCAGCATGTTTGTAATGTAATACTGTATTCATAGAACAGTTCAGTAAAGTAGTAGTTAATATTAGGTGCCTTACATTTTAGACAGTATTATCAATCATGACTGTTTTTCTGAGATAGATTGCATTTATAAATAAGACTATTAGGAGTGAAATATGATATAATAATTGCAGTTGCACTGCATACAATTTTTTACATTAACAACAATAACATTTCTAAGAATTGTACATCTGTATAAGATCTTAAACAGTACACCTGTGCATTCATAAATCTATATTTGTATTACTGTACTATACTGAAATATTTATATATTTTAATAATATTATGTTATATTCCATTTTTATTACCTAATTCCTATGTATGTCTGTAGTTTCTTCTATACTGGATGATCCTGTCACCAAGACAAAAATATCTGCCAATGGAGTCAGAAAAATAAACCCGAATTCCCTTGGAAATATGTATTTATTTCTGATCCCCTAATTTTGTTTAATTTCTCAGAAAACAAGGCTTCTTATCCTATATCACTTTGCGTGTCAATTCAAAATATCTTGATTCAAGATATTTTTAGATATTGCTTAGATATTTTTGTTTAGAGGCTCCAAAATGTGGACGCACAAAATATAAAACGAACACAGGTAAGCGGTCTAATCACCATGCAACAGGTTGTTCATAATGGTGCTGGAATACAGAAGGAGATCAGGATTCTTCAGAGATGAGCTCAGGTCATCCTGTTCATTCACCTGTTGTAGGCCCTCGGCGAGGAAAAATCATAAAGCTCTGTCTTAGCTTTCACAGCACCTGGTTAGCCCTCAGCTAGAGCTCCAACTGATCGATCACATCCAGATCATTTCTCAGGCTGTCCATGTTACTGAAGCCAAAGGACATTGAGTAATGTAAAGATACTTGAGGAACAGAGTTATCAACACAGATCCAAGAGCTCAAATGACTTTGTTTTAGCCCAGTCTGGAGAGTTTGTGGCAAATTTAAGTCTTGCATTAAATGGCTTGTGATGTTCTGTACTGCTTCCGAAACACAAAAGTTTGCATCGAGTTTTACTCAATGCAGAACACAAAAGGTTACTCAATCTAAACAACGAATAGCAGAGTTCAGGTTCAATCAGAGCCAACAGGCTTGGCTGCAGACAAGCACACGCACTCTCAGACCAGGGTTGGAAATTAAGGAGGGCTTGTGGCAAAAATGCCCCATAACTTCAATACAAAGTGGCAAATGTCCCTGCACAATTAAACAATGTATTACGGCTGTCGCGATTAAAATGAAATGTGAAAATGAATTAGGGCTGCAACTAACGATTATTTTGATAATCGATTAGTTGGCCGATTATTCGTTCGATTAATCGATTAATCGGATTAAAAAAATATTGACCAAAAAAAACACTATTCCACATTCTGCCCAATGTCCTTCAAACAAACGTGACAACTGAATGCTATGAAAACATACAGTGCTTAATTTATTAGACCACTTATCATAATAAAGAGAAAACATATTTTAGAAATTTGTCAAAAATTTGTTTAAATTTAAAAATGTTATTGTCATTTATTAGACATAATAATAAAAAATGGCCTCATAACAGCTTGCATTCTTGCTGGTATTGTTTATGTACTTTTTGACTGCAATTGGGTATCGCGAAAAAAAAATACTCAAATAAAAAATACAAGAAAAAATAAGTGCTCTGGTTTTCTTTCATAGATAACAGCAATAATGATATTATAGCATTAAAAATAGCCTACTACTGTTACTAAAGAGCTTACACATATTGGAGTACTAACCAGTACAGAAAGCCGAAAAATGATTTTGGCTATCACCAATACTGTTACTTTAGAGCAGCAGTGGCACAAACCTTACATAAACACATTGTTAAACTTACATAAATTTGTTAAGCATTGTAAAAATTGAATATAGTTTAAACCTCTATTAAAAATTAAAATAATAAAGATAATAATAAAGAGGAATAAAAACACAAACTCAGTGTTAACCAACAGGTAAGAGTAATGTTCTGCAGGAACTACTTTGATCACAGTCACCTCGTCATTTCTTTATCCTGTAAAAGGCCGTTATGGAGCGTCTCATGTTTATATTCAGACAGACAATTACACGCGGTTATCCCTTTAAAGTTCCTACTCTCATAAAATATTTTAATTGATTTTAAACCTTAAATTAACTTTCAACAACAGATAATTCAGCACAATGGATATGTTTGCGCTGAAAAGCCTATTAATTGTCTCCCTCTCTACTGTGTTCTGTCCGTCTGACGCGCGTGCGCGCGCCCGCCGCGCCGGCGCTGGCGCTCATTCGGTATTTTAAACTTAACACAGACTGTCAGGACGGACCTTTATGCAAAAATGGAAATGCTCGCGTGAATGTGGCATTTATAGATAAGGATATGACCGTAAACTGAACGTTTTTGCGCTGAGGACGCACACGCATCTGTCAAAGCGCCTGACAGGGCAAGCCATTACTGTTATGCATTAACTTAAAGCTTAAAATAAAGAATTATCATGTTTTGGGCAGCTTGGATCACGTGCTTCTCCGGCAGAATCTCATTCTGTTTCCTCCACTATTTTTAGATGCATTTTGTCCATAGAAATGCATTATTCAGTGCCGTAATTTGACTAACCAGCTGAAGTTGGACGTACACTGTGGGCAGACCCGATTAATCGATAATGAGAATCGTTGTCGATGATTTTCATAATCGATAATAATCGATTTTATCGATTAGTTGTTGCAGCCCTAAAATGAATGAAGTGTCAATTCATGGAATTACATTTAGACACTGCATAACTGCTTTTACACGCTGTTTTGTGCAGCGTTGAACCTGATAAATAATCACACGTTTCTGTTGAACTTAGGAATTGGCCAATCAGAGGTACTTTGATTAGTCAGCGCTGAAAACGCTGGAGCTGTGGTGAGTGTGCACGCTTGCGGATTTCCTCATCATAAACAACACAGTGCAGACACGATGTAAATAAAAGATTAATTTTGTACATTTACATTTATTCATTTAGCAGACACTTTGATCCAAAGCGACTTACAATTGGGGAATACAACAAGCAATTCATTATAAAGAGGCAAATAGACAGAGGGAGTGCTTGCAATATAAAGTTTCAGGCATTGTTCAGACTCAAGAGTAAATACTAGCTAGACAGGCAGAGGTTTAGGAAAGAAAGCAAAGGTTTTTTTTTTTTTTTTAAGATGAAGTCAAGTGATGACGGAAGAGTTGAGTTTTCAGGTGTCACTTGAAGATTGTGAGGGATTCAGCATTCCGGATAGGGGTGGGATGTTCATTCCACCAGCCAGGAACGGTGAGTGAAAACGTTCTGGAAAGTGATTTTGTGCCTCTCTGTGATGGTACCACTAGGCGTCGCTCACTGGCAGATCTCAGACTTCTGGAGGGGATGTAGATTCTCATAAGAGAGTGGAAGTAGGAGGGTGCTGAGCCTGTGGCCGTTCTATATGCAAGCATCAGTGTCCTGAACTTGATGCGTGCTGCAACTGGAAGCCAGTGCAGGGAGATAGAGGTGTGACATGGGCTCTTTTGGGCTCGTTGAAGACCAGTCATGCCGCTGCATTCTGAATCATCTGTAGAGGTTTGATCGTGTTTGATGGAAGTCCAGCTAGAAGAGCATTGCAGTAGTCCAGTCTAGAAATGACAAGGGCCTGGACAAGAAGCTGCAGCATGCTCTGTTAGGAAGGGCCTGATATTTCTGATGCTGTGCAATGCAAACCTGCTTCAGTGATTATAACGGGAGTTGTTGCATAACTTGTGCTAGACTAGACTAACATCATGGACTGACATGCTTGTCTGTGAAGCCAGAATGTGACGTACCAAAAACAAAAAAACATTTTCTATATCGATATTAATAAACATTATTACAATATAGAGAGCTATACTCTTTCATAACGATTTTTATCATAATATTGCACCCCTATGAGGTCCTGCTTTGTATAATTTAGATACAATTTTAAACAGTCTACTGGTATTGACAACAGTATAAAATATTGATTGAAGTAATTAGGTAAATTTAAGTATTTTGGCATTAAAAACAACATAGTATGGCGATTACAAAAATTGCCCTCACAAATGTAAAAAATGCCCATGGAAATCAATTCCAGGGGGCAAACATTGCCCCTTAATGGAGAAGTTAATTTCTGACCCTGTTTCAGACATGCACTGTCAGACAGCACTTCCACAAGTAACATCACTTGCAATCTTTTTTGTTTGTTTTATTGAATCTCAACATTTCACAACAATAGCCAGGTGATGCAGACAAGAAAAAAAGATAACAGTAACACTTGCAATCTCCACCTGCACTCTCCACTACTTCAGATATTACTTGCAACTGACACAGATCGTGCGCATTGCCATTGGAGGCAAGACACTGCGGTGGTTAAACGACTAGAGGTCATTTAGGACTATAACATACAGGGTCCTGTCAATCATGTGTAGGAGAGAAAGACAAGACCAGCAAATCTTTGATTAATAAAATAAAATTTAACCATTAAAACAGAGTCTAGAATAATTAAACCAGGAAAAAAATGGAATTTCGGAAAAAATAAAATGGATTTCATAGGGGTCTAAAAACCCTAGCAACTGCTTAGTTAAAGCATCCCAGCAACCACCCAGTAAACACACAGAAGCACAATCCCAGTCAATCAGAAGAACACATTTGGAACGGCATAGTAACGCCCTGGAAACAGACCATAACACCCTAGCAACTGTTTAGAAATCTTAGTAAGAACATCAAAGCATCCATCAACAACACCCAAGCAACTCCCTGGCAACCACGCAGAACACACTAATAATAGCCACTCAGAACAACTTAGCAACCGCATAGCAACACCCTGGCAACCACCCAAAGCACTTTAGAATAGAGCTGGTGACTTTTGCACAGGCAAATGACAATCACAGTATCTTTTAAAAACTGTAAAAAAAAATGCAGTGTACTGTAACAGTCGAATACGTTAAAAGGCCCAAAAACCCACGAGGACTCGATCCAACAGCAGCGTAATGACACCTGCAACATGACTACAGGCGAGTCCTGGCGCTCAGTCACCGAACAACGCATCCTGTTCAGTAATGAATTCGCCATTCAACATGACGTCCCGAAGGTAACGGCACGTATGCGCTCAAAAGCCACGCTGGCCCTTCACCTCAGGCAGATGTTGCGCGGTGAATCTGCGTAGCGTCTAAAAGCCGACACCGGCGTCCAAAACGCAGCTAACAGTGCCAGTACAGAGAGAAAACTATATGACCAGGATACTACAGTCTGACAGAACGACGGTGTGAAAGAGAAAAGCCAGATGCTACAACCGCACAAGGTGATGGCAAAACACAATGGCAGCCGCGGACAAGAAAATTCGCCAACAACGCCACAGACAGGAAAAATTCCTGGTGTCCCCACTGTAAACCCAGCAAGTACAGGACACCGTGTTCCACCCGTGAGATGCCAAAACGAACGCTGTTCATCATTTCCTAAAGAATTTGCGAATTCTGCTAAGTGGCTTGTTAAGGAGCTGACAGCGATTCTCCTGAGGAAGCACACGCAACAGCTTTACAGTGATTTAGACTCATTTGGGGGCAGTAAAACTTCATCTAGAACACATGTTCCAGCAGTAAACAGCACGCCAACAAGGAGCGTCCTGAAACACAACCGAAGCGGTGAACTTTGACCCAAACGCAAGAAAATCTACGCGGCGCGCTGCGATCGGTCAAGTTCGCGCCACATGCGTCTGAGCGTTCGTTTTCATGAAACTTAAAGAGTGAGACATTCTTGGCATTATCGTCTGCATCACGCCCGCCGCTCGGCACATCTGTCGCAGACGGACCCTGGCGAGCCGCGAGTATCTGGCCCGAGCGCAGCGTGTCGCTAACCATATTCAGTTGCTGAACATCTGCTTCTGATATTGTGTACTTGGTACATTCTGAAACTGATTTCTCTCCCGCATTTGTCCTGCTTCTGTCGGTCTTACCAGTGCATGAATGAGATTCAGTTTAATGTCATCTGTGTCTAATATATCTAATGTAATTAGATACGGATCATCACATACTGTACATAAACATCTGCTAAGACTGCTATAGGCCTTGACATTCGCTTTCAGTCAAATAAGTTCTGATCCACATTGCAGCTCATTTTGGTCAAGACATGCCCACTAATAAAAGAACATATGACTAACAAGTAAAACAACCAATCTCTGTTTTGATGAAGTGTTAAGGGCAAGATCATCTGATATAGATTACTGTATGAAAAAATAGAAATAGAAAGCTGACACAAAATGGCAAACTAACCCCACCTATCTTTGAAAGGAATTTTATTGACCTTACTGTGATTGATTCAACTTATTAATTTGACTTGTTTGTTCATTTATTTTACAAATTTTACCTCGCAAGTTTTTTATTAAAATATCATGACTTCAAGAATATCATAACTTGACCTTCCAGTGAACTGATAAGACTTCTCTATGATGCCGTATTTCAGACTTCAATCACTTTGCTTGCTTAATCCCCGCCGCTTTTGTATAATTAAGTGCAAGCTTGCATTCAGATCTGCCGCCATCCAATCAGCAACCAATGGATGCATCCAACACCCTGCCTTTTTTCTTTTTTGAAAAAATTATTTCCGTCACAATTCATAAGAACAGATCTGTCGCTAGTTCCGTTACATCGGGACACAGCACAAAGTACAGAAAATCCAAAACTTCAGAGAAACAAAACACTTGATGCCAATTAAATGCTAAACTTTGTTCTTAGTTCTTGCTTTGTGAACCCGGTACGACGACCTCGTTTCCAGATGCACTGATTTTGAAAAATGGTGCTTTACTCCAGGAAGCTGACAGATTGATCAGACTGCCAGATCAAAAAGTCTGAAAGCTTGCCACTTGTCCCAAAACAACTACATTAAATAATTATAAAAATGGGACAAGGCATCAGAAATATGAAGTCAACAATATAGTGATTCATAATTTCTGCATGATTTGTGCAACATGACCCTGACACGTGGAAACAGAAGGTTTTTCCTCTGATTATTCATCATTACAGGTGAAAAGTACCTAGTGATTATAATACAGGCTATTTGTGCTAGGGTTGTGGATGATTCATTAATCATTGATTATTTGTTGTTACCGTTCAGAAACAGTAATATAGCAAGCAAACAACAAATAATTAAACTAAACCACATTCATGGCACCATTTCATGGTAAAATTGAATTTGAATGCAAATGCTACTTGATACAAAAGGAATCACCATCATCCTCCAAATATTACTAAATATAATGTCAATACATTTACATTTATTCATTTAGCTGACGCTTTTATCCAAAGCGACTTACAATTGCTATATATGTCAGAGGTCGCACGCCTCTGGAGCAACTAGGGGTTAAGTGTCTTGCTCAGGGACACATTGGTGTCTCAGTGGATTCGAACCCGGGTCTCTCACACCAAAGGCATGTGTCTTATCCACTGCGCCATCACCACCCCAATAAATACTATATTTCAACAGAATACTTTTTTTTTTTTAAATGTTTTATCAACATACTAATAATTTTGACATTCTTAATTACTACACATGCTGTCTACAGCTACGCACAAGCAGCCCGGCAATCCATTCAGCCAATCACAGTGCTCCTGGAACTCACTCGACCAATCACAAGCATTCAGCCAACTACTAATGCCCTCGCTCACTACAGCCAATCACACACACCCCAGCAACGCCGCCAGCCAATCACCAGCGCCCACTCTGCCTCCATATATGGAATGTGGTGATGCCATGAAGGGAGGTGTGTTCAGTTAACCGCCTTCTCCTCTTCAATGACATTAATTACGCTTATTAAAAGAGAACATAGAGTAATTATGAACGGTCCAGGATCCCGCAGTCTGACAGACTGTTCTGCCAGCTCTGTGCCGTCACACGGAAAACACAAATTAAATAACAGCATCCCATTGAGCAGAAGCAGAAACGGTCGGGATGGGTCAGCCGGAAACAAAGCAGATGCCAATTATCATCAGAGACATAAACCCTCAACAAACCATCAGCATCACTGTACTGACTGCACTTAGCAAGAGCGCCACCATGTGCCTCAGTGCAGAACTACAGACAACTGGGAAACACGAACACAGCATGTTTATGGCATACAGTAAATGCACAAGGGCCGGATTCACAAGACATTCTGATGAACAAAACTGTTTTACTATTAAATTAAAATATTAAATATAAATAAACAGATATACAGATAGACAAAATAAAATTAAATAAAACTAAAAGTAAATTTTTAATATATTTTATTTTTTAATTTATTTTATAGATATATTTTATTCTTATTTTCTAACTAAAATTAAGAATATTTGATATTCCCAAAAACATTTCTTAAGAATGTGTTTATCTTTTGCTGAACTTATCGTCAAGACAGTCACAATGTAAATAGTGTGCGTGCTTATGATTATTACGGCTTATTATAATTAATATGGTAAGATGTTTTTCATTAATCTGATAAGCAAGTCTTCAGTAAAAACATAAAATATCCAAATATTAAATTATTATTAAAATATTAATAAATTAAATTACTTATTATTTTGTAATTATTAAATTAATTATTAAAATTGTTAAATGATTTTCTTAAGAAAATAAGATGACTACATGATGACGCACACACTTTAATAATTAAATATTAATAGATAGTAATTTCATGTTGTTATATTAATTATATTCAATGTTAATAACATTACAAACGAATATACAGACATTAAATAGATATTAAAATATAATTTTAAACTAAATTAGTATTAATATAATTTTTCATTTAAAATTATTAGAATTTTCTTTAAAAAAACTATGTTCTTAGAATTTATCTTAAA
This sequence comes from Barbus barbus, assembly GCF_936440315.1. Lineage (NCBI taxonomy): Eukaryota > Metazoa > Chordata > Actinopteri > Cypriniformes > Cyprinidae > Barbus > Barbus barbus. Next base: position 25,496,878 of record NC_136718.1, on the reverse strand, counting down.
CCAAAAATGCAAGATTTTCTTGAATATGTTTTTATATTTGACATTACATGAATGTGGTACAGATATTGGGACTCTTCCCTGTTAAATCAATGAAGCGAAGACTTACGCTCTTCTGAAGATGGTGCGGTTCTCCCGGTGTTTGCTGAACACTTTGGGCAGAAGCTTCAGGGTGACTTTGACTGCTCTGGCTTTTTTGATCATCCACATGCCCTTCAAGACAGGAAGAAACAGAGCCCATGTTTGCACCTGGTTTTGACGTCTGTATGAGGAACAGATATTCACAGGCCTCACCTCCTTCGGGTATCGACGGCTGCGGAGCAGGACGGCGTCTCTGTTGGACTGCAGTGACAGTCGAGCCGTGTCCTCCAGAAACCTGTAATCTACACGACAGCACCTCAGTGATCACATCCATTCAGCTGATTCTGTAAAGACGGAGCAGATACTCACCGCTGAGCAGGCTGATTTCATTCAATTCAGCGAGAGGGACAAACGCCGTCTTGTCCCGAGCACCACAGCATCCCGACACCATCTTGTGCTGCTTGACGCAGGCCAAACTACACAGAAACCAGACAACACTAAATACACACTTCAAGAAAGTTATACTGTTATTAATTTGTCAACTTATTATGTCTCAAAGAGGTTTGATCACAATACTAACACTGACAGAGTAAACGCCATCAATAAATTGCTTGTCATTATTAAGATATTAAATACTAGATGGTAATAATATTATTTTGCTATTATTAAATTGATAATTTTAAAGTTATAGTACTTATATAGTTATTATTAATATTTATTGAAATATAATTAGACATCAAATAATATATAGTAATGAAAAATAATAAAAATAATGCATTTATAATATGTGTCCCTGGAGCACAAAACCAGTCTTAAGTCGCTGGAGAATATTTGTAGCAATAGCCATCAATATATTGAATGGGTCAAAAAATTTTCTTTTATGCCAAAAATTATTAGGATATTAAGTAAAGTCATGTTCCATGAAGATATTTTGTAAATGTCCTACCGTAAATATATCCAAATTTAATTTTTGATTAGTAATATGCATTGCTAAGAACTTCATTTGAACAACTTTAAAGGAGATTTTCTCAATATTTAGATGTTTTTGCTCCCTCAGATTCCAGATTTTCTAATAGTTGTATCTCAGACAAATATTGTCCGATCATAACAAACCATACATCAATGGAAAGATTATTTATTCAGCTTTCAGATTATGTAGAAATCTCAATTTTAAAAAAATTGACACTTAAGATTGGTTTTGTGGTCCAGGGTCACATATATGAATATGCATGTTCACTGTATTTTTATTTTATTTTAATAATATAGCAATATAATAAAATACTATTACATGTTAAAATATTAAATAAATCATAAACAGAGGTGATGCATGACTTGACAACATCATTAAATTCATTGTCATTGATTGTGCACAATAAACCTGAGTAAAGTTACATCCAGGTGTGTGTGTGTGTGTGCGTGTGTGTGTGTGTGTGTTACCTGCAGGTGTGTTTCATGCAGCTCGGACATCTGTATTTGGCCTCTTTATTCGCACAAACGTCACAGCTGAAGAAGTCATATGCAATTTATAATGAAGATATGCAATTTAGCGATAAATAAATACAGCTTTTTATAAATGCCATTACAAATAAAGTTAAATGGCATTATAAATAAGTCCAGAATACAATAATAGCAATGTAATTTGCGCAGTATTCATTTTTTACAGCGATGGAATGGTAAATACCATGGTAAGTTAAATATACTATGGTACAGAATTATACGTTGCTGATATTATTTGTAACTGTAAACAGATGTTTTAGCTGAATGTAACGCTACACAAGGCTATCAGAAATACGACACAGATGTAAACAGACCTACACAATCACTGAGATTTTACCCTGTTTATATGTTTAGACTATAGTAACTGACCTGGACAAAGCCATCTTGCGCTTAACTCCTCTCCGATCACCATCTGCTTTATCGTCGTTGTCCATAACAGGTAACATATTCAGCACATCAACACAGGAGAGTTTTTACATGGATTAATTCGATACTCTCTGACCAAAACACCGACCACGTGTGCTGCGCTCCACACGCGTCTGCCGTCTTCTGCGCTCGCCTTACGACAGTTTACTGCAGTCGGAGAGCGGAGGTGACAGAAATGTCACAAAAACGTACATTTAATACATGTGTGGAGTAATAACAGGTAGCCAAAGTGTTTAAAACATACGAGCACAGTTCAGTTGAATGATAAAGTTTACCCTCTTTAACTTTATGTTGTTAAACTGAATGTATAAAGCAACTGTCAGCTGAAATATCCACAAAAAATAATAAATGAATAAATCAAATCAAACTGAAATGTGTTGTTTGTCTGTCAGTCATGATCGTGAAGGGTGTGTTTGGGTCCCAGGTGAGCTTTCTGTCAGAATCATTGGTCTAGTTCATTTTTAACATTAAAATAAGATGATACATACACCCAGCTATGATGCTAATAATATAAAAGCTGTGTTAATTATGAGTATGTTGGCTACTCATGTATGATGTATGTTGGGTCTGATGTTACGTCCCCACCAACTTTAAAATCAAACCTACGCCCTAGCAGCAGTTTTTTTCATCTGCTTCTCCAATTTGCTCTTTGTTTTACACCATCACTGAATAATACATTCATTTCTCAAATATTTATTACAACATACACTGAGAAATGATTCACTTCAATTGTTTGAGATTGCTTTCAACTTATTTCCTGTTGAACTGTCACCAACTGCAGTGCTCAAACTATTTCAAATATAGTGAATTAAGCTACAAACTCGATCATAATGCACAATGTTTCATCCAACATGCATTTTGAGCTACAGCTCGTCAAATTAATGGAGTGTTTTCACTAGTTAGCAGTAACTTTAAACTAGTTACCTCAACTGAATATGTTCATAGATTTGTGTTGGATGTTTTGACGTGGAAAGCAGTTATCTTCGGAATGGAAATATATGGATATTATATATGTAAACATAATAATTGTTTTGCTTATTTCAGTTAATATCATAGCTAAGCCAGTAGTTGAACTGACAGTGTCATGTAAACATGGTTGAAGTCGCGAAAAGTGGGGGTACAGACAAACCATGTATACTGAAAATAGCAGAGGTCCTAAGACAGATCCTTGTGGCACTCCATACTTTACTTGCATTAATTCAGATGATTCCCCGTTTAAATAAACAAATTGATAACGGTTGGACAGGTAGGATCTAAATAATTTTAAAACCTAAATATGATTACATTTACATTTAGTCACTTAGCAGATGCTTTTATCCAAAGCGACTTACAAATGAGGACAATAGAAGTAATCAAAACCAACAAAAGAGCAACAATATGTAAGTTCTGTTACAAGTCTGTTAACCTAATGCAGTACGCGTAGCAAGCTGTTTATATATATACAGTATATATTTATATATATGCATATAACTCTAAAAAGTGCTGTTCTTTTTATTTGGTAAAACATGTATGTGTTGAAACGGCTAATAATAAAATGTGACATTCTGTAGTTTTGTCTCATATCTTTTAATCATATTTGCAAATGTCTCGACTCCACAGCCAACAGAACAATTTTGTCTTTACTGTTCCAATACTTATGGAGGGGACTGTATATATATATATATATATATATATATATATATGTAATAAAAATAAAACAAGTAAATAGAATAGAAAAAGAATAGGGATAGTGTTAGTCTAGCGAAGACTTTTTTTTTAAAGAAAATAAACAGTTAGAAAACGACTAGTGTTAGAGGTTCAAGTGTTTTTTTTTTTATAATATGGTGAATATTTAATAATTTTATTATTTTAAAGGAAAATAGAGTCTTGGTTATATGCAGACAGACACCATGACAAAAATTCATAGAACTAAATAACTCATGAAAACACTGGGATTAAATCATACATTTTATTTAATGTCAAAATATTAAATATTTACATTTTTCCTCTTTGTTTTGTTACTGTGGGCATATTTAGTGACAGTTTTGGTACTGTAATCATAAGTTAACAGGTGTTACACTTCCTGTGTGTGATCATGTGATCTAAATCTGGCCAATCGCAGCTGCCAGAACACAACATATACTCCCTATTTGTGTTTATATACAAATACAAATTCGACATAAATAAGATTTTGTACTAAATGGTGACCAGAGAGATCTCAGAGATATAATTTATTGGAGTACAGTATTTTTGGAGAAATAAAAAGATAACATAAATAAACAAACATATAATGTCCAAATATACATAAATGGAAAATAAAAAATGACTAACTCATTGCTAACATTGAATACGGCAGCACCACTGAGAAGTCGACTGACCTGACCTTATGGCAGCACGTTTCTACCACAGAATTGCAGTAATTGTGACTTTTTATCTCACAGTTCAGAGAAAAAAGTCAGAATTGCAAGATATAAACTCAGAATTAGAGACATAAACTTTATTCGGTGACAGAAACGGCTTCCATATGACAGAGATGTCACGAATATCTCATAAGATTTCTTGTAAAGCATGTAAATGCACTTATTATTATCACCTGGGAACATTTAAAATGGATTCAAATAAAAATGTCACAAAAAAATCCCATCAAGTATCCTTGTTCTTCGATTTCATGTATGTGAGATACTCGTGGCGTCTCTTTAAGGGTCACGAGCAAACTTTCTTCTTAACGTATAAAGTATATTAAGCCGATGTGTAACATAACTTATCAACACACTGTTCATATAAATTAGGTTTGTTGTGATCGAAATGACCAAACACAAAAGTTCAACAGAAAAAGCCAGCACAAACAAATTATGGCCAGAAACATACTGCACGCAAACACACCAATGCAAACGATTAACTGATGTACGTAAAATTATGCATCCTTGTGTTTCTGAGGTGCACAAAGTGATTCCTTCAAATGTCTCGGTCTGTAGATGTTTCCATCCAAAACTTGGAAAACAAATTCAAATATCGCATGAAACATTTGTGAATGAAATGCTGTTTCTATACCATATGTTCAAGCAAAAAATCCTGTACTATCAGTAACAAAGTAATCAAAAGTTGCTGTAAATGTGTTTCCATCATAGTTTATGCGCATGTTTTCTTACCGAACAATAAAGTAGCCACCTCAATAAATGTTTCTGCGCATTTTAATTTTAATGCACTTTTTTGAGTTTCCATCCAGCATTTTTATACGATACCCAATTTGTTTCATATTTTTAATATGATACCCCCAACTTTTTTCATTAATAGCCCAAGTTATATTTTTGGGCTTTTTTATGCCTTTATTAGATAGACAGTAATAGAGAACAAACAGGAAAGCATTGGGTGGAGAGAGGAGGCGGGATCGGCAAAGGACCTCGAGACGGGATTCGAACTTGGGTCACCGTGAGCACAGCTGTGCTATCTGTCGGCACACTCACCACGAGGCTATTGATGCCAACACATACCCAATTTTTTAAAGATCTTATGTGCTTCTTCGCATTTCCATCTAGCATTTTTTTTTATGTGAAACCCCAATTTCTTTTAAGATTTTACACATTTTTGTCATTTCCATCCAGTGCTTTTATGCAACACCCCAATGTTTTTACGAATTCATGGACTTCTTGGCGTTTCCATCAAGATTTTTTTTGTCATTCCCCAAAATTATCCGATTTTATGCACTTGTTGTTTTCATCTGGATTTTTTCATGTAACCCCCCTCCACCCTTTTTTTTGTTGTTGTTAGAATTTAATGCGCTTTCTGGCTTTTCCATCTTTTTTATTATGTGATACCCCAGTTTTATGCACTTCTTGGTGTTTCTATACAGCGTGTTTCATGGGATACCACAATTTTTTACACATCTTGACACTTCCATCAAGTGTTTTTTATATTATGCCCCAATTTTTTTAAAGATTTTATGCACTCATTGATGTTTCTATCCAGCATTTTTATGCAATACTCCAAAATTCCTTTAAAAACACGTGAAGGGAAACATAGCTAGTGTTCTTATAAAAATCAAACTTTATCTAATCTAATCTAACTTTATCTACCTCCACCTTGATTTAAAAGAAAAACTGACTGTAGAAGACAAATTGCAAAACACCATGATGCACCAAATGGAGTTTGCATTTGTGTACTTGCGAAGAGTTTGTTTTGGGCCAGATGCACCTGAACGCGAGCACCTGTACGTGAAGGAGGTAGAGCACCATCTAAAGAGTCCAGGTCGGCCTTTTCATAGTTTGCTAACAAGATCAACTTCGTCTGGCAGTTTATCTAGCAATGATTCGAGATCGAACGCATGATCTGCAAGGACTTTGCCCGAGACTTTGTGCCTCTCAAAACACTCGGACTGGAGACGCGCTTGTTCTTCGGGAGGGTTTTAGAGACGTCCCAGGATCGCTGCCATCACTCAGATCGCCGCTGGTCTGATTTGAGGATCAGGACCGTTTCAAGTCCTTCAGTGATTTCACAGGAAGCAAACAGGACCCACTTCCACATGCCGCTGGTCTCCTGGACGTGAGGGATGGAGACCTTGAATGTCCACGATGGGAAGCTGCTGAGTGTCCTGGGTTTGAAACAGGAATCGCGACTGATGCCAGCTGCCGTCACGGATCTGTTCAGAAAAACAGGCAAACATCTGGATACATTTTCTGGAAAATTGGCCACACTGGGTCAAAATTGCATTAGTAACAGAAAAAATGCAGATAAATCTATCTTTTTGTATTATACCCTAAAAAATATTAGTCCTAAATTTAAAATGTATGTATATGAATTTCATGTAATATTAACAACATACATTTTTATTACACAGTTTTAACAAACTAATAAACTTTTGATTCATATTTGTCAGTCATGCATAAATAAAACTGGTCAGATTTCTGCGCTCCAAAAAAATCATGGTATAGTTTTATTATTAACCATATGCCTCTATTTGATTTGATTGAAATAATCAGATTTTCAAAATGCATTTATTAGAACCAGCATAAATCTATGCATTGTGAAAACAATTACATTTATTCAGTTATAAATAAATAAATACAAAATATGACTAGCTGTGGAACAAGCAATATTTAATGAGTTAAAATGTATGAGATTGAAACAAATTTGACTTATTGATGATAAATATACAAACCTGGTTATTGTGTGTTTAAAACACATTCAGTTTATCAGTACTATTACAGAAATCTGACTGATTCATAAATATGAATCACATTGGGTTTATTAAGTTGTTTATGGTAAAGCTGTGCAATCCAAATGGGTGTACATTTTATATACAATTCAAATACATAAATCTGAACATTTTCTTGAGTGTACATTCAGAAATAATGTAATATATGTATAATGTAATATACCCTTGCTGTCTATGCAGGGTCAGAGAGCTCTCAGATTTCATCAAAAATATCTTAATTTGTGTCCCGAAGATGAATGAAGGTCCGATTTGGTGAGCTGGTTCAACTAGTCCACCAAAAAGAACCAGTTCAAAAGAAAGATTCACTCCGGATCGTTTACCTGAGGCTCTGGATCACAGGTAATGCTGTAAATAATGTTCATGTTCTTGCACAGACCGGTCATTTCGCTTCATAAGACCTCAATATATTGTTAATTTTGTGTTACCTATATACGCTTTTTTGACTCTCAAAGTGCCAGTAGCCATTGACTAGCATTTTAATGAATCACCAAGGACCACAGTTTACTGTTCAACTGCTGACATTTTCACTTTTGGGTGAACTATCCCTTTATCCCAGACTCAGCTCACCTCACAGTCGTCCAGAACCACACGTGGACTCAGAGGCGAGTTTTGCTCGAACACCTGGCCGTTCCAACCCCGGAAACGCAGGGCCCAAGGCGTCTCCATGGCAACCGTCGCCGGGTCGCTGAAGCAGTGGAGGGAAACGGTCTGGGTCGCCGTGACGCTCAGTAAGTGTAAGAACTTCATCTGGACTTTCCCGACATCAAACGCGGCCTGTGAAGTTAAACTCAGTGTTTAGATAATCAGCATTTCTGCGTTTTGGCAACTGTATGTTTACGGCTGAAGCTGACAAACGATCAGGCTTACAGGAAATCAGCTTTTAATTCAAATCAGATTTGCTTTTCAGAGGAAATGCGATATCGCAGCTTGACATCAAATGCTTCTCATTTATTTTCTCTTTAGTTTGTCCGTGATTGCATGAACCCGTCGAATCCTGTCTGCACAGTCATGTTCAGTGTGTCATACATCTGGACTCGTTTTTACAGTAAAACCTCAGCAAGTTTAACCAAAGCTTCACGGAAATAATGCCATTAAATGTCTAGAATTACCAAATAAAATGTGTTTGGTAAAAGTGCATCATAAACACTCAATATCTTCACAGAGCGCCTTAAAATAAACTATACTTACAGTGTTATTTTATTATTTCATTTTATATTTACTTTTTCATTTTAATTTCTAGTTCAAATGTGTGCACTTCTTTTGGAATGAGAGGCTAAAATAATTGTCGTTTTGGACTGTTGGACAAATGACAATAAAGGTATTTGTACACTCTCAAAAAGGATGTGTTAATTAATAACACATTTTTTGTGTTATGGCTATTTTGACACATTTTGTGTAATTTTAAGTTGATCATGTGTAAAAGAGAGAGAGAGAGAGAAAGAGAGAAACAACACAGTGTGTCCAACACAACATGTGTTAACTATCATCCAATCACATTGCTGCTACGTCACTCCGCAAGCCGTTAAGCAATTTCGCGCCTCTATCTCCATCCATGGGTGACTTGGATGCAGTGCACATGTCAGGTATTTGGATTTATTATTTTTAATTATTAGAAACTGTCATATATATGTTTAATGTGAATTTTTTAGACGGTCAAATGTGCATTTAGTTAGCAGCCTCTAGTCGTGCATACGGGTATTTTCGGTAGTCACGAGAGGCGGTGTTGAACAGGGCGAAAACGGCGTCAGATAGTTAATGCTTCACACATTATTATTTCTTTACATTTTGGTACGTTTGTTCCTCGCTTTCTGGAGAGAACTTATTTTTAACGAGTTTGTTTTTCTTTGCTTGATTTGTTGCCAATTATATGACGTCCGATAAAACGCTGCAGCCATGGCAGGATTGTCGTTAATGAGTTTGACAAAGCGGTAGCAGCTACCAGCTAACTCTTATCACTTTCACTGCTATCCGTCGCCTTTCTTTCATTAAACAACATAATGTATTGATGTCTTGTTAAATGTCTTTAAATAATACTATGATTTATTACTGTAACGTTTAACATTTGATTGACTTCGACATTCGCATGTCTTTATCTCAAAAAGGATGTTTAGGTTTATATCTTGAAGGTTTATCTAGCTTTTGTTAGCTGTTTTTGTAATAAATATTCATTATAACACTGTTTGTTAACTACATTTTACATTATGAATGTATGTGTAATCAGTATATGTATATAACAGATTGGTGTTTTTCTTTGCCTTTTTTACTTTGGATATAACATATGCTGAAGGGGAGGAGGACTCCACTCAGGAGTGGATGACTGTGATCAAAAGGATGAAACCATCTCCAGAAAACCTCAATACCATCAAATTGGGCATGGAGAAAACATACAGTAATCGCAGGTTATGGATTGCAAACACGTCCCCAACAGTGCAAGAGATTTTTGAACAATATCCTCGATTTGTAGACATGCCATACTTGGTAAGAACATCTTGTGTTTTGCATCTTGTGTTTTGTGTTTTTTTTCTTCTAGCTAGGTATAAATAGACTTGTCAGTACAGGGACAAGGCTGCTAAATATTAACATTTAAAGTCCAAATGAATTCAAAATGTTTTTTTTTTTATACTTTGTTAGTGCACATTACTAATCTTGTGATGAAAAATTCTATGCAATTTAATTAAAATAAAGTATAAAATAAAATAAAGTCCTTTAAACATCCTTTAACCACTCCCCTCCAACCATCAGTCTGCTGCAAACTAGAGATTGTAAGGTGCACTGAAATCAAGCTCCACCATTTATTTTACTTCAATCAGTTTAATTCAAATCATAAAACTGAAGTATAGTAGTTTTGTTTTTACTGTTATGATTGCATAAACTTAGATTTGATCATTTGTGAACATACTGAGAAAACACGGTAGTGTTGTAATTGTGTATTGTATCCTATGTTGTAGCTTGACACTGAGTTTGGAAAAATGTTTCCTGGGAAGGCTGACCTCTTTCTTCGAAAATGGGAAGGAAATATTGTTCGGAAGTTGCAAAAGATGTCCACAGTGAAAGATCCTCTGGTCATGCCAACTGATAATGAGAGTGAAGGTAGGCTACTTTGCTTGTTCTGTCAAACCGTTGTTTTTCTTTCAGTGGACACCATTAGTTTTACTAGTTCTCTGAAGGCAAAGTTGGAGATCAAAGTCTGCCATTATTTCAGCCATTTGAAAAATGCCATTATATTTTGTGTTTTTTTTTATTATACTACAGAGTCATGTTACAGAGCTCTTCAAATTCTTACTACACTGCTGCCCCCCACTGCGTCCGGGAGGAGCAAAGGTTGGGCCAAATGCAGTACAAAGTCAGCCCTTTCTTACCTCTTGGACATTAAGCCGGTAAGCAGCTTGATTGCCCTAATATGTTTATGTTTTAGTTTGTTAGTTTTCTGTGCAAGCACTTTGTGATGTTACTTAATTACATGACTCTCTAATTTACATAAAACTATACTGTTTTCATTGTTTTCTTTTAGGGATGCACAATATTAGGTTTTTGTCAGTATTTTTTAGCTCACTTTGGCTAAGTATCTTAAGGTTATTTGTGCATTTTACTTTTTATTTTGTTATAAATAGACCAACAGCGGCCACTAAACAAAAAAAAAAAAACGCCTTACCGAATGAACATTAGTACCAAAGGGAGGCTGTTGCTGCTGTTGTCACTGCACGCTATCACACTAAACGCATCATTCTGTATGTGCATTCTCAAATGAAATGCAGTGATACAAAACAGTGAAGTGATAATATTGTGCATTCCTATTTTCTTTTGAACATAAATAAGAAAATATCCCTGGCCTTCAGTTCAATGAATGCAAATGAATTAAAGAGAGAGTTCATCCAAAAAAGTTTTATTACTTAGTCATTAATTATTCACCCTCATGTCGTTCCAAACCCGTAACACCTTCATTCAACTTTGCAAACACAAATTAAGATATTTTTGATGAAATTCAAAAGCTTTCTGACCCTCCATAAACAGCAACACACCTGAAATGTTCCCAAGCACAGAAATGTAGGATATAGGTAAAAGAGTCCATGTGACATCAGGGGTTCAGTTGTGCTGATATGAAGCTATGATACATTTGTGCTCAAAGAAAACAAAAATAACAACTTTATTCAACAACTCTTCTCTTTATCATCTGCCGTGGTGTGCTGCAGTTTTGGAGAGAGTATCACGACGTATGCACAGGCTTTCCTGTCCATGTAAACAAAGCACTCGTCGTGTTTTGTTTATGAGCAGAGGACAGCAAATGCATGCCTTGTTTACATCAAGCGGAAGCAAGTGCATGCGTCATGATACTCTCTTCACAATGGCGGCATACAGGCAGCAGATGGAATGAGGAGGAAAAAGTTGTTGAATTTGTAAAATTACAGATGAATCACTGATGTCACAGACAATTTTACTGATGTCCTTTCTACGTTTCTGCATTTGGGAACATTTCAGTTTTGTGTCTGTTGCTGTTTATGAAGAGTCAGACAGTTCTCAGATTTCATCAAAAATATCTTAATTTGTGTTCCGAAGATAATAGAAGGTCTTACGGTTTTGGAACGACATGAGGGTGAGTAATTACTGACAGAATTCAAATTTTTGGGTGAACTATCCCTTTAAGAAAACCTTCAGTCACTTGAATTGTTTTAATAATAGCTTTTAAAAAATGTACTTTTATGTTTACAGGCTGGAACCAGCATCTCCAGCCTCCTGGATCATTCCCAGACAATGGTGGAAAACCATCAACCCCACATTGTCTGTTTAGGAGCCCGCAGTTCTACAGCGCAATACATCATTGTGGCCGAGAATGACAAAGTCACCATTCCACTCAACGATAACAGTCTGACGTGTGCCATTGACAAGCTGTTCAAAACGTATTGGGTTTGCAATGTACAATATCCTGTCCAACTTACATCGGTCTTTAATTTCCTTGAAAATGTATATGACATTCCTTTCTCTGGTGGGAAGAGATCCAAAGTTGTGGAGCTTATTTCGAAGCTTCAAGCACTATCCTAAATTGTACCACCATGTACATATGTCCAAGGTGTAAAAAATCAACTTCAAAAGACGTCCGGAAACTCATAATTCATCTTAGGCATGTCCATGCACTTTCTGATGGACAGGATTATACAATTGTTTGTAGTCAAAACAATTGCCAACGAACATACCATAACTTCAATTCTTATACTAAACATCTCAATAGAGAGCATGCTCAGGTTGCAAACCCATTACATTTAGAACAAGACCGTGACACCAGCACGAGTGAGGACTTTCCAGCTCCATCTTGCTCTGCTGCTGTTGATATTCCAGAAAATAATTTTGATGGCTCCAGTACTTGCAGCACCTCTGACTACCAAAGCTGTGCAGCAGCATTTGTTGCAAAAATGTACTCCTCTTCAAATTGTACTCTGACTGATGTGCAAAGAAGCATCACATGCACAAAAGAACTGCTCTGCGAAACCCTGGACTGTTTGCAAGAGAAAACCACATCTCTGCTTAATCGTTACTCTATACCCAGTGATGAATTGCAGACTTTGATGGATGAATTTGAAAGAGGACGACATATGTTTGAGGAAGTTGATACCCCCTACAAAATGACCAAATATTTTGCAGCAAACCACTCTTTCATCAAGCCAATAGAAATCTTCCTTGGAAACAGAGGTGATACTGCAAGAAAGCAAGGTACATTAACTCAAGTGTTAATAGCAGATACATGTCAGTACATATCTATTATTGATACTCTGAAGTTTCTTTTTGACAATGAACAAATGCAAAAGCTCTTTGTGGATTCAACCGAAAGTGACGACAAATTGCGTGATTACTGTGATGGCTCACATTTTAGAAATCACAAATTGTACAGCAGATATCCTCAAGCTTTGGCTATGAACTTGACACATGTAGCACTGTTCTCGTTTCTCACTCTGTTAATGCGTTCGGTCAGACTTTTCAAACTGGTTGTGTAATTGCTTTAAACCGTGACTTAAGAGAAGAGCGTCTCTTTGGTGACGTTTTACACAGTTCCACAATGTGAAAAAGAAAGGGTTGTAGTTTTTCTTAGTTCTATCTCAACTGTATTTTCACCCACACTTGTATGCATATGCTGTCCAAAGAACAAATGAATATAAAGTCATTAATTTAAGCAATGCTGCTGATGTAAAACCACTTCACATGATTTCTAACAAAGAAAACCTGTTTGTAAATCCAAGATATAAAATTGTTTAAAAATCTTTATGAAATTCAAATGACACGTGAATATTGCCTTTGTGAAAATTCAGAAGTGAAGTTTTAATAAATATGTATATATTTGAAAGAAAAAAGTTGTTTTTTGTATTGCATTCATTGTAACTGGTAAAAAATAGCACATATGACACAAATTGTGTTATCAATGACACATTAGTGTGTTAAATATTTTAACACACTGAATGTGTAAAGAAGAATAACACACTGGTTGAGTTAAAAGTAACACAAAATGTGTTGTCCTTAACTAGACACACGGGTGTGTTAAGATATAACACAGGTTGTGTTGTTTTTAACACATCTGTTTTAAGAGTGTATTCGTAGTTGGAGTTTTAAAAAATTGAGTTTTTCTATCATTCTTATTAGTTTTTGTTTTAAATATATCTAGTTGTTTTAGTACTTCAACTAAATGAAATGCCTTGGCAACTAATTGATGCATGTTGTTTTTTATATAATTTATTTCAGTAATGTTTATGTCAATAAAAAGTATTTTTTTAATGATTCACATTTTAATTTTAATTAAAGTTTCAGCAATTTTATTATTCATTTTCAGTAGTTTTTGATTTATATATGCCTATACAGATTTTAATGAATTTTTATTTCAGTTTTAGTTTAAGTTCAATTTAATTAAATCAAGTAATTTAATTTCTTTTTAAATATACAGTATCTATATAGTTTTTGGTTTTAGTTAGCACTTCAACTATTGGCAATAAGTTGAAATTATTAAAGTTTATTATTTATATTTTATATCAGTTAATGTTTATTTTATTTCAAGTAATGATTTTTTTTAAATAGTTTTAGTTTTAGTTGTGATGGTTTTAATTTAGTAATATTGAGAGACTATTATATTTTTTGTTTTCTTTTTTTATTTTAAAGTTTTAGTAATTTTGTTATGTGTTTGTAGTAGTTTTTGTTTTATATTAATTTTAATTTTAGATTTTAGTACATCTAGTTAAACTTCATTAAAATTTTATTTTGGGAACTAGTTGAAATGAAAGTTTTTTAATGGGTTTAGTTGAAGTTTGAGCTAACTATAATAACTCTAGGTTAAAGAGAGTAACCCTGGTTCTCATGTGTGTTATATGCATGTCTCAGCTGTACAATATGTACAGTGGTAGCAATAGTATTATGTGCATCACAGTACCTTATCTGTTGTAGCGGGGTTTAAGCAGGTCTGTCCTCCTGCGGTGAAGTTACAGAACACCTGGACGGCGTCAGACGTGCAGCCCACATTTGGATCGATCCAAAACAATCCTGATCAACACAGATATGACAAAACACTCAATCAGTGAGCTGTAGAAATGAATCAGTGCATGGATTTTCATTTAATCTGACGTACTAAAATAATTAAAACTGAAAAAAAAAAAAAAAAAAAAAAAACTATGCAGATATATTTTTAAAAAAAAAGACAAACAAAACAAATGTACCAAAATATGAACTAAAATGAAAACAAAATATAAAAATAAAATCTAATTGAAATTATGAATAAAACTATAGTAGTATCTGAATGCTCCTCAAATAACACAGCTTGGAGTCGGAGAGGTTGTGGTTGGTTTAAGCAGCTGTGGATCTCACCGTCGCTCATCTTGTGTCGACAGTCCAGCAGGTCTCTGCAGAAGCGGGCCGGGTTTTCTCTGGTTCCCAGCGGTGTTTTCATGCTGTCGACGACGCTGCTCAGATACTGCAGCGTCCTGAAGATCTCAGCGCTCTGCTCCGACAGAGACACGTCTGTGTTCTGGTAACTCTGAGAACAGAGAAAACGAACAAAAACGGCAAGCATAAAGTAAAAGCGTTTTGGTTGCTCTTCATTAGTGCACATTATCAACTTTCAGAAAGCAATCTAAAAGTCTTCACCTCCAGCTCTAGATGTGCATTGGACTCCGTCAGTGCTTGAGCGTCCATATTTACGTGTATCTGTGAGACGAGAAAAAACTAGGATGAAGAAACATCCTCAAAGAACCTTCCAGCGCATCTTTTCTATTCCAGTAGTGTGCGTCCTTGAAGATTACAAAAATTCAGGTTTATTTAAGATTATTCCATCACTTACTCACCAATGGATGTGAATGGGTGCCATCAGAATGAGAGTCCAAACAGCTGATAAAAACATCACAATAATCCACACCACTCCAGTTCATCAGATAACATCTTGAGAAGACAAAAGCTGTGTGTTTGTACAAACAAATCCATCATTAAGAGTGCTATTAACGTCAAACCATAAATTCCATCGAAATTACAAGTCCATATAAAGCTTCCTTGAGTGTAAAAGTCCATCTCCTGTTGTCGCTCACATCAAAATGCAGCCACATATTTGTTTAGAGCTGTTTTGGCTTGTTTGATGCTTGATCTGTGCAGATTTCTCTCCTGATTCAGACCAGAACACTTTTTGCGATATTATAGATTATGGACTCTTATTTTAGCCGGAATCAAAGGTTTGAAGTTAAAAACATCTTAATGCTGGATTTGTTTCTAAACTATTTGTCTTCTCCAGATGTTAGCTGATGGACTGGAGTGGTGTGGATTATTGTGATGTTTTTATCAGCTGTTTGGACTCTCATTCTGACGGCACCCATTCACTTCCATTGCTGAGACAGATTCTCCAAATCTGATGAAGAAACAAACTAATCTTGGATGGCCTGAGGGTGTGTAAATTCTTGACAAATTTAATTTTGTGGGTGAACTATTGCTTTAAAGCATCATATATTTACTTGAAAAGCAAACTTACATAAAATAACTAGTTTTATTTTCGGGGAAAAATGGATTATAATTTTGTGACTATGTTTAAATCTTTACGTTTAGTTTTTTTTTAGTAAACAAGACTTAATATCTTAAGTCATTTTGTTTCTCAAGTCTTGATTTTAAAAATGTTTAGATATTTGCACAGGAAAACAAGACTTGCATTAAATAACAGCGTCGGCCAAATAAATGAATGTAAATGTGAAATAATGAATGTTTAATGAGTGCAATTACACAACTACAGTGAGCTGTGAGTCAGATAACGGGTTTGAGTCTTACCGACGGGCCGGGGAAACCTGGAGGCCCCTGTCAAACAACACAGAAAATAAACAAGTATAAACATTCATATTTTATCATATGACAAACGAACCCTAATGCGTGTCTGTATTTGTCTATAAATTGTAATGCTATGCTTAGGCTTGAATCAGTTTTAAAAAATAATAGAGAATTAACACTAAACATGATTATCTTTATAATGTGTCTGTAGTGTGATAACAGTGTGCATGTACCTGTGGCCCTGGACTGCCCTGTGGCCCCTGAGGCCCCTGTAGAAAGAGATCATCAATAATTCACTTGTTTCTCTAAAACATTGATCCAAACAGTTTAACTAGAGCTTCAGTCGTCCTGATTGATCCAGATTAAAATCAAAGTATGAGGTGATTGTCTTAACCTTATGTATGATAGTCTACAACCTTATGCTCATGAATTTTCCCAAAACCTAAGATGATAAAAGCACAGCTGATGTGTTGTGTGATGGAGCGCTGGCGCCCCCCCGGTCAGTCTCTCACTGCATGTTTATCCTCACTGTTCTGTTTATCCAGACGCTGTTACACAACCGTTACACAAGAACCAGCGGATGTTTCCTTATGAGATGATGATGATGATGAAGAGCTTTGTGGTCTGGCAGCAGCCTAAACAGTGCTGATATATGACGAGCACATCTTACCATCTCTCCACGGCTTCCTTTGTGTCCTCTGGCACCCTGAGAAAGCATCGAGCACATCCGTTATCTGACATTCATTGTGAATCCAGCAATAACATGCAAGTCATAAAGCCTCAGAATACTTACAGTCTTCCCCACCGGACCAATCATTCCCACCGGACCTACAGGACCAGAGAAACCCTGAAACACACACAGACACATGATTGAGACGCATAAGATGACAACATTCACATAGTTTCCTCAGAAGATGAAGAGACGCGACTGACCAGCACTCCCGCCGGCCCTTTGAGTCCAGGAATACCAGTGAACCCCAAATCTCCGTTTGGACCCTGAAACACAGACAGATATGCATTTAATGACCCTTTTCAGTGGTTGGCTGAAAGGTGAAGCATACGTGAATATTAAACATTCTGGAGTCATTTTAGCAATGGAATTAATACTCATGGAAGTAACAAACAATTCATATATGTCCATTAATGATTTGCTAAGATAAAAAAATAAATAAAAATTAAGCGATTATGATTAATATATATTTGTGTGTGGATTAATATTGATATATGTTAGTAGATTAAATTAATGAAATTATTTAAATAATAAATACATTTTAATTAAACAATGAATAAATAAATCAATGAAATAATTACAGTTATATTAAATAACTTAAATTTTATGCTAAATATATAGATATAGATCGACCGATCGATAGAACAATTTAATAAAATGAAAAAATTAAATAATTAAAATTAATGAAATAATTAAAAAAATAATACATTAAGTAATAAATTAATTTCAATAATTAAAATATAATTTAAATTATATGAAACATGTATATGTTGCTAATATGTTCAATATTTATGTGTAGACCGATAGACAAAAAAGACAAAAATTAAATTAATTTAAATTGAATGAAAAAATAAATACATTTTAAGTCATACAAAGATCAATAAATATATGAAATTAAAATAGTTAAAATCTAATTTAAATTCTATTACATCATTTCAATAAAATTTTAAGCTAATATTAATGAATAAATATGAATATTTATGTTTGTATATAGATAGATAAGTGTAGATAGATTAAATAAGGTACATTAAATAATTTTATTTAAATGAAAATAAACAAAAAAATGATAAATACATTTTATCTAATAGATAGATACTTACAATAAGTAATTAAAATATATTCTAAACAAAATCAAATCAAATTCTAAAGTTCTTGATTAAAGAACAATGTTGCAGGTTTGAGCTGTTGTGTGTTTGAGTGGCTCTTGTGATCTCGGTTAGTGACGCGATCTCCGCCGCTCTGGTTTAATGCTGAACACTAACCGTGGGTCCCGGAAAGCCCTGGAGTCCCAGCATGCCTGCGTCTCCCACCTCACCCTGCGGGACAAACCAGAGAACCGGGTCACCATTTAGACTGCAACAACTTCCTGTTCCCTTCTCCCGCTTCACTCTGTCAGATCCTGTCTGTTCCTGACATGATTTCACTGACGGCACGATCACTTTCGTCTTCAAGAGGACATTAAGTCAACATCCACAGCCGCACCCGTTCATTCATCCACCCGCGGCCTGTAAGACAATATTCCCGCTCTGGACGCTAGGAATTCCTGCTCGCTCTTGGCCTTTATTGTCTTTTCCTGAGTTATGCAAGAAAGTGGAGCAGCTCGTTTGTCTCATATTTACTCAACGATCTGCTTACAATCACTCAAACTCTTACATAAGAGACCCGCTGACATTTAGACCGAGTCCAGGACAAAAACAAAACCTGGATTTATGATCATCTGTCACAAGAACGTAATCAGACGGCCAATTTTTTATGGTAGAAAAATACAAATAAATCACACAATATCAGATTTCTATATTCTAATTTCTATATTCTTGAATTAAATAACTTTAATTTTAGTTATAGCTTTAGTCATTTTGTTTTGCCTAGTTTTTTCTATGTATATACGTTTTTATATTATTATTAATTTATTTTTAGTTTATTTAATACCAGTTAAACTAAATGAAAGTGAGAAATGTTGCCTTGGATATATATATATATATATATCAATTTAGCACATTCATACATATTTTTTAAATTAATTTCAAAATAAAGTAAAAGTCTGAACTGTCTGATTAAGCATTTTTTTTCTTACCATTTGGGATGTGAATTATGTTAGTATTTTTTTTTTAATATGTATTTTTTAATATTTTAGATTATTTTACACATAAAGAGCTTTTTCTAGCATGACCAGAAAAAAAGTACTTAAAAAAAAAAAAATCCTGTACAAAATTACTATAATAATGTTATGTACGTTTTAATGTAGTTTTAGTCATTTTGTTGTGTACTGTTGTCATTTTTATTTATTTATTTATTTTAATGTCTATATAGCTTTTTATGCATTTTTATTTCAGTTTTAGTTATTTGAGTACTTAAACTAAACAAAAATGAGAAATTTCAGAAGCTAACCAAAAAAACTAACAAAAACAAATTATATATATATATGTAATTTAAAATTAAAAACTAAATTTCATGCTACATACACTATAGTATACTTACATCTCCAGAAAAGCATGGTAATACCATGGTACGATTCAGTAAGTGTTGCCTAAAATGATGTGACTCAGATAATGAGAGCTGATGGGAGGTTGAGTTAATACACACATGAGAAATGATGACACTCACTGGTTCTCCTTTGGCACCTTGCTCTCCTTTCAAGCCCTGGTCTCCCGTCGCCCCCTCCATGCCTTTAGCCCCTGCCAGTCCTCTGTCGCCCGCCAAACCCATCTCACCCTGCACAGGTCAAAGCTCAAGGGTCAAGGATGGATACTGTAGTATATACTGTGTGAGCTGCACATATTGACATATATAATACATTATCAATGTAAAAATAAAAACTAAAGGGAGAATTCAGGGTTTTTGACCTTTGACCCCACTGGCCCTCTCTCTCCGATGACACCAGGAAGTCCAAGCTCGCCCCGCGGGCCAGGAAGTCCCGCCCTCCCCTCCAGACCGGCATCACCACGCTGACCCTGCACACACGCGTCAATCAAAGCAGCAGCCAATCAGAGCTCAGTACAGAATCCAAAACACTGTTCAATACAATTCCTATAACATCTTGCAAAAAGCATAAACATCAACGCATATTGCACTAAAA
This sequence comes from Barbus barbus, assembly GCF_936440315.1. NCBI lineage: Eukaryota > Metazoa > Chordata > Actinopteri > Cypriniformes > Cyprinidae > Barbus > Barbus barbus. The sequence continues at coordinate 25,476,613 of NC_136718.1, read as the reverse complement.
AAGAGAACACGAGCTCCAAGCTATAATTGTTGAAAAATGACATCTGCTGTTAAATGACTGATAAAACACAAGCTGAACTGATGGATGGCTTTGCATGTCGCTCAGACGCAACATTAAACTTCCTCACAAGCTTTAATGTGCTTAAAAACTGAGACAAGGAGAATAACTGTGGAGAATAAACACATAAAAGAGGAGGAAAGAGCATGAGCTGATGAAGGACAGCGCTGAGTCTGGGATTCGTCTGTAAGAGTTTATGAGTGTACCATCAAACACAGAGCCAGTTAAACACATCCAGTGATGTTCACAGGAACCACCACCGAGAGAGACACGAGAAAATACACTAGAAAACAACACCGGACTCTTTGAAGTCCACTGGAGCACCATGTACACACCGCGGTTATTAGTGTTCAGTGAAACTAAAACTATACAAACAATTTGCAAAAACAGAAAATCATGTTTTTTATTGTGTTAGTTAGCTGTATTTTTTTTTTTAGTTATTATTAGTATTTAATCAAAATAACCCGACTGCAGCTTAATTGATAATTGGAATGCAGGACAATAATTAATTGCTCATAATCACACATGCTCCTCCTTCAACATCATTGAAAGCATGAAAAAAGCATTCCAAGATTAAAAGCATCCCAGGATGCATCAGATGAAGTTAATGAACGTCCAGAGAGGAGCTGCAATCCTCAAATATGAGAGAGTTTTCATGTGTTTTTGTTCTGATCACTTCATCTTTCCCAGATGCCCATCCATGTTATTTCTTCTACACTTCGCTGTTAATCTAACATCTGCAAATCAGTCAGAATAAACTCTTGAGCATAGTGAATATGGCTCTGGTACTATGGTATTCCCTCATTAGACTGATTTAAATGGGCTCGTTATAAAAGCATCACTCATTTGGCTGTTGATTATATAATCACACACTAAAGCGGTGTCTGAAAGAGGCTCTAATGAGGCGTCTGCAGTCATGTACAGCGTTTACACACGGGACGGGAAGAAAGAGCTGAGAAATGAAAGACACAGCAGCAAAATCAACAAATCATCTGTGAACGCTTAGCATAAAAAAAACACAAAAATGACTTCATTCATCAGACGCAGAGAAATCAAGCAGCCAACGCAGATCGATCATGTGAAGAACGTCACATCAACATCAAATCAGCCTGATTTACATGAACATCTGATTATTCATTAGCACAACTAATATTTATCTTCACAGTCGTTCATCCAAGTGTAATGACTTTCCTGTTCATCGTCAAGAAAATCACGTCCTCATTTCTGTCTTGTATTCAGTGCTTCACTCACATGAAGGTGGAATGGGATTTTTCAGAGGATTCTGTGATTATTTTCAGATATTTTTACATTTAAATTATGCAGAAAACGAGAATGTGGAAAAGTAGAATATGTTAACAAAAATACAGTTTTGGTTCAATTTAACATGCTAACATGAAAGGGAGACGATGCATGCCATTCAACAAGACAATATTGCAAACAAGGCAGCGATATTGATATTTAATGCAATAAAATCAAGAGTTTTCTCCAATGAAAATAAACAAAAAAAGACATGTAAACTGAACTAATAAACGTACACATTTCTAATTGTCATTTAGTTTAAGCTGAAGTACTAAAATTACTAAAACTAAAACCAAAATGTAAAAAAAAGATGTAGTAAATTCCAACAAATTTATTTAATTTAGTTGCAAAATATCTAATGTTTGTTTAGTTTAAAATTAAGTGCAAAAGACCCTAATAAAATATAACAAACTTAAAAAAATTTTTTATTTTGATTTAAAGTACTAAAATTACTACAAATAAAACTGAAAATCTTTACAGACATTCGAAAAGCAAACAAACAAACAAAAAACTACAAAAACTTTAAATGCAAATGAAAACAGAAAATGTAAAAATAAAAACTACTTCAAAATATTAACAAAAATGATAATAATAGTATATTAATGATACTAAAGTAACACTGGTAAACACCACAAGTCATGTTTGCAAATTGTTATTTGCTGTTTTCCTCTAATTATTTGTGAAATTTCTTGTACACCATTTTTTTGTACATATAAACTCTAACAAGATGTATCTTAACTCTCCCAAACCAAGGTTTGAATATAACCGAGACTTTATGGAATGCTTTAAGAAAATGTTCAGATATAACAGAACTTGAGAAATTCTGAAATTATATCATCAGAATGATGTTTACACTGGTGCGTTTTCGTTTTAAAACGCATAACTTATGCTTTGGTTAAGCCTGTTGTTTACACTACTCTGGCGTTTCAGACGCTGGAAAACAAAGACTTTTGAAAACACTGAGACTCCGTTTTAGTTTGAAAACTTCAGTGTAAACGCACCAAAACGGAGACAAAACGATGGCGTGGCTGCCTGCATTCGCTCTGTTTACAGCCATGTAAACTATAACATCATGCTCATTGACCTGCATGGATGGTCATGTGACATGCTTTTTCAGTTGTGTAGTGTGGACGGAGATCGTTTCTGAAACGCAGTGAAAATGTCAGTGTAGACGAGGACTTAGTCGCACATAGAAAGCAGTTTCCTTGTAATCGTGTGCACGCAAGTGAAACTATCGGTGTATGCCTTTATTTATACATGTGTGTGTATTGGTTAGGACTGCCCCTGATAGTCGACTAACCGTTAGTCGACCAGAAGAGGCTTGGTCAAGATAAATTTTGGTCGCTTAGTCGCAGATAAAAACAATGCACAAGTTACGCAGTCCGTGACAGACAGATGGTTAATGGCTGGTAATACAGTGCATCGAGCAGGACATCCAAACGCTCACCTATCATTCAAAGACCTCAAATATGGCTTAGCATCTGAAATTTGTAAGTTTAACTCAATCTAAAGTTAACCTAGAGAAATGTGCGCTATTGAAGGTGCATCACTTGCTCTTAAAATACTCCATCATTTTTGGTAATACATCTTTCGAATCTGTAAAGACTCCACATTTATTTGTGTGCACTCACAACAACAAAACATTGTTCTTTTGTAAAATAATGAAAGCAAACAGGATGCGCTTTCTGCCGTCGGTTTCTGTGCACTTGAGTGAAACTCTGCGTATACTTGCCTTACAGACATTAAAAACATATCTATAGAGATCAAAAATGTCTACTTTTAAATGAACCAATTATGTAATCCATATGAAACAAGGTGCATCACTACTGCGGAGATGACGAGTCAGTGCCACCAACTTCATCTCTTAAACCCAAAAAAAGAAAGCAGTAGTGTATCAATACATTATTAAAATGTTTACCTCCTTACTGTTTTTCCCTGACACATTCATAATCATAGGTTCTGTGGTGCGCTGTGGCAAGCTTTACGCGTGTACTTGAGCGCTTATTAGGCTATGTAGGCAATTAAATGCTCATTATAATGATTTAAATGGTTTATTAAGAAATGTGCGATTAGTCGACTAATACTTCAAATGAATGACTACTAGTCCAGCAGAAAAATCTTTAGTCGAGGGCAGCCCTAGTATTGGTTACTTCACACTCACTGTTCGGCCTTTGGATCCAGGCAGACCCGGTAAACCAGGAAGACCAGGAAGCCCATCGGATCCAGGATACCCGTCTGTCCCTCTGGGCCCCGGCAAACCAACCGGACCCTAAAACATATGACAGATACATACATCTTAAATGTAGGCCTTAGTATTTTCGAGTGTTTTTTTAATTAAAATAATTATATAATGATTTTATGATTGATTTATGCAAACATAAATATGTGGTGTAAAATACTCACTTCAGGACCTGGAGCTCCAGCGGAACCTCGGGATCCTTTCTTCCCAGCGAGTCCCTAAAACACACACACACACACACACACACACTTATTCGAACCCCTTATATAAATCTGTTACCTAAGAATGATTGGAGTGAATTAAAAGAAAGATTTTTCCATGGCGTGAGAAAGCGCTATAATCATCTCTTATTCAAGCATCTCTGAGCACACAATTCCTTTAAAGCTCTGGATGACAGAGGAGATAAAAATAATAAAGTCACGCTGGGTGGCCAAACACTGTGATTGTGTTTCACTCAGGGTTTTAATGTTCATTGGCTGATATCTGAATGGAATATTTGTGACGGTGAATGTGTCTCTGTGGATATTTACAGGTGGATTTGCAAAAAGAAACAAGCAGACAAAAGAATACTGTTACACAACATGTTTTTCTAATGCAGAGACGACCTGCCATTGACTTCTGTTGATTTTAAATGAATCTATTTATGTTTACTACAGTCTCACCCAAAACTTTTGCCATTTTTAGATTCATAAACACTACTAGCATATTCCTTAATATTTTCTAAACTATGTAAAACAGTATGCAGAAGATTTTTCACATTTTAAAAATACTACATTGTTGTCATATGCCCTTTCTATGTTGCATGCTTAATTCTATTAGTGCTATTTTGCATTTTAGCACAATTTAAGTATGAAGACATGTTTATTTTTGGCAATTTGATGAGAGAAGGCAAGAAAAATGTAAAATGTTTTTAACAAAGTTAAAGCACATTGTAATATACAGCAGCATACAAGGATTGTTAACTAAAACATTTAAACATAAAAAATCATTATATAAAATAAAATATAACAAATAAAATTAAATACAAAAAACTTTAAAACTAGTAAACTAAAAAAAACTAAAAGCTAAAATTAAAAACTAGGAATATCTCAAATGTCCTAAAATAACAGTGTGATCTGGTTGCATAATGCACATTTTTGCAAATATATTAGGCATTTATTTTATCATTAAGATACTATTATAGTTTTTTTATATTTTGAAGATTTTATTTTTGTATTTTCCATTTTCAGTTTAATTTCAGTTAAAGTTTAAGTAATTTTGTTGTGTTTGTCATTTTTTTTTTGTTTTTATAAATTTTTATTCATTTAATATTTATTTAGTCATTCATTCAGTTTTAGTTTTAGCTATGTTAGTACATCAGTTTAGACATCAAGTTAATAAAAATGACAAATTAAATAAAATAAATGTTAAAAAAGTATTTTATTTCAAGTAACAAAAAACTTTATATGGTTTATTTTAGTTTTATATAACTATAATAACACTCAGCTTATCCAGGGGCCATATTCACAAAACATTCTTGAGAAAAAAAGTCTATTTTTTAACTTAAGAAAAAAGTTAAGAATATTTTGTATTCCCAAAAATTCTTCTTAAGAATGTTCTTATGCTTTTTCTTAAGATTGTTCTTAAGACAAAACTTAAGAAGAATTCTAATTCTTAAAAATCATCGTAAATAACTTCTTAAAGTTAGGATAGCCCCACATACAGTAGTCACACATACCGGAAGCGTTCACTCGGAAGAGAGCGCAAAAATGAATGAAACAGATTGCTGCCTCTTGAGACAGGCTTTTTAAAAACAACTGTTCAAAAACACGGCGCATTAAAAAAACCGCAGAGCCGAGCGCCTATCAAGCTAGTCATGATGAAAATAGTGTGTGCGCTTATTATGATTATTAGGGTAATCTGCAGGAAGTGCAAAAAGACTATCCTTGAATTGAGTGTTTATCAGCTAGTCTTCAGCCAGTAATTTACTTCTTAAGGAAAAAAAATTAAGATGCTCTAAAGAACATGTTTGAGAACTTACAAATTTTTCAAGAATTGCACTTAAGAACATTCTTACGAACTTTGCGGAATTTATCTTAAGAACTTATTTCTCTTGAAGATTTTCATGAGTCTGGCCCCAGGTGTTTCATGCATACAGAAAAAGATGACAAACTGCACACAGTATATGAACTACACACGGTATAAATAGTGTAAGTAGTGTGCTAGTTACAAACCTGAACACCCTTCTCGCCTATGGGTCCTGCTTCACCAGGAAGCCCAGGAGATCCCTGGGAAAAAATGAAAAGATTGTGCATTAATTTCATTATGCAAGCAGACACTTCAGTGTGATGTTCCGCTGCTCTGGAGACATGTGGCCAACGTCCAAAATTAACCAGAGAAAAAACTGCAAACATTAGCTTTGGTACATCAAATTTTCCGGTAACTTAATTAGGAATGTTATGCAACAAAAACTCTGTGCTCCAAATCCTAGTGAGCCACCTAGCAAGATAACATTTTAATTCATAGCGTGCAACTTCTGATGCAAAAACATGCATGGTCAAACTCTATTGTGAGCTGAATTTCCAGTGCAATGTTAGCATGATGCACTGACTGCTGTCTATGTAGGTGGACAGCAGCAGTTTTGGACCAGATATGCAGTTTTGGTCACACATCAGACTTACAGGAGATCCCTGCTGACCGATTGCTCCACGGGCACCTGTGACACCTGCGTGACCCTAAAACACACACACACACACACATTACTGCAGTGGGGACATAAAAAAATATGAATGTGAGTGTAGACTGTTTGTGATGAAAACAGGCCTGCAGCGCTGCATGATCCAGACCAGCTTAATCTAGATCAACTGAAAGGAAACCATCTGAAAACAATCAGCAAAAGAACACAAGTGGAGTCTCCGGTGCTCCAAAAAGACACTGTTATACTGATGCTAAGGTGCTTCCAGTGATTTTTTTGTTGCTGTGTGGTTGCTACAGTGTTGCTATGCAGTTTCTCATCATGTTGCTATGCCATTTCAGAGGTGTTCTGAATGTTTATTTATCATGCTGCTGTGTGGTTGTTAGGGTGTTGCTATGCAGTTTCTCATCATGCTGCTGTGTAGTTACTAGGGTGTTGCAATGCAGTTTATCATCATGTTGCTGTGTGGTTGCTAGGGTGTTGCTATGCAATTTTGGATTATGTTGCTGTGTGGTTGCTAGGGTGTTGCTATTCAATTTCTGAGGTGTTCTAAGTGGTAGTTAAGCTAGTTAGTGAAGAGGAAGGATTTTTACAAAGCATGAAATTCCTCCTTACAGAGACACTAACCTGATATCCGTCATCTCCTGGTTCTCCACGTTCACCCTTCTCTCCTGGAGCGCCCTATATGCACACAAGCACTGATATGTTGTCTTATTTCTTCAATAAAGTGATGTAAATATCATCGCCTCTTTATTTACTGATTTCAGTCCAGGTGTTGGACAAAAACAGGAAGTTAAAGGAAATTAAGACCTACTGGTTCACCTAAGGGCCCGGGCGGTCCTGCTGTTTTACTGTCTTCTCCTGGGTAACCCTGAAAAACACACATAATCAGTCAAACTCAGATTCTAACACAATTTTTTTTACTCTGACTTTACACCAGTTATAGAAACATTCACAATATGATTTACTGCTTTGGAAAAAAGCATATTTGCATATATTGCATAGAATTTCAAGCATTATCTGTAACTCAAATATGGCATTTAGACTGAGATTATCATTCAAAATATAAAAATATGTTGAATAACCTTTTCTCCCTTTGGTCCTGGGTGGCCTGCTGAACCTTGTTTACCAGTGTGACCCTATAGTTAAAGAAAAACAGAGAATAAAGATAAAAATGGACAATTTCCTTGTCTAATCCAAAGTAATATTTTTTTTAGGAATGATAATAGACTGACTGGGTCGAATAACCAGCAGATATTTGAACATTTTGAGATAATTAAGGGGTTCACTCCCAAAACGTTCTGCAAATGTGAATGTGATTTTGTAAGCTTTCATAAGTGCATATATTTGTATGCATGAAACTCACTGTATAGCCTTGAAGTCCCTGCTCTCCCTGAGGTCCCATAACTCCTGGTCGACCCTGAAAGGTAATGAACAAAACACACTCATGTACGTTAGCTTGTGTTTTGTGGCATACTCGTTGTACCTTAACAAATAACCTGCTAAAAATAACCTGAGTTTCCTGTTCTGAAAAACACATTATTGGATGGAGTCTTAAAAATATGACTCCTGCTGCTCATCCCATTATGACTTCTTATGAAAACAAGACACTAAGTTCCCTTACTACATTTGTTTTTACATTTCAATGATGTCCTTAAAACCTGCAGGTGCAAAATAAAACAATCCCACACATTTTCTCTGCTTATAATATCCGGCCTAAAACCACCAAATCAGCAGGCGATTAACTGCATTGTACAAGAAAAGCGGATTAGTCCATAGTATCTCTAATAGCATTAGTGTAAATCCCATTAAAAAGCTTTGGTTCAATTCCAAATCCTGCGAATGTTTACACATGCCTTAACTGAGCCTGTAAAAGCAGCGAGTTTGAAAATAAAACTCGTTCTCAGCATGTTTCAACTCATACAGAAATAAAAGTACATACTTTAATACCTAATTACTTTAACATAATAACCAACTAACATGTCTGAACCAATCACATTTGTACTGTAATTGTGTGGCAAAAAAGCAGCAGTTATTCATATAATACACTATTGTCTAGGGCTCTCCTAATGGTGAAATCATATACAACAGCATAATTCTGAGGTTGTGGGTTCAAGCTTCAGAACACTTTGAAATTTCCCCCTTGTTAGTAAATTTAGTGCATCAATTTCTCTCATTTGTACTGTATCGTTTTGCACTGCTATTGCAGTCCCTTTGTGATGGTGATTAAGTTACTTAATCATCTTTGGGCTTTGCACAGCCATTTCTCAACATCAGAAAGAGTGAAGGGATGCATGAAAGGAGAAAGCACACTAACTGCGGGTCCTCTGGTTCCTCGAGCGCCTTTGAGTCCTCTCTCACCCGTCTGTCCTATTTCGCCAGATGAGCCCATTTCTCCCAAGTGACCTGGCGGCCCTTTTTCACCCTACCAAAGAGTAAGATGGAAATATCAATGAGCAGGACTGGTTTGAGTTGTTTACAAGTGAGAATGACAAGAAAAAATAATGACTGTATTGTGAAAATAAAGAGCAGAATGCGTCCTAGTCAAACCAAAGTGAAAAAGAGTTGCGCAGGGCTCTATTCTAGGTCCATTTTATTTCTGACACAATACTGCCGGTTGTAAAGACTTCTGTTTCCACCTTTGTGCAATTAAAATTAAATGGTCCAATGTATTGTTTGAATGCTATTTAATTCAGATTAGTTGCCATAATTTATTTTGATTCACAAGTTTTGGTTACCTTCTTTCCTGGACGTCCACGGTTACCAGGCAGACCCTGTTTGCCCTCAGGTCCCTGATGAAGAAACATATCAAGAAACAACTTCACATTACCAGAACAAATTTCAGACTCAAAATCATCATCATCATCAAATTTCATCTCAAAATACACTTGCATTATCTAAAGAGCTGTTTGGATTGATTTTGTCCACTAACACACAATGAAATGACAAATGCAGATTAGATTCACTCCATCACTCACTGGGAAGCCCTTTTTGCCAGGATCTCCAGGAGGTCCTATTGGGCCAGAGTCACCAATCTCCCCCCTTTCTCCAGCTTCTCCCATTGGTCCACGGTCGCCTGGCTCACCCTGAGAATTATAACAGAATAAAAACAAACCTTAAATGAGAATTTTTCCCAAACATGTGTGGGTTTCGGTACAATGGTTTTGGGAGTCAACAAAATATGGTGACTAAAACACAATGTACCCAAGAGCATACTAGGTCAACCAAAGAAAAAAATCTCAGCAAACAGTTTTTATACAACTTATGTACTGTTGGTGCTGAATAACTGAAAAAAAAAAATCGAAGGATTTACTTTGTAATTATTTATGAAATTTACTAGCAACTTCTGCGTGAAACCTTTCAAAGAAATGACAAGTAACATTGAATTAAAAATGAAATTTTGAAATAGAAAGAAGCATTTTCTTGTAAAATATACCTTTTAGTTATTCATATAACTTTGATAAATCAATTTTGACAGAATATTGATAAAAACTGGCAGAAAATGGTTTTGAGGCGACATGTTTGTGCAACAACACATTGTGCCTTTCTCATCATTCTCTAAAATAGATCAAATAGAAAATAATTAAACATTAAAATTAAAAATAAATAAAATGCTAAAGTAGTCAAATTTTAACCAAAATCTTGTTTCAATTTTGTTGTATTAGAGCTAGCAAGAATTTTAAAAATAAATATTAAAATGCCTAATTTTATTCAAAAACCAAAACAACTTGTAAAAGTGTTCCTGTAGCTCAGATGATAAAAGCATGGTGCTAGCAACGCTGGGTCATGGGTTTGACTCCCAGGAAAAGCATGATAATATGTATAAATGCAGTGCAAGTCAATGTAGATAAATGCATTAATGTAAATGCAAAGTAGGAAAGCTAATCTGGAGCCTCACCTTTGGTCCGTCCTTCCCTTGATGCCCGTCCTCTCCAGGTGGCCCTGGAGGACCCTAAAACAAACAGTAACATGTAAGACCAGGAAAGCATCATGGGATTCATCCCAAAAACCAGCTGAAACTGCAGCAGAAATGTGCTTATTAGTTTTTCCTAATAACTATTACAGCCATTTTTATTCGTATTACTAAATCAACATATCTGATTGCAATATTAACAAGATTGTGAATAAATATTTTATAGTTTGAATAACAATGTACTGAGAATGAAATTTATGATTTATTTTGGGGTGAAATACGAGCTGGAAAAATGCATGACAGGTTTCATGAGATTCACTTGAGTAGAACGCTGCTCCCGATGCCATAATATCCAATAACAAACACAGAGAATTGCTTGAATAATTGAGGAATCAGAGACAAAGACGTCCAGTGTGTGAGAGCCCGAGGGTCCTTCTGTCAGATTATTGACACTGTTGGCTCACGTCAGTTAAAGCAATGAAAATACACTGATGGATCACGTTCACTCGAAGGTTTAGGAGCAGGAATGAGGTCGCTTCACTCACTCTGATGCCCGGTTGGCCCAATTCACCCTCCTCTCCGACATGCCCCATTTCACCCTGGAAAAAGACAGAAATACACAGTTGCAAATGCCAACAGTTCTTGCTTTAATACTGTTTATATTGGAGCTTGTCAGTAGAAATCATCCATTTCCATTGCATTTCATTGCAAACAGCAGCTTGGACATTCTGCTTAATGTCCCCGTTTGTGCTCCACAGCATTAGAAATATGGTAACCTATAAAGCCTACTATATCATTTTTTCAGTATAATTGTACAAACATCCAGCTTCAGCTGCTACACATGTCTTGTTGCTGTCAAATCTTGTCTGATTTTGATCAAGTAAACATCAGAATAACTGCAGTAATATTTCCAGATGAACTCTTTCTGGACTGAAGCAGCTCAGCTTTACTTGATTCTCCATCAATAAATTTCTAGAATAATCAGTGCATCTCAAATCTGATCATCAGGATCTTTTGAGGAGCGTTCGTTTCCAGAAGCTTTACTTTCACTGTTCCTCAGCGGAGGACTGATCTGATCATCAGGATCTTCTGAGGAGCCTTTATTTCTTCATCTCTCAATCAGCATTGCATTGCATTATATGTTTGGATCATTTACATCTCATCTGACTAAGACATATTACTGGAGATATAGAGCGATGACTGATATTTAGATCATTTTATGTCAGTATCTGCTCTACTGTTAGAAAGATCTCACTGATTTACATTACAAGCATCAGAATTTCATCTTACTTTTAGTCAATATAAATATCAGCATCTGCACCAAATTGCGTATTTTTGCTCACTTTGGGCCTCTGAATAAAATTGAGCTGTTTTTTCCTCTATATTCGAACTATATCAGACTGTATGAGCCATAAAATCCTGATGTTTTTTTATATAAAACGCCACAATAAACACATTTGCAAAATTTATTTTAATATTTTAATCAATCATCTGTTCCATTTCAGTTTGCATTTCTGTCTATTGTTTCATGTCAGGCTTTACAGGGTTTTGCCTCACCTTGATTCCAGGTTCACCCACAGGCCCCTGCTCTCCTTCAGGTCCTGGAGGTCCCTGTGCATGCACAAGCGGACGAGAACAAGTCAAAATAACACGTGTGCTCATATATCAGACTCAAAACACAGAAATAATGCTAAATGAAATAACCTGCAACATAATTAATTTACTAAACGATTCAAATGTGCTATTATTAATGGTTCTGCAGTGCACCGTGTTGTTTTACCCTCCTTCGGGTGCCTATATTATGTCATCTCTATTGAATTCAGTATTATCTAACTCTGCACTGTACTGCATTATCCCCTTTTTAAGTTGCATGCTATTGCATAATTGAACACAGAAGAAATCCATTGCACATAAAAATTCAGCTTCTTTCAGGAAGTACCTCGTGACCTTGCTCTCCATCTGGTCCCGGGTCCCCCGGAGGGCCTCTGGAGCCCTGAACAATCAAAGAAACATGAAATAATGAAGTCATGCACAATTCAAACACTTTTCCCATAAACAGTCTTGTTTTGATATTATAAATGAGATTTACATGAATTGTCCTTGGCACATGATGTGAAGAGATCTTTCGATTACGCCTGGCTAGAGCTGAATTTTGCCTTGTGACACGTGAACAGCACAAAAGTGTGGATGCATGTTTAAATGTGCGCATAAGCGTGTGTCAACATGAGGACATTGAGATGCACACGGCATCAAAGACTGGGAACATGAACCCGTTCCAGAAATGCTGTTAAATATCTTTCATCTGCTGACAGAGCGGCTGATTACGTTTAGATGTAATGACACAAAACATTCGTGCTCAATGCCAGAAATGCCACAACGAGCAGAGAAACGCCTCACAAACCCACGGAGGTCTTCACATCATGACTTACATGTGTTGCACAAGAAAGATGCATCAATGAGTCACGCCATGCACGCTTGCTGAGACTATACACATTTCTGAAGCTTCAGCACATTGCTAGCCATATGAACACAATGTGCAATGCAAACAAGTATCCTTCAGTTGATGCAGTTTTAGATTTATATACAATCTACACTCAATCATACTTTACTGCAGTCCAAAACTGTGTTTTATTTAAATATGACATGCATTTAAATTAATCAGGTTGTTATAGTTAAAACTAAAAGCTAAAACTACAAAAAATCATTTTTGTTAATTGAAATATAGCTGAAATAAAATTAAATGTAAAAATTTGATGAAATTAACTTAAAAAATTAATGAAAATTAGAAGTGATATACATGTGTAAGCACTAAAATGACAAACTAAAACTGAAATAAAATGAAAGCTATATACAAAAACAAAAACTTAAACAAAAAAATGAAAACTGAAAATATATAAATTATTAAATTATTATAAGTTACATATACACACACACACACACACACATACATATATATATATATATATATATACACACACACACACAACAAATACTATAATAGTATACAAATAATAAATAATACTAAAATAGCACTAAACCTGGCACTATATGTGCTGCTATAAAGTTGTCTCATGCATAATAAGTCTTTTTAATTCATTTTCTACATGAGAACAGCCCTTTCTATGTAAAGGAGGCTCATTTAAGAACGCAAACTGTTGTATTTTGTGTTGTAATACTCACAGGTTCACCTGGCGGACCTTTTTCACCTGTGCTTCCGGCAGGACCTGCTTTACCCTGCAAAACACACACACACACACACACACACACACACACACACACACACACACACACACACACACACACACACACACACACACACGTTGGTTTTTGTGGTTTATGGGGACTCTCCATAGGCGTAATGGTTTTTATACTGAACAAACTGTGTGTGCTATTGCCCTACACCAACCCTACACCTAAACTTAGCCCTCACAGGAGACTTGGTGCATTTTTAGATTTTCAAAAAAACACCATTTAGTATGTTTTTTAAGCCTTTTGAATTACGAGGACATAGGCAGTGTCCTCATGAACCACCTTCATATTGTAATACCTCTGTCATACCCATGTCATTATACAAATTTGTGTCCTCATAAACCACATAAACATACACACACACGTTCAGACATAATAAAATCAGATTACACATAAAAAAAAGTTGTTTAAAAAATGACTCATAGATCAGAAATACCACAAATGAGATCTCTACAATATCTTGTTCGGAGTTGCTTTCCACATCTATTCATCTAACATTGCTCCTTTTCAGAATGGAAACGTCTAAATTTGTGTTTGTTTCAGGACCATGAGCCGTAATCCAGCAGGGACCCACAGCCTTTCTGCTCTCATTTTCATCTGTTTTTCTTTCCGTCTTTATCAGACGCTGATACGCGGAGAAACAGGAACCGCTGGCTTTAACGTCCACCTGTCTTATCAATGTATTTCTCAGCAAAATCTCACTGTTCCCACAACAGAGATGCTCGACGTTCTGTTTCCATGACTGCTCAAAGCAATGCACCGCTGATACTGTGAGTGCTGTAGTGCTTCAATAACATTAGTGGCGGATTTTTATCACCCCATTCATCAAAAGTCATAAGTGCACTTCATTTTCCAGCAGTAAATATGACTTACACAAAGATGCATTAATAACAGTCATAAACGCTTCCATATGTGCCCCTCTCAACTATACCTTCACGTCACAGGCTTCATACTCATGCAAAAAAAGTCCACTCAGAAAATATTTTAAGGCATGAACCTGGTTTATAATTGGCTCGTAAGTATTGGCTATAATTGGCTAACAATGTTTTTGGCAACACATTTGACCATTTTAATATCATTATTTCAATATTTCTGATTATCAAAATAAAATAATAGTATTTATTTAAACAAACATAACATTTTTGGCATCACATTTGACCATTTTAATAAGCTAATTTGAACAAGTGAGTATTCAAATATAATATTTATTTAAATAAAACTATTTTTAGCAACATATTTTACTATTACATACAATACTCTTATTTTAATATGAATAATAGTATTAATTTCAACAACAATATTAACATTTCAGCATATTTTACAATTTTTATTTTATTATTTTAATACCTTTGAGTATAGTATTAAATAATTTAAATAGTAATAATATATTATTTTTCATAGTATTTAAGTAAAACTAATATTTTTGGCAACATATTTTGCTCATATTTTATTTTATTATTATTTTTTTTAAACCAATATATCCACACAAGCATACTGATTTCTGAAGGATAATGTGACATTGAAGACTGGGGTAATGATGCTGATAATGTTACATAATAACATTTCACAATATTACGTTTTATTTTTATTTTTTTTAATAAAAGTAGCCTTGGTGAGCAGAAGATTTCTTCTAAATTTTAATGAATTTTTCAAAAACATTAAAAACCTTCCAGACCATAAACATTTGAACACTAGTGTATATTTTGCTGTTGAATAAGCCGCTAACAGTCTGTCAACATTCACCAGTCATCTCTGACAGTATTTGCATATCCTAGTGCTCTGATTCACTGTTATTAAACAGGTGTGTCTCTGGATCATATCACCACACATCTGCAGCATTAAAGCAGGGATTATCTGTTCACAGGAAGCCTGCGGTTTAAACATCATAAATCATCTGAGTTATAAATGAATCCGCAGCGCTTTAATGAGGCTGTGAAACAGAACAGAACTACACAATCGCAGTCAGCCACTAGAGGACGATGTGAGCTCGAGAGCATTAAAACCCCTCAGGCCTGTGTGAACACTAAACGCTTCGACACACACTTCACACTTCCTGACAGCAAACACACACATGCTTCATTACAGGAAAACACAGACGCTTGACACAGCGTCTCAGACCAGAGCCATCTCAATATCCTGCAATATGTGTGATGAATAGGGATGGGAAACATAAGGAGGCTCCACTATACAATTCTGGTTGCTTAACAATTATTTTTTTATAATTTTGATCATTAAAACAAAATAATAGCAATTATTTAAGAAAAAAAAATATTTTTTGATATTTTATTATTTTAGTCAGATTGTTTAAATACCTAAATATAAAACAAAATAGTTGTATTTATATAAACTTTACTTAAAATTTTATTTGAAAAATTATTTAAAATCATTTTTGTTTTAAATACTGTATTTTTGGCAATATACTATATTTTAATATTTTTTAAATATTAAAAGAAAATTGTATTAAATAAATATTAGTATTTTTTAAATAGTATTTTTGGCAACACGTCTGACTTAATATTTTTGTGATTTTTTATATTTTATTTATCATTAAAAGAAAACAACAATACCTATTTAAACAAAAACGTATATATTTTAGGCAATATTTAACAATTTTATTATGATTATTTTAAAACCTTTGAGTACTCAAATAAAACAATAGTATTTATTTAAACAAAAATAATAGTATTTTTATATTAACATATTTTACTGACTCAATATGATTATTTGAATACTTTTGAGTATTAAGAGAAAATTATATTATTTATTTAAAACTAAGAGCATTTTTGGTAATGTATTGTACTGTTTTAAACTGATTATTTAATACTTTTGAATATTAAAATATTAAAACACGCTGTATTATTTTAATGGCATTAGTTTGACACTTTTGAGTATTAAAAGAAAGTAATAGTATTGATTTAAACAAAATATTAGTATTTCGGATATAATATTTTACTTAAAATAAAGTATATTATAATTTGAAGTGTTTTTAAATAAAGAAGGTTGCACCACAATTGTTAGAATAAGACTTACAGGCGCTCCTGCTGCTCCTCTCTTCCCTGGAGTTCCAGCTTTACCCTAAAAACAAACACAAACACACATGAAAGAGTTCAACTGAAGCTTACTGATCTCCTCTGAACCAAAATGAGCTCAAAACTGTCTGCGGTTGAAATCTACATTATGTGAGATGAAGCTGTTTTTCCATACGAAAATGTCCCACATTAAGATTTTGTCAGATTCTTCTAGCTTCTAGGGAAAATATAATCTAAATTTTACATTTTGAATTGATTTTCAAGTGTTCAGAGTTACTTACGATGAATCCTGGAGCTCCATTCTTCCCTGGCGATCCCTTTTCACCCTGCAAAGCAAAAGCGGTCGAGCTGTCAAGCATGTGTGACGTGTGTCTGTTCATAGCTTTGTAATGCAAATCACAATGCAATTGTTTTGGGTTTTGTAGTGGTGGAAAGTTTTCTATCCTGTGTTATATTTCCTATTGGAACAGGAAGTTGGTGTGCGACAGAGAAAGAGACATAAATGTCATCACAAAGTTTTCCCAGAACAAAAGATTTTAACTTTTGCATAGCTATATAATTCTCTATGTGTGTATATGTTTTGGATCTGTAGAGGATCTGGTACCTTTACGCCCTCAGGGCCCAGCTCTCCTGGAGGGCCGTCAGGTCCCCTCGGGCCCTAAAAGAAAAAAACTATCGGTGAACAGGGTAAAAAAATTTAACAAATATATATCATCATACAACAAAATATCAACAAAAGTGTATTAGAATGTGTTTAAATGTGCAAATGATGTATTATCTAGTTGAATATGCACTAAATTACATAAAATTCCAGAAGATAAATCTGAACATCGCATAAAGCCAGATTCAAAATTCTTGTTTGATTTTGTTGACATACACTATATTGCCAAAAGCATTGCCTCTGTGTATAAGACTTTAAATGCAGACCTTGAGCCAAAACCTCATCACCAAACACCAATGACTTGTATAAAGTCACACCAGAGGTGTTCAGCTGGGATCAAGACTTGTCTTTCTGCAGACCAGTCAAGTTCTTCCACACTGACTCAATCAATCATGTCTTTTTGAACCGTGTCTTATACACAGAGGCACTGTCATGTTAGAATAGAAAAGTGTTCTGTCCAAACTGTTGCTATAAAATTAGAAGCACACAATTCCCTAGAATATCATTATATGCTTTAACATTAAGATTTGTACTCCTAGAAATTACTAAAGTAGTCAAACATGTTCATTAGAACGGGGTGCCAATACTTTTGGCAATATAGTGTATAAGAGTTAAACATTTTTGTAGAGGGGATTTTGGATCTCTTTTTTTATCACTCCATAAATCAGAAAAATACTGTCAACAACCAGAAAAATATATTTCACCATGTTTTTAGTAATAAACAGTTGTATAAACTCAGGTGAATACTATATGAACAAACCCCTCAGCAAAAACCTTCAGAATATAGAGAGGAATAAAACTGCTAAGTTTGGTGTTTGTAAGTGCTGCCGAAGTGGAGAAAAAACTTTTAAAGATATGCATTTTAATTGAAAACTACAGATGCAAATAGATAAAACACAATAAAATAAAAAACTTTAATGTGTATTTTGGATATTTTCTTTCCACTAGTCTAAAAGAGGATTCTGTTTTCACTAAAACCAATGAAATTCTGCAAAAAAGAATGAAAGTAAAAATAAAAGATAACATAGGGAAAAAAATCACCATGTTTTAAGGGATAAAATATTGTATAAATCAGTGTGAATGATATATGAACAAACCCCTCAGTACAAACCTTCAGAATATAAATAGAAATAAAACTGCTAAGTTTGGTGAATGTAAGTGCTGCTGAAGTGGAGGAAAAAACTTTTAAAGATATATATTGTAATTGAAATTTACAAACACAAACATGGATAACGTGTCATAAAATAAACCTTAGCGTGTATTTTGGATGTTTTCTTTCTTCTAGTATGAAACAACACATTATGAAAAGCCAAACAGTCCAAAATCTATTAGATTTATTACATCAAGTTCATCGTTATAAACAGTCCAGCTGGTTGATCAATGAGCCAACAGAGCGGAGACGCCTCACGCCAGACCAAACACACGGGGAATCAAAGACAAGCCAAACAAAACCAAAGCAGAGAGAATCTGTTACAGAAACTAGTGCATTGCTTCGCTGTCTGTTGTCTACTGTCTATATACAGTAAGCATAACCAACAGGCAACCTCATTAGTGAACACACTATATAGACCACTTAAGCTCACGAGAGACGGAACTCACTATTGATTATATTAGTTTGGTGATAGGATGTTACTAATATGTGATATGTATAATTTAGTGTTGTTATTGTGAACTAAAACTAAAACTATTAAAAATTATTTTCATTAATTGACAAAGTAAAATAAATTTAAAAAATATAAAATATAAATTAAATTATAAACTCATATCATCAAAATGTACAGTAACTTAAACTGTTGCATTGGCATCTAAGTTTTGAAAATTACTAAATATATTAGAAAACTTAAAGTGTAACATCAAAACTTACAGCAACGAACTCAAATATTACTCCATATTACTCAAATGTAATAAAATAAAGCTAAATAGAAATATTTAAAGAAACATAATAAAAAATGACAAAAGCACAAAGAAACATTACTAAAACTTCAACTATAATTACTGAAATTCAACTTAAAATACAAATAAATTAAACCTAAAAATATTGAAAAACCAATAAAAATTACTAAAACATATCTAAAATTTATAAAACAAAAATAAAGCTAATTATAAATATTAATAACAAAAACTAATAAAATGATTAAAGTACCTAACAAAACTACTAAATATTACACTAAAATGAAAATGAAAACTAATATACCTACAATAGCATATAAATAACAGCAAAAAATACAAATATCACATATCATTAAACAATTCAATTCAATCTATTATTTTCAGTACTAAATTAATTATATATGGGATTATAAAAGCGGTTTTTATGACAAAATTATTTTATTTTGTCCACAATCCTGGACTGAGCTTGTTGCAGTGCATTCTCAAATAAATTGCCTTTGTATTTCTTCAGAATAAGGGATCTTAAAAGGCACTATAATGTATTGAATAGCCACTGCATTTGAAACATGCTTATAATGTGTTAAAGGGTTCATATGATGCGATTTCAAGTTTTCCTTTCTCTTTGGAGTGTTACAAGCTGTTGATGCATATATAATGCATATATGCATAAATAATATCCCTGTAGTTGCAAAGACTAAAGTATCAAACCCAAAGAGATATTCTTTATAAAAGTTAAGACTTGTCCATGCCCTCCTAAAACGGCTCATTTAATCACGCCCCCATGTCAATGTCACTGTGTGGGAAGATTTGCATAACACCGCCCAAATGTATACGCAGTGAAAGAAGGCATTATTTTTATATAATAAAAATATGTATTGTTGTAGTATTGTAGCTGTAGTATTGTTGCTGCCGCCGGCGCCATGTCCTGGAGACGCTGTGTTTCGTTGTGAAAGCGAAACTACTTTGTTTGGGCTTCCAAAAGAGGACACAACTAGAAATCAGTGGTTCAGTTGTATTTACAACACTGTTCCAGAACAGTTCAACCCAAATATTTGTCATGAGCCGGGTTTGATTCCAGTTTTCTTTTCCTTTCTATTTCTTGCTCTGCCTCCTAGACCCAGCTGAGCGCTCGCGCTGATTGGGACGGCACCTGTTTCCTTTTGACGCTGATCTGTTCCTCTATTTCTCTCTGTGTGTTTCTAGACGACTTTGTCAGATTATTGTGCTACGCAGCCATTCTGCCTGCTCTCTTTCTATGGACTACCGCTACTCTGTTGTGTTCGATCAAGTACGGTCCTGACCTGTTTGGTCAAGTCGAGTCCTGTCAAGTGTCTGACCTGTTCTCTGCCCAGTTGCCTGCGGCCAGTGGTTCATTACCTCCGGGCACAGCCCTCCGGACTGTACAACCTTCAGTGGAAGTTGCCGCTCGCCGCTCCGACCGGGATCGCACTTCCTCTCGTTCAAGTCAAGTCTGCTTCTATGTTCCAGTTTATGCTCCTGTATGATCTTCCAGTTTTGCATATGCCTGATGCAGCTAGCGAACAACAGACTGCTTGAGTTCGTTTTGTGGACTATAAATTCTCTGTTTGACTTGCCTTTGCTTCTGGGTCCCTTTGTGACATTTGACAATATTAGAGTGTGTGCAGCGCATTTTACAGAAGACTATTTCCTGAACCTGGAAGAGTAGCCGGCCTGCACAAAGGCTGTTTCTATAAAGTGGGGCAATTCCAACTTTGCAAGGACAGTCTGGTGCTTCTGACTCACAGCCTGTAAGTATGTTTTTATATTTAAAGAATTTGCTACTGACGATTCAAACGCGAGTTTTCAGCAATGTAGAGTAGTGCTTGTTTGTCATTTCTCTGATCACAAATGCAGACATGATAATGTTTTGTAAAAAGACAGTATAAGTCATTATAATCAGTAATTATCTCCCCACTGGATGCAACAAATGCCTCGTTTATAATGGGTTTTATTGTTTTAGTCTCGTCATGCCGGGACACGGCATCACAATACGGTAAGTGGTGTAACATTTCCGTCTCACGCTTGAGGTATTCAGCCAATCACAAGGCACAGGATAGCTGGCCAATCAGAGCACACCTCGCTTCTAAGAACGATGAGCTTTGTAAAAATCAACGTGTTTCAGAAAGGGGGAGCATAGAGGAGCAACAATAATGTACAGTATGTGGAAAATGTGTTTTTTGAACCTTAAACCACATAAACACACTGCATTACACCAAATAATGTTCTTTTTAGCAATGTCATATGACCCCTTTAAAAGCTGTCTATGCAGATGCGCACTAGGTTTTGGAGCAGAAGCACAGAGCCAGAGAGTCTCGTCTGTTGACTTTGGGTTCATGAACGGAGACTCTCGACGCTCTGTTCAGGATGTGTAAGCGATCTGTCTGTCTTGTTTTCACAAGGGGGTTTGAAGTGGCCCGTTCTCACCATCATTAAAATCAGATCTGCACTGTTTTATATAAACAGAACGGAGGGGAACGCTCTCTTAATTGCCGAGTTTGTCGTGAACCTCAAACATCTTTTCATCAGCTTCTGTGGCTCCTGACAGACTTCATCCTGTGTCATTAGGACTCACGTCAAACATGCTCTTTCTCTTTGTCATTTATTATGTTAGTCAAGCTCTCCTGCAAGTAATTGAGTTTTCTTAAACATTTACCCTCACGGTGACCTGCTATTAATTAAACCAGCTGTTTCTGCTTCTGTACTTTTAAGACAGTTACTTTTTATTACATACATTAAACACTTTAAATGTTATTCTGCCAGCTTTATTCAGAAAAAAGTAAATAAAAAAATACAAATAATATAAATAAAAATATAGAAATATATATATCTATATAATATATATAGAAATCTGTATATTCTCATCAATCATTCTATAGCATCATGGTTACTATCATTAACTAAAACATCTTCATTACTGGAAATAAAATAAAACATTTAAAAATATATACATTATATTTCAACTATTCTCATTTTCATTTAGTTTAAGCATGAAAATAATTAATAAACTAAAATCTAAACAAAAACTACATACACTGAAAAAAATTGTAGTCACACCAAGTATCACATTTAATTAAATGTGAGATTTTGAGGTAGATAAACTGAAATGGTATATATTTTTTTGTAAAATGTACTCCAATGACCTTTGTCTCATTTACAACTTTACAAAAGCAAAAATATAATTACCAAAATTTCAACAAAAATTAAAAATTAAAAATAAAATCTAATTCAAAATATCAAGTGTATATCAGTATAAAAATGCTAATAAAATTAAATATATATGTATTTATATGTTGGATTCAGATGAAGCCTCTCAGATAAGTGTGAGATAAAGACCATCCGTGGTAATTGTGTTACATACAGACGACATATTAGTTTTGACCACTAGAGGTCCCAGTGGTTTATCTAGAAACACCATTCACTCAAAAAAACTAAACAAAAAACAAACAAACTTCTAGCCACTGAACACATAAAGAGCTGAATGCTTATAGCCTTAAGCATTTTTAGGATCACTAAGATTTTTTTTGCACTGTGACGTTATTTTCAATAATGAATTGTTATTAAAATACAGCCACAAAGCAACAAAATAGTAATGGTCTTTAAAAGAAAATGCTTATTTTTCTTTATATTAAAAAAATAAATTATATTAAATTATAAGTTTGTCTGTGTCTTATAAATCTATAAAAGTTGAAATACCTGTTTATTTCTTGGCAACAATCACACAAATGAGCTTATAAGCCAAATTTCCACCAATCGAATCTCTCTTCTCCAGTTCAGATTCCAGTTTGCTTTGTTCTAGCCACATTGACATCATTATATAAACAACAACAACAACTAAAAATCTTACCCTTCGTCCTTTCGTCCCGGAAACACCTGCTCCTCCTCTTGGCCCTTGTGGACCCTTGAGAAAAAGAGACAGACAGAAAAAGAGTAAAATTTCAAGTGGAAAGTTACTCTCAACCTCAATCTTTTAAAACAAAATCTGCATCTCAAACCGCAGAGGATCGTGGGTTAACTTACTGGTGGACCTTGTGGGCCAAAATCCCCAGGACCTCCTGGAAGACCCGGATACCCCTTAAACAGACACACGGTTAACACCATCAACCCAACTAACTAGTGAACAGATTCAGATTGGACTAACTCAGTTTTATAAATGATTTATGCACAAATTTTTTCTGTATAAATCATTGGTACAACCCTCCCCACTCTCCAAGAACTGTACTCATCCAGAGTGAGCAAAAGGGCTGGTAAAATCACTCTGGACCCCTCACATCCAGCACACTCCCTCTTTGAACGACCAGACACAAGAACAGTTTCTTCCCTCAGGCAATCCAGCTCATGAACACTCAACAATAAACGTGGAGCACACAACTATAATACACTATCCATTCACCACACTCACTAATTTTATTTTCTCATTTCTAATTTGCACATACTTGACCTGTACATACATAGTTGTCTATATTATATATTGTGTTTTTGCTGCTTTGTACATTCTATTTGTATATTATTATTTTATTATCTGTGTCCTGTTGCTGTCTCTCTGTTGCTCTGTGGAGCTTCTGTCACTAAAACAAATTCCTTATATGTGTAAACATACCTGGCCAATAAAGCTCATTCATTCTGATTCTGAAATCTGTTCTACATGTGTTCACAAGTGATTTACACACGTTTTGCATCAAGAAACAAATAGTTCTGCTGGTGTTTCATGAAAGAGGCCCAGTATAATTTATCATTATTAATTATGTTCTTCCTCATTATTTTTGCCTTGTTTTTCAGTACAAATATCTAAACACTCTCATAATGTATATACTTGTGTAAAATGATGTCTTATTAGAATTCAGAATACTTTTAATAAAATAAAATAATTTTTATGTATAATAATGTTATTCAGAATTCAAAGATTTAAGAATGAATTAAGAATGTTTCTTGTTTTAAGCATAAACACTTTATTAAAATCTTTTTTTTTTTTTTTTGAAAATGAGACAAATTCTCATGTCATTTGGCTTCTCAAGTAAATGTATCTTGATTTAAGAATCTTTAGATGTTTTTACTGGAAAACAAGACAAAAAATAATGAGTAAGAATATCGTTTTTTGCAGTGTAATGCATTTTAATGTCACATTTGGTAATGTGAAATAAGTTCTTACTGTTGAACCTTTCTCTCCTGGAGGACCCAAAGGACCAGGAGGACCTCGATCACCCTGAAAAATAGTTAAAAACACAAACATGATTACATTTTCAGATCTATTTCAATCTAAAATCAGGTTTCACTGTACACTGTCATGTTTAATAAAGAGATTTTCTAGCAGAATCATGTAACCGAATAAATTTGGATCATGACGCTTGTGTGGTTTAACATACAGACTCTGTCTCGGTTTTACCTTTTCTCCAGGTTGTCCAATCACTCCGGTTATTCCAATCAGTCCCACCGGACCCTGAACAACACAGAGAACAACACAGAGAATAAGAGCTGGTTATACACACACACACAGACACACACACACACACACACACACACACACACACTCACTCACACACACCACACACACACACACACACACACACACCTGCATTCCTCATGTCAGATTTTGGAAAGCATTCTGACAGGAACTGAATAATTGCTTTACAAGAATAAATGCATGTGTGTGTGAATATTTGAATACTATACTATAATATTTATAACAGTTTAGAAGTTTAAGGTCAGAAAAATATTTTTTACTAAAAGTAATTACTACTTGTATTCATCAAGGACGCATTAAATTTATCAACAGTGACAGTAAAGTCATTAATAATGTTACAAAGGATTTTTATTTCAAATAAATGCAGTTTTTTTAACTTTCTATTTATCTGTGAATCCTGTTTCAACAAAAATACTCGGCAGCACGATTGTTTTCAGTATTGATAATAATCAGAAATGTTTCTTGAGCAGCAAATCAGTACATTAGAATGATTTCTGAAGATCATGTGACACTGAAGACTGGAATAATGATAATACATAATATAGAAATAAATATTTTAAATTGTAATAATAGTTCACAATTTTTACTGTATTTTTGATTAAATAAATGCAACCTTGGGGAGAATATAATATAATATGATATAATTATAATATAACATGAATGTTAGGATGCTTTTATGGTATTTTTGGAAAGTGATAGTTTAAATGAATTGAATGGTAGAAAGTAAGTAATACATGAGGGTGAGTAAATGATGACTGAATTCTCATTTTGGGGTGAACTGTCTCTTTAAGACTGTCCTGCATCTTCACACACTGACTATAATAATCTGTAATGATTCCACAGCGGGACATTTACTAACATGCTAAACTACTCACATCCATCTTGTTGATAACAAATCAATGCATTATGACAGTGTGGATTAAATAAAGCTCTGTTTCCAGCGCCGCACTAAACACAATGAACTCAATGTGCATTTACACTCCCAGCACTCATAAATCATCACAGACGTGGAACGTCACACTCCTGTACAGGATTTTCCATCACTTCCATGTAAGTTGGTACAGTACAAGTACATTTTTGGGACGATTCCCAGCATGCACCATCAGCCCTGGGGAACTTTCCGAAGCATTCGACGTCCCTCTGACAGTTCATTTGTCACAGAACAATCATTACATCAGATATCTTTGGCTCGTCTGACTGAAGCTCCTACAAACTTTCCATGTCAATGTTTCATGCAGGTCATTCCCCATTTTCAATTTCAAAAAACAAAGAACATTATTGTAAGGTTTGGAGGCAAAGTGTTAATAAATTGCTCAAGATAAATTAATAATATAGCAGCTTAAAAGTTTGAGGTCTGTACATTTTTTTGTTTGTTTTTGACGTCACTTCTGCTCACCAAGGCTGCATTTATTTGACTAAAAATAAAGTAAAACAGTAAAATATTGTGAAATAGTATTACAATATAAAACAACTGTTTTGTATTTGAATATATTGTAAAATATAATTGATTTTTGTGATGCAAAGCTGAATTTTCAGCAGCCATTACACCAGTCTTCAGTCACATTCTACTGTTGAACATAATGTTTTCTGCTTCATATTTCTGTGCAAATCCAGGATTTTTGATTAACAGAACGTTCAAAAGAGCAGCATTTATTTGAAATATTTAGTAACATTATAAATGTCTTTACTGTCACTTTTCATTTTTTGTTTTGTTTACATAATATATGTGTATGTACTGTGTATATTTAATATGTATATATAAATACACACACATACAGCATATATTTTGAAAATATTTACATTTATTTGCATGTATATATTTATATTCATATAAATTATATCATATATATTTAATATATAAACGTAACATTCCTTAAATTTTATAATAAAAAAAAAAAATTAAGATCTTAAAATTTTCTTAAATATATACATGCATGTGTGTGTATTCATATATACATAATACATATACACAGTACACACACATACACACACATATATTATGTATACAAAAACTTTCATTTTGGATGTGATTAATCGCGATTAATTGTATATATATATATATATATAAAGCTTATATTTTAACACAGTAATCTCACAAATTCCACATTCATTTTTAGATTTCTATACATTCGAGACCGAGAAAACGGACAGATTACATAAGAATGAACTGTAAGGGGATTCTGGAGAATCAAGAAATAAAATAATGAGCTTTCTGAAAGCATGCCAGACATCACAGATGTTCTTCGGGAGAGACACCAAGTGCATGCCGGGATTGACGAGGCTTTCCATATTTTCCTGGAAGAGCCAAGCGACAGCCAGCAGTACATACATCTGCTGTAACAGTTACTACATCAAAATGTGTCATCCAAACCTCAGAGGATGGATATTCTGCAGCTAAAAACACTCCAGACACGTCAAAAGCCATATAAAATCATCTGCATCATCCAGCAGCTACTTTTCAATTACAACCGAAACAATTCTGTTTCTGTAAGTCCTCAGAGAAAATGCTTGCTGAATGATTTTAGCTTTATATCAATCCTAACGGTAACTGAAATCCATGTTCCACTGCCGTCTACTGGATGAAGATGAAGCTACAAGAAATGAAAGCAACTCCAGTCTGTATCACACTTAAAAACAGGCAACAATTATGCCACAAAATAGAAAGCCATTAAAAATGTTATAGAAGTTTAAATTTACTGTAAAGAAATTGTAGTGTACTTTTATTTTTATATAAAATAAATATTTTACAAAAAATGTTGAAACCTATATTTGCTATAAAATTAACGCCATATGTCTAATTAAATTATGTTCCAAATTTGAAGTTGATATGAAAATTTTGGTTCCTGTGAGTTTGTTAAGGTGCTATAACAAAAATAGCCACCAGGTGACACCCAAACTCCATTGATTTTTTAATGCACATCCTGTAACAAATATATACATTTCTGTCACAATATTAGTTCTACTACAATAAATAACCACCAAATATGGAACCTTGAGGCTTCAGACCTCTCTAAATTAAGTCAAGTCACCTTTATATATATAGTGCTTTTAACAATACAGATTGTGTCAAAGCACTTAACTGTATCAAATTGGAGGATAGAGTGTCAGTAATAGTTGTCAATATTAGCAAAAGTTTTGATTATAAAATATTATAGAGAATTTGGCACTTGACACTGCACAATAGAAGGAAAAGCCTGCTAAAGGTTTTAAATGTACCATTTCCACGGTAACACAATGTCCAAAAACAGTAACACAATGTCCAAAAACAGTAACACAATGTCCAAAAACGAGTGTTTAAGCTTTCAAATTATATCTAATTTAGGATGATTATTAAAATATGTGATGGGGGAAAAAGGCAATAAAAAATGCCAAACGTCCTGCTAGCGGAAAAACCCAGAGATTAAAATACTGCTCTGAAGAACCAATAATGACTTTCAATTTTTAATCTGCAAGATTTTGTGCTGAAAAGTCAGAGTTAGTGTGACTTGAAGAGGTTGAGAACTTCAGCAACTAATCTGCAGATTTAAACCACTTTCCCCTCTGTCTTGATCTCTTCCTGTTCATTTGGAAAGTGATGTCATGCATTCATTAAAGACCTTGTGTTCTCCAGATTGCTGTTCTTGAAGTGGGGCCGTCGGGGCCCCTGCACAGATTTTCTGTGGCTGATCTCTAATGCATCACACATGTGAGCTCGTACACTATAGACGAACACAAACCAGAATGCAAATATTATGACTGAGCTCATCACAAGAATACAGCGCACATGTTTGCTGTGTCGTATCTAAAGCAAATCCTCCTCACATGGACGCGAACACAGTCTCGTCTTCCCATCGGAAGATGGAGAGAAACCACGGGATAAACGTTTTTCCAAGGGCAATCGCTGTGTGTGTCCTAAATCTCTCTGAAGAAGTTCAAGAGAGGGAGGAAGTTCTCATGAAACGCATTAAAAGGCTCTTTTTAAACCTCTGTTTTCTCACACAGCATTAGATCCTCACAATACGTCTCTGGTTTTACAAGATAATAAACAAACACACAACAGGAAAATAAACACGTTTGCTCAATGAAACTTCACAACTGTGAAACGGAAAACTGCCAGTAATTCAACAAAAAACATAACTACGAGTTCAATCAGTGTAACAATTTTTTTTTTTTTTTTACAAAAACACGGATGGATGGATGGAAGGATGGAAAGATAGATAGATAGATAAATAGACAGACAGACAGACAGACAGACAGATAGACAGATAGACAGATAGATAGATAGATAGATAGATAGATAGATAGATAGATAGATAGATAGATAGATAGATAGATAGATAGATAGATAGATAGATAGATAGATACTTACAGGGGGGCCGTGTTTTCCAGGATTCCCTGGGTCACCAATTTCTCCCTGGGAACAGACAAAAAGAAATAAATGAACATCAAAACCAGATCAACAAAATGCATCATCAAGAATCTATGACTATAGACCAAGCTCTAATATGAATTTATCATCTGTGATAAATCTCACATTTGTAGGGATGGTTGATATGCTGGCCAATCAGAGAGTGATGTGAACAATTACACAGAAATATTGGAAATATTGAACATAAGACTGCCTTTGGGTTTTTTGCATTTTGGATGATGGACAGGTGGGATAATTTCTGCTGGTGAGGAGATACTTACCTTCAGTCCTTCAGGTCCTGGTTCACCAATGAAACCCTTCCGACCTATTCGTCCCTGTAGTGGATGAACACACAAACACACAGACACACACACAGACACAGACACAGACACAAAGACACACACACACACACACACACACACACAGACACAGACCCACAGACACAGACACAGAGACAGACCCACAGACACAGACACAGAGAGACACAGACACAGACACACAGACACAGACACAGACACAGACACAGACACAGAGACACAGACACAGACACAGAGACACAGACACAGACACAGACACAGACACAGACACAGACACACAGACACAGAGACACAGAGACACAGAGACACACAGACAGACACAGACAGACACACAGACACACAGACACAGACACACAGACACAGACACACAGATACAGACACAGACACACAGACACAGACACAGACACACAGACACAGACACACAGACACAGACACACACACAGACACAGAGACACAGACACACAGACACAGACAGACACACAGACACACAGACAGACAGACACAGACACACAGATACAGACACAGACACAGACACAGAGACACAGACACAGACACAGACACAGACACACAGACACACAGACACAGAGACACAGACACACAGACAGACACACACACACACACACACAAACACACACACAGGTGTAATTGTAAATGCTTCTGCCTGTATACATTCACAAAAAATATCAACAAACAAACATGAATCTTAAAAAAGAAAGACACTTACAGTGGGACCAGGCATTCCAGGTGGACCCGGGGGGCCTTCGTCTCCCTGGAGAAACACACAAGGAAGCGGTTTAGTAAACATTCAGTGAACAGATCCCACAGAACATCGCCCGTAGACAAGATAACATTCCTTCACTGTACACATCACAAGCTCGAAAAGAAACGAGGCGATGAAAGAAGAGCAGAAGAACATCACTGAACTGTCTCAACTGCAGAGGATATTTCATTCACTTTATACCACTATACACACTCTGATAGATAGACAGACAGACAGACAGACAGACAGACAGACAGACAGACAGATAGATAGATAGACTAACTGTCTGGTGTGTAAGAATGGAGATGAACTCTTTACCTCTGTTCCTTTTGGCCCTGGTGGTCCCTGGGGGCCCCGGGCTCCTTGAATACCCTAAACACACACACAGACACAGACACACAGACACAGACACACACACAGACACACACACACACACACACAGATTCGGTGAAGTGAGGAACACTGGGAAAAACGTGTCTTTCATTCAAAGACTCGGATACATACTGAGTGAGAGTAACAAATGAGCTCTAGTGAGGGGCCTCGCTGTCTACTATTGAGGCAGTATCATGAGTGATCTCAATTAGAGAACATGCGTACCTTTGGTCCCAGGGGGCCGTTGGGTCCTGGTGCACCAATGTCTCCTGGGAAACCCTATAAAACATGGAGAAAAACACATAAAGAATGCATTATGAGCTTCACCTTACCTTCACCTTATACAGTGATTAACAGCTGCCCCGCCTCTGTCATTACAGCCCCGCCCACTTGTCATCAGACCACGCCCACTTACTATAAATTAGGGTCAGGCAGGGCAGGGTTTACATTTATAACTAGTGTTTTTCTATACATCTGAGAAATATAAAGAGTTTACTACTGTAGATGAATCTCTCACACCAGTGCTTGGAATTATTTTTAAGAATTTTTGCTTTTAAAATTAACATGAATGTCATTCGGAATCCATTTTATTTCTGTAATACGATCAGATGCGGCAAGATATTAAATAAAAATGTACATTTTATAATAATAATAATAATAAATTAAAATAATTAATAATAATAATTATTATTACATAACTTTATATAAATTATTAATTAATTGTAATTATAATAAATATAATTTATAACATATATATATATATATTATACTAATAGTATATATTTAATAATAATAATAATAATCAGGAACATGCATTAACAAAAGTAAAAAAAAGTCTTGTCAAGTTCTTGTTTACTTACAAGAAGGATATTGCTCCCCAACAATTCCTTAGAAATGTTAATGACATTAATTAGCAGGCAGGAATGTAGCTACAGCATGACAAGAGCATGAAATAACACAGAAGTGCCACTAGAGGGCAACTTCCTAGCCACCTAGCTGCTATCAAACTAGCACGCGGGACGTTAAACTCTTGCGCTGGATGAGTTTCATCCATTTGCCGCACAGATGCGTCTGTGTTTACTCTGATAAAGCTGCGAGGAGCCACGATCATGTTCGGAATTAACGAAAGACAAACGCAAAAATCAACACAAATAACAAGGAAGTAGACATGCCTTGCAAAAAAGACACAATTCAGGCTATTTATTGGAGACTATAAACAGCTCTAATGTGATTAATGCTTTGTTGTATTGAAGAAGGTTTGGGGCGTCTGAAGGCCACATGCACTGATCTAATAAGAGCGTCGCTCTCACGTCTGCTCCAAATATTTCAGCAAATTTAAACATAACCAATACAATTACTGGCATTCTTCTCAAAATCAGAGCAGAAATGCTAAATAAGTCAATTGATTTCATCTGCTTATTTGTAATATTCTTTAGTCTGGGAGAAGCATTTGCTGTGAAATCTTGACTGATTTTGATCAAGTAAACATCAGAATAACTGCAGTCATATCTCCAGATGAACACTTTCTGGACTGAATCAGCTCAGCTTTACTTGATTCTCCATCAATCATTTTCTAGATAAATCAGTGCGTCTCAAATCTGATCGTCAGGATCTTTTGAGGAGCGTTTGTTTCCAGAAGCTTTACTTTCACTGTTCCTCAGCGGAGGACTGATCTTCATCTCACATCTTCTGAGGAGTGTTTAGTTCTCCATCTTTCAGTCATCACTGGATTGCATTGCATTATATGTTTGGATCATTTCAATCCCATTTTACTAAGACATATTACTGGAGATATAGAGTGACCGCTGATATTTAGATAATTTTATGTCAGTATCTGCTCTACTGTTGATTTATATTACAAGCAAACTGGACATTTGTTCCTGACTCAATCAAAACCAAATCTCCACACAAGTTTTCCTGAGCTCTGGTTCTCACCTCAGGTCCTGGTGGCCCCGGAGGCCCCTGTGGTCCCGGGTCACCTGTTTTCCCCTTTCAGAGAGAGAATATCATCCATAAACATCACACATATATATATACATCAAAAGAGATCATAGTTCAGTCTCTCTCAGATTTCTAACCAGATTTGCTGGTTTACTGACAATCGACAGCATTTGTATTGAACACAGGTGGTCTTACGAGAGGTCCTGGTTTTCCGCGTGGTCCTGTCGGGCCTGGATTACCAGCCGTCCCCTGGAAGAGAAACACAAACAAAACACAAGTCTCCTCGCTGTCTGCATAAACCATCCAATCCATCTACATACACAGCATTCCCACACATTCAGACCCACACATCTCCACTACTTAACCAGCAGTTCATGGTTTTTCAAATGTTCATTAATCATTAATATATCCAATTAGTTTCAATATCATACATTTTAACTTATTGAATATTGCTTGTTCCCCAGCTAGTCATATTTGAATCATGTTAATCATTTTTTTAATAATAAATTTGATTGTTTTCACAATGAACAGAGATATGCTTATTCTAGGCAGTTAATACAGTTAATAGTAAGTACATTTAAAAATAAAAATATCTATATAATAATCGAAAAGAATCTCTATAATTAAAAATATTTTTTTAGTAATTAAAAGATTAAAAATATTTTAAAAATAATATAAAAATAAAAACGATATACATATATCACATTTTTATTGTTATATTGTTATTTTTAAAACATAAAAAAACAGTAATCTTTTCATATATATAAAATAGTCTAAAAATAGACTTAATTTTCTATAGCAAAACACAATTTCTTTTAATTTTATGATAAAATATGGATATATAAAATAAAATAGTAAATAAATAAAACATAATAATTAAAAATGTAAATGTTATTCTATTTAAATAGATGCAATAAAACCATGCTAAATATAAAAGGTATAAAAATAATACAAGTAATATAAAACAAAACTATTGATTATTTAAATAGATGCAAATAGTTAATAATAAACTATGCCATGACTTTTTAAGAGCACAAATCTGACCGGTTCCATTTATTTATGATTGACAAGCATGTAACAAAAAGTATATTAGTTTATTAGTATATGTGACCCTGGACCACAAAACCAGTCATAAGGTTCAGTTATTCGAAATTGAGATTTATGCATCATCTGAAAGCTGAATAAATAATCTTTCCATTGATGTATGGTTTGTTAGGATCGGACAATATTTGGTCGAGATACAACTATTTGAAAATCTGGAATCTGAGGGTGCAATAAAATCTAAATATTGAGAAAATCGCCTTTAAAGTTGTTCAAATGAAGATCTTGGCAATGCATATTACTAATCAAAAATTAAGCTTTGATATATTTACAGTAGGAAATTTACTAAATATCTTCATGGAACAATATCTTAATTATTTTTGGCATAAAAGAAAAATGTATCATTTTGACCCATGCAATGTATTTTTGGCTGTTGCTACAAATATACCCCAGCGACTTAAGACTGGTTTTGTGGTCCAGCGTCACATGCTGTATGTTACAACTGTGAAATTCAAATGAATGGATATTTAATATGCAACTCAAATGCATGTATCTGAGAGGCCTAATAATGCATTCCTAAAGAGATTCCTGCAGCAGATTTCTATCATGCACCAAACTTTCAGACATCAATGTAATCAATGTACAAAAGTCTCCAATAAGTCCTTTAAAAGACAGACTGATGCTATTTCATGACCATATAAACCAAACATACGATTTCATCTTGACGCTCACCTTGTCGCCCTGATAGCCAGTCTCTCCCGGTTCACCCCTCAATCCAGGTTCACCCTAAATCATACAGCATCAGGATTACAGAATAGAGACGAGACGCCAAACACTCGCTGCCGTTTAACACAGCATGCCTGAGCTGGATCTCATGTATGCATATATACTGTACATACAGCAGCAGGCAAGAGTGTCCACATGTTAGAATAATACTGCAGTGATGAAAACTCAGAAATAACACAAATGACTTTCTGGGAACAATGTGATGAAAACGTTACATAAATCAAAACTCTTTCATATTTGAGCTTTTCTTTGTCTACATTCCAGTCAGTGTTATTTTATTATCACTGAGACAGAGTTTAATGATTTTTTTGGTATTTTAAATAGTTTTTATTTTGTACTTTCATTTTAATTTAGGTAAAACATTTTTTGTCATTTTTATTTGAACTTTTTTTATTTCAGGTTTTCGTTATTTTAGTACATCAGGTTAAAATAAATGAGAATGAGAAACTCTGAAAATCTGAAAAAAATCTGAAATGAAATAAGTTTAAAGGGGTCATGTGATGCTATTTCAAGTTTTCCTTTCTCTTTGGAGAACAGAACAACCCAAATGTTCAATTTGGTGCAATGTATTTTATGGACGACAGTTTCGTGAACCTGAGTGTACAAGGCTGGCTATTCACGAAGGCTATTTCTAAAAAAAGAAAAAAAAGGGTCAATTCCGACTTTGCTATGACAATCTGGCGCTTCTGAAGCGACTGTAAGTATGTTTTGTTATTAGTTCAAGTATTTGCTATTGACTGTTCAAATGTGGAGTTTTGCACGTAACACGTCGTGTGTGTGTGTGTGTGTGTGTGTGAGGGGAACAGGGTCACATCACAGTGGAGTGTACAGCCCGTCAGAAATCGTCTTAACTGCGGCTTGTGTGCAAATACATACGAGCATCATCACTGTTTCTGTCACACGACTCTGTTCCCCTCTTGGGCTTGAACTGATGGTAAAACTAACTTGAAAGCTGAAGCTCGTGATTAAGGAAAGGGGCGTTACATTTCAAACTAGTGCTTGTGGTGTTCGGCCAATCACAATGCACTGGGTTAGTTGGCCAATCAGAGCAGACTGCACTTGTTGGAAGGCGGGGCTTTGTTGAAAACAACGCGTTTGAGAGAGGCGGGGCATAGAGGACCTACAATAATGTACAGTATTTGAAAAGTAATGTGTTTTTTGAACATTAAAGCATGTCAACATATTCTGTTACACAAATAATGATCTTTAAAATAGCATCATATGACTCCTTTAAGGTTATTTATTTATTTATTTTATTTCAGTTAACATTCATTTTATTTCAGGCATCAATATATATACACGATATACATTACTGTTGTTACTATATGTGTGCGTGTGTTTTCTTCTTCTAAATACCACCCTTTTTTTATACACATCTTAAATTAGTTTTTATTTATGTATTTTCCAATTTTATTTTAATTTTAGTTTCTGTAATTTTGTTTTGGTCATTTTTATTAGTTATTGTTTTTATTTTTAAATATACCTATATATATTTTTTAATAATTACCTTTAGTTATTTTATCACACCATTTTAGTACTTCATACACTATTTCAGTACACCAAGAGAAATGTTTGGAAACTAGATAAAATAAAATATTTTTCTTAATTTTTTTAATTTTTAATTTTATTTTTTTTATTATATATATATTTTTTTATTATTTCAAGCAACAAAAAATATTTTTTTCATGGTTTCAGTTTTCCTTTCAGTTATATTTCTAATATAGTTACAACATACCTATGGACATATCTTTGATTTATCTACAGAACTAGTTTTGTAAGCTTTTAAAATCACGAGAAACATAAATGTAGTGATTTAGCAGTTTTTTAAAGATTCCACAAAAGAACAGATCTTCTATTTCTCAAAAAATCAAACTAGTTTCAGAAGTCATTAAGGTCATGAGAAACCTAAATGAATTCAAGTGTGCTGAAACGTTTGATCATCTATGACGTTAGTCCATTTCTCCAACACATTAAACTCATAAGTTTGCATGTTTGCTGCAATAATAGAAATATTTAAATCACCTTATCACCTTTCATTCCAGGAGGCCCCACCCCTCCAGTCAGGCCCTGCCAATGAGAGAACAAGACCTTCAGTGTTCAGCCAATCAGGTTACAGAAACACTGAGCCGTGATGTGAGGGGAGGTTACCTGAGGTCCCACAATGCCAGGAAAGCCGCGGGGTCCCTCGGGCCCCGGATCACCCTGAGAGAAGAGAGAGAGATGGAGCGTTTGGTGAATAATTCAGTAAATGACTGTTGAATGAGGGCAGTCCCACCGTCCACCATCATGACATCAGTCTGCAGTCAGTTTCTGGCTTTTTACAAACAACATGCTAGAAACGCAGAGCCCTGCACCCACTTTATCTGTGATCGGACTCTCACACGCATGCTTACACAGCTACTCCTGGAAGAGCAGAATTAACCCGCTTCCTGCTGCGGTAAATGCAATGCAAGTCACTCGCGGTCAGGACAGAAGGTCAAGTGAAAGATTTATTCAATGTTATCTCACAGGAGGAACAATTTTTATTTTACAACCACATTCTTTGGGAAAAGGTGGGAACAAAGGAATTAAAGTACTGTAAACCATATAAACTAAAAAAGTCAATTTAAATAATGTAGTGATTTTTAAATTCATTTTTTAATGAATTCAAATTGATTGATTTTTAATTAATTTAAATAATAACAATAATAATATCCATGACAAATTTATATATATATATATATATATAAAAAGGATTTGTCAAATAAAGAAATACATAAATGAAATTCAAAGCAGCAGAAAAAAAAAACCAGGTATACTTGCTGTCTTCGGAGGAGAAAAAAATAAATAAATAAATAAATAACTAAAAAAAAAAATATATATATATATATATATGCACATATATACACACACACAGCAGGGAAAATCACGTTTAAATATAAACATCAGAAAAAAACAACAATTCAAAACAATCAAAAACAACAAAAACAGGAGAAAAATTTACCATTTAAATATTTTCAATTTGAAATACATTTACTTATATGAACACTGGAAAATATCAGTCGCTGCTTTACATTTTTTAAGTTGAATCAAATTGTCTGTGCAAGTCATTTTAACTTGAATTATATCATAATGACATTTAAAAAAATCAAGTTGAATGTGTTAAATTATTTTGATAAGTTAAAGTAACAAATACACATGTTGCCGTGGCTCATTGATCATAATGCTGTAATATCTTTCTACAGTGTAACGATATATTTTCTGGTCATATCTGCGTATTTCTTCACGTCTGTGCTCAGTGTTTCTGTGAAAGCAGCACTGTTCTGCAGAGAGATGCTGTTTGTGAGCACACCAAAACAATAACTGGGTGAACAGGTTAGTGTTTGTTTGTGTGTGAGAGGCGTCAGGGGATAATTATAGCTCACCTCCTACTTACACCAGCAAACAAATCATTCATTCATCATCTGTGCACTGATTCCTGCTGGATTAGTTTGTTAAACCGGTGGAAAATGTGGATGGACGTGTGTGTGATTTGAGACAGGAGTGTTTCTGAACACACATCTGTCTCAAAACTCTTTCCCCAAACCTGCGAGTCTGCTGTCTACTTTGGCAACATCCTGACTGACACTGAAGCTCATAAATAAGTGATTGGAAACTAGGCCCATCACTAATAAACCGCTCTCATGTCTGCAATGATTCATGGGAACCAGCCTCTTCTTTCACCTCACACCGACAGGAAAAAATGAACAAACATCTCAGAGCCGGAGAGATGATGCTCTTCAGGCGTCTTCTGCACAGACAATGTGAAGTAAAATAATGTACTAGAGGATCCAGACCACTAACAAAGCCAGTAATGGCATCAGTATACCATGGTATTACCATAGTACATGTGCAAAATCATGGTAATGCCATGGGACTTTTTTTTATTTAACTTGTGAAGACATGTGGTTTGAAGGAGAGCTGCTCATCTGGAGCTGGTAGATGATTGTGAAAGACTCACAGATCACAAACAAATCACACACAGTCCATGAAAAAGCACTTCTGTCTGCTGCACGTGATAAAAACGACAGAAGAAAGAAAAGAAGAAGGTGAAATACGACTCGTTTGCTATTCTAATGCCTGCAGAAAACACATCAATCTGGGAATGTTCAGAAGCATCCCATGTACAGAATTCCCTACAGAGAACCA
Organism: Barbus barbus; assembly: GCF_936440315.1. Taxonomy (NCBI): domain Eukaryota; kingdom Metazoa; phylum Chordata; class Actinopteri; order Cypriniformes; family Cyprinidae; genus Barbus; species Barbus barbus. The sequence goes on along the minus strand of NC_136718.1, from coordinate 25,438,352 downwards.
TTATGTGACGAGGAGAAGATGAGATGCAAAACAAAGGCTTCTGAAGTTAGTGGAAGAGCGTTAATAAAGCAGATTCTGGGATCTTTAGACAAGCAGCTTAACATGTAAAAAGTTAAAAGTTGGAATTAAAATAATATACACTACCATAAGATTTGGGGTCAGAAGTCTCTTTTGCTCACCAAAGCTGCAGTTATTTCATTAAAAATACAGCAAAAACAACAATATTGTGAAATTGTTTTAATATTTAAAACAGCTGTTTTGTATGTGAATATCTGTTAAACTGTACTTTATTTCTGTGAATTTTCAGCATCATTCCTCCAGTCTTCAGTGTCACAAGAAACATTTCTGATTATTATCAATGTTGAAAACGGTTGTGCCGCTCAATATTTTTGTGGAAACCGTGATGCATTTTATTTTTCAGGGCTTTTTGATGAATAGGAAGTTCAAAAGAACGGCATTTATTTGAAATAGAAATCTTTTGTAACATTACACTGTTGCTTTTGATCAATTGAATGTGTTCTTGATCATTGAAAGTATTTATTTCTTTTTTTCTAATATTAAATAAATAAATAACTAAATAACGATTACTACATTTTTCAGCATTTACTTAAAGTAAAATTGCACTTAAAATTGTTTAAAAACCTAAAACAAATATGCATATCATTAATATAATATAATATAACATAACATATAATGCATCTGAAATTGAATCAATTCTTAATAAATAAACATAACTTATTTGAAATCTTTTGCAACATTATAGAGATCTTTGCTGTCACTTTTGTAATTTTCAGTGTATGGTTCATAATTTATATATATATATGTAACATATGCAAATATGTAGATATATTTTCCAAATATTCATATATTCTGACTTATAAAAAATACTATATAAATATATATTCAATATAAAATAGCAAAAAATATCAAAGGAAAAATCTATATTTTGAAAATTCTAAGATTCTAAAATTTTGGAAAACATTTATATAGTTTTATATAATTATATTCTATATTAATATTTTATATTTTCCAAATATAAATATATTTAATATTAATATATTTCTATGTAATGTTTAGTATAAAAGACCAGGGCCCGTATTCATGAAGAATCTTAGTGCTAAGAGTTGCTCCTAGTAACAAAATTCTAAGAAAATTCTTAGAAATGTGGGTGTTTCCTCTTAGAATTAAAGAAAAAAATTGATTCAGAAAGCATCTTAACCCTTAAAAGAGGTCTTAAGGTCAAAAATTGTTAGGAGTACGGACGAGGACTTTTAAGAGGCTTAAGAGTTTCTTTAGCAGCGGAGAAAATGGACGAAACATGAAGAGGGAGAAGAAATGTGTTGCACACAATGCATGAGCGTGAGTTAATACGATGCTACACATTAGATCGTGCAGGGATCATGTTTGTGATGATCTTATTAAAGACACGATAACATCTCAGACATTGTGCAGTAATGGGCTATGTCTCTGTTCATTTCCTATAAAACACGGTAAGTATGACAGCATGGTAAATAAAAAATAAAGAATATATATACATATATAATGTGTGTGTGTGTGTGTGTGTGTGTGTGTGAGAAAGAGCGAGAGGAAAAATTCCGCCTGTAATTTCAAAGTGAAGCCTTATAATATACCCTACTCTTAAAAGCACTCTTTTATTTCCTTCTTGACAACCAACCAATCACAGTCTTCAAAAGACTGTGTCATTCCTAGCAACGGGGTCTGCCCCGCCTCCTCACTAAGATGAAAGTTTTTGTCTTTTCCTCGCTCAGAGTTGCTCTCAGATTGGTCCTGAATCACTCTTAAACTAAGACTCCTAGTTAGACATTTTAAGCTAAAATAGGAGCTCTCTGAGAGGATTCTTAGAATCTTTATGAATACGGGCCCAGAAGTTTTATCTCATTATCAAAATTTACACAGACTTCATGCAACTAAAAAGTGAATAAAATAATTATGTTAATTAGGAAGGATTGAACAATTTGTTCCAGATTATCAACTGGCATGATATAACAGATCAGAAACCGAACCGAGCCTCTGTTTCTCCATTATTGTCTCTATTTCATGTGCTTCCCATTTCAGTGAGTCTGACATATCAGAGCCGGAATCAACCTGATCCTGTTCAACAGGGCATTTATTAGCATAAAGACTTCTCTGATCATCAGAGACTGAAACAGCAGTGAAAGCATCATGAGAAGCAACATCCCGCTCTAAATCTGTCATCTGACACCCTGACATCTCTGTCCAGAGCTTTATATGGCTCCGGGGGTTTGCTTTTAAAGCTGGAACGAGACGAGCAGACGCTCCTCTACTGTTAGACACCGCTTACTGAACATCACACATACAATCATTCGCTTTCTGACACGTGAACGGCTCCGCAGAGACTCGGAGAGCAGAGACACATGCAACAGACTGAAACACACACCAGTGAAGGAAACCTAAGAGTGTAAAGTTGCCACAAGCAGGGTTTTTGTTGTTACATAAAACTAAAACTGAAGCAATAAAAAAGCAGTTTTGATGATTGAAATAAAATAACTGTTAACTGAACTAAAATATAATTGAAAAAACTCACTTTATAAAACTCAATTACTTTATTTCACCTAGTTGCCAAGGCAATATTCTTTCTTTTTTTTTGAGTTTATTACGGAAGCGTATTGCATTCACTTGAGGAAAAAAAATCTACTCTGTTTTTCTGAATTAACGAGTTAATTATCTCAGAATTACGAGATAATTAAGTCATTAATTCAGAAAAACAGAGCAAAAACTTTTTTTTTTCATTAAAAATAATCTCGTAATTCTGAGATAATTAACTCGTTAATTCAGAAAAACAGAGCAAAAACTTTTTTTTTTCATTAAAAATAATCTCGTAATTCTGAGATAATTATCTCGTTAATTCAGAAAAACAGAGCAAAAACTTTTTTTCATGAAAAATTATCTCGTAATTCTGAGATAATTATCTCGTTAATTCAGAAAAACAGAGCAAAAACTTTTTTTTCATGAAAAATTATCTCGTAATTCTGAGATAATTAACTCGTTAATTCAGAAAAACAGAGCAAAAACTTTTTTTCATGAAAAATTATCTCGTAATTCTGAGATAATTATCTCGTTAATTCAGAAAAACAGAGCAAAAACTTTTTTTTCATGAAAAATTATCTCGTAATTCTGAGATAATTAACTCATTAATTCAGAAAAACAGAGTAGATTTTTTTTCCTCAAGTGAATGCAATACGCTTCCGTAGTTTATAACGCAGAATTGTGAGAAAAAAATCATTCAGATTTATTTAGACACAAGCTTAAAAAAACTACTGTATAGTAGTTTCTGAATGATACTAAAATAACAGTCCTGTCACATGACTTGTCAAATATTGATGGTAATTTTGCTGGTGATTGTTGTGGTTGTGATGATTTTAATGCACCTTTAAGTTTTGTTAGATTTGTTTTGTGCTTGAAAAAGCAACCTGCTTAAACCAGTTTAAACTGGTTTGCTGGTGTTCCAAACTGGTCTACAGCACCAAACGTCTCAAAACCTCAACAGACCAGCCTGACCTGAGAGACCAGCTAAGACCAGAAAACCAGTTTAGGCCGTCACAGGATTTGTTTTAGCATTTTTTCTATCATTATTATTATTAATAATAATACTTTTTATTTACGTGTATATAATGTGCTTTTCTCAAACCAAAAGCACTGAAAGAAATACACAGTAAACACAGTAAATGAATGAATGAATAACATAAAAGATCTTAAAAATATGTTTTAACAGTTTTTTAAAAAATATATAAATCAGCTTTTGCAGCTTTTGTCATCATAATATTTGATTCGGTGCATGAAGTAAAATCACCTGCAAATAAGCAGTTACATTTATTAATATTAATAATCAGGATAAACTATTCTGTAATAGTTATTTAGTAATATAGTTTGCACATGAATATAAATCAGATTCATAGTTGGGGTTTTTTGCTGGGTTTTCAGCAGCTTGCTCTGCTACTGAACAGAGTTGAGTCGCGCCAGCAGATCCTGCCAAGAGGATATTAATAATGCTCAACACTTCAGGAGCAGAGATCTGCTGATAAACCGCTGCTTTTGGCCAAATCTGCTCTTGTGGGAGAGATGAAAGAGCCAGGATCACAGTCACTCAACATCACTTCAGCATGAAGTTCCCCAAGCACAGCACTGTACTCACAGCCAGTCTGATTTCTACTTTTGCTAGTTTAACGACGGGAAAAACGGTTGGTCACATGGTCTAAAAGGGTTGTCCCTATTCTCTTAATTATGGGAGTGTTTTGGGCATAATGTGCAATAAACCAATCAGAGTCATCTCCCATTCCCTTTAAGAGCCAGTTGCGTTCACGCCATGGTGGATTCGCTATTTACACGGTGGAATTTGCAAGCGAACGCGTCTCCAGAGAGGAAACGGAGCGGTTCATGCACGAGCAAATAGTTAGCCTAATTCTGATATATGCAATGACTATCCATTATGACATGTAGGCATTTTTATATTTATGTAGCCTACACAGTAATAATCTTTTACATTGTATTCCTTTAATTTTAATATTTGGCATGTTTGTATGCTGCTGCGCATCTCTGTGTGTGTAATAAGCAAAGTATACGCGCGTTATGGACCCACTTACAGGTGTATATTACTAATGCAGAGCACATTAAAGGGAACCTATAATGCCCCTTTTTACAAGATGTAATATTGGTCTTGGGTGTCCCCAGAATGTGTCTGTGAAGTTTTAGCCTAAAATACCCAACAGACCATTTATTATAAAAGCTGGAAAATGTCATTTTTGGGGGGTGTCTAAAAAAAGAGCTGTTTTGAAGTGTATGGCTTTAAATGCAAATGAGCTGCATATTCTCGCCCCGTCTTCACAAGAGGGCGTCACATATAAATCTCTCTCCTTTGCATATCCAACTTACAGCAATAAACAGCTGGTAGAAGAAACATAACTGAGAGCGAGGGAACTGGTGTATGAGAAGCCAAATGCACTGAAAATGCGCGGTGTTGCAGAGCTTGTGCCGCAATAATTTTTATAATTGTAGGGTAGTTGTGTTCACACACTGCCAATACACATTTATGTCCAAACACCACATAAAAATCCAAGTGGATTTTGCATAATAGGTGCCCTTTAAATAACTTTTTTTTTTTTTTTTTTGTGATTGTGATTATGAGTCTGCATTATTACTGTGGTATGCAACTGCAATCGCACGTTCTGGACTTGTTCTGGCAAATGTCTATTGTCTATTTAATCTATGTATGAAATGATTGTTTATTTGCTTTTGTTATTGTGAAGGGTCCTTGAGCTTGGGAAAGGTGCTATATAAATTAAAATAGTTATTATTAAAAAATACTGCGGCATTGACTTTAGACAAGGTTTTATTTGGTCAATGGTGCAGTATTTCAGTTACCTCAAATAGCAATGTGCCAACAATGCACCTGAACACACCTCATTTTCAGACCAGCACGCTGCATTGCACCGGGTGTATGATAGGGCCCCATAAGTAACAAAACATTTTTTATGGTTTTGTTTTTAATTTGATTAATCCTGCATGACACTGTATTTTTGGATCTGATAACGCTTTTGACCCATACTGAAAGATGGCAGCTTTTAAGAAAACTGTTCTCCTAAACATTAGTGATGAAGAAGAATCAAGGACGGAACGGGTGAACAGAGATATGAAAGCAGCATCAACCCCTGCTGTAAGAGAAGTGTGTGTGTATGGACTCACTCTCAGGCCTGGGAATCCACTGCTGCCGGTTCCTCCGACGGGCCCCTGAGACACACGAAACACACAAAACTCAATCCCACAATGCATTCGGAGGAACAGGTCTGATGATTTGTCTGCATGTAGGATTATTTTCAAACATCTTTAAACTGTCTTGAACTGAAGACATCTCTACAGCTGCAAGGAGTTTCAGGTTTTTGATACATTGTTCTATTATCAGAAACCCTACTAGTTGACGTCTTAACAGTTAAATGACACAGAAATTTTAGGACTTTCATAATCCAGAAAGATATTCTTAAATTCAATTTGATGGCAGAGAGACTCGTACCTCGTTTCCGTCCGGTCCGGGTGGCCCTCGCTCACCTGCATCGCCAACAACTCCCTGCAAAAACACTGCGTCAGTCTCACATCAGACACACACCGCTTTTCCATGAGGTCAGATCACACATCTGAGCGCATCGTCTGGCTATGAATACAGTAGTTTATTTCATGTCTTTATACAGTACATGTCTCCTGATCAGTGCATGTTACTACAGGATCTGCTGTGTAAATGGCAGCGGTTTGCAGTTCAGGAGAGCGTCTGCATGTTTGCTTGTGTCTTTGAGAGCCCAGGGGCCTCTGAACGTCTTCCAGCAAGCTTTCATCCACGCTGGAGATGCCTGTGATTAATCATTCTGCTGCAGACGGCGGGCAGGAGCCCAGCTGGCACACTGGCACTGTTGTGATTTTAATAGGCTCATACGTTTGAGGCTTTCTCAGGACCAACACATCCCAAAACTACACCAACATGAGCTGCTCTCCAGAGTTTAGAGAAGCTGAGAGTGACTTTCTGAGAATCTGATCAATCAAAGAATGATTGATCAAATGTCTGAAGACTCCTGGTTAAAAACCAAAGACTTGTATAACTGCGCTCAACCAATTTTGACTTTTTAATGGCTGATGCTGATACCAATATCTATAGACTATCTATAGAATTAGATAATAATAATAATAATAATAATAGTTATTGTTATTATTGATGTTGTTTAATAATTTTTATTTAATGGTAGAAAATAAGACAATAATAGTTTATTATTATTATTATCATTATATAATTTAACAGTGGAAAATAGCATGTATATGTAACGTACTTGTTGAACCTAAATGTTAAATAAGAGAATTAAATCATTGTAAATAATTAATTCATATTTAAAGAGATTTATTATTATTATTATATTAAAATAAGTAAAATACTGAGGATTAAACCAATAATAATAATACTAATAATTGCTATTATTATTATTATTATTATTAACCCTTATTATTAAATGATTTTATGATGAAAATAAGATGTACACATAATCTAAATGAACACCTATTTCACATAATATTTACTCAACATTCACAAGACGAAACATTTAAAACAGAAAATGTACTATTGCCGATAATCGTAAAATATTGGCACATGCTAATCATAAAATATCCTGGTTCATCACTATTGTACAATAACTTACAGATTCTGACATGTATGTATACATACATACATTTTTACCACATGCACATCGATCAGAATGACCCTCACAACCTCTTTAAGAAGTGAAGCAATGTTTCTGAACTAATGTAGACTTTTATACGTTGCATAACATCTTCCACCAGGATAATGCTGTCGCCTTTACAGCTGGACGGCAGATGACAAGAACAGATTCTTTGTTCATTTTCTTGCGTTTTCTTCACCCACAAGTAACTTCATCTGTTATAAATATGCATCACTCATTTGCATAATATTCCCTGATGACAGCTTATGAATGAGAGAGCGTTTACCTGTCTTCCTTTGGGACCCTTGATTCCCACAGGACCCGGAATTCCCTGGAACACATCAAGATGATAGCGGTTACCAAACGATCCGATCTGACACACATTGATCACACTGAGCCGGGGGGCGTCATGAATCTCAACTCTGTTGTCTTGTGTGTTTTCCAGCTTATGTCATTCATTTGGGAATTTGAGTCTGTCAAATCGCAGCAACTCTCAACACAATGTTCAGGCCTAAACAGCCCATGTGTGTTAGTCAGTCTAACATGTCCGGACAAAACTGCCGTTATGCTGATATTAAAAGAATACTAATGTATATAAACAGCATCTGTGGCCTGTGATAATTTTGACTCATTCATCATTATGCAAAATGAGTGAAACATGCTTTTACAGTAAGACAGTTACAATGGAAGTTTATGTGGCAAGTGTACAGGAGCAGAAATATTCAGTAAAAATGCTTTAAATTTGAGCCATTAAATATTTACATCATCCTTTTGTGGTAGAACTAGTTTTCTAGAATTAATACAATTTAAATTGAAAAAATGTAAATTGAAAAATATAAACTTGTTTTAGTTAAATAAACCTAAAACTATTAAAAGCATTTCTGTTCATTTAAATAAATAATGAAATATACTGTAAATATTAGATTTAAAACTTTTTATTGAAAATTAAATTAGTTTTTTTCTATTACTATTATTATTATTATTTACACCTATTTCAGTTAGTTGCCAAGCCAATATTTGTAATTTTCATTTAGTTTTAGTACTAAAGCTATAAATAAATACATAAATATTTACAAAATAATAAAACTGACAAAAAGCACTGAACAAAATGACTAAATATACAATTAAAATTAAACTGATAATTCAATATATTAAAAACTATAATAGTACTGTAGCTCAAACAGTAAAGCATGATGTTTGTAATGCTACAAACATGGGTTTGATTTGCATGGAATGCATGAACATAAAAACTTTCAAAGTATATATGCATAAATGTAAATGTAATTTCTGAGAGTGAAGTTTGCTGCATGTACTAAACGCCATTAGAGATACCACTGAGACCAAGCAAAAATGACCAGGTTAAACGGGTTTTGTCTGATCCTGACATGAGACAGGGTTGGTAAATGTTCACACCTGTTACATGTTAACATTAAATATTTCATCTAGTTGCATATATTTAGCAAATTTTTGCCACTTAATCACATTGTTGCATGCTGGCCTAACTGATTTAAGTGTATTAATGTAAATACACTTCTGTGATTGTAAAAATTGATAGATGATTCAAAATGACTTTCTGTAGCAATCAACAGCATGCTACTTTGCTTCAATTCATGTTAATGGCATCTGCTTGCATGTTATATGCATTAATGTGAAATTATGATGTATAATTTATTTGAACTCACTCTCTCTCCCTCCAGTCCTGGTGCTCCTGCAACTCCTGGAGGTCCGATGAAGCCCTGATACAGAAAAACAGACACATGTCACCAATAGATCAAAACTACATTTTTTGAACTCCTCCTTTTACATCTTGTCAGATTGTCCCCAAAATTTGGTCAGATAATCCTGATACCATGCTGGTCAAAAGTTGCACTCTGATGTGCCATCTACATATAATGCACTAAGAAATGCAATGACAACAAACAAAAGGCAAGGCCATATCTTTGAAATGCTTTGGTTTATTGGAACAAAAATTGGTGCAAGTCATCGCCGCCATGCCCTGATGATAATAGAGCATTTTAGAGACAGCGCCACCTACTGGACAACAAAAACTGAATTCTTAATCAGGCATGAGCCTAAAATTTCCACCTCCACTATGTTTGAACAAATCTGCTTACAATATTTATACCATTGGTTTGTTTGGCGACATAACTGCAGCTTGCTGATTTATTATTTTTTTTTTTAAATTACTTGCTAAAAACTTGAGTGATCTTATTTTCTTACCAGATTTATAACCTTGAACTACAAGATACAGGCTCATTTATCATCCTCATTTCATCAGTCACTTTCAAAAATGTATATTGCTATTAATCACAGTAATTTACAAGTAATGCACACATAATGCAGCTTACATCCTTCAATAATATACAGAACAATATGATCATGTCAGCATCAGGTTATGATAACCTCATTTTTTCCACGTTTAATGCCAGTGTTTTTGTTTGCTGTAGGTGGGCAGAGCACTATATGTGCTGTTCTTCTTTCTTGTTAAGTGAGATCACATGTACTATCGGTCAAAGATGAAAGAAACAGCCCTCCTCCCATCTCTGCACATTCCTGTGCCGCGGCACACTGCCAGATGTTGAAAGCAGTTTCAGAAACAAGCAACATCTCTGAGATGCAGTAGTCAGATCTTGACTTCATGCAGCTCACTGATTCTTGAGTACTGAGACACAACAGGCTAGAGGACTGCTATAATAAAAGATTTTAAGGCGACTGCTGTACGTACATTGACACCTTTAGGTCCAGGGTTTCCCTCCGGTCCTGCCAAACCCTGCAAGACAACATTATACACAAAAGTTCACATATAAGACAAATACTCACATTTTCAAAACTGCAAGTGTGTGTTTTTTGAAAACACACAGAAACTATACTTTGCATAAAGAAAAATACTGGGGAAAATTAGGAAAAAGATTGGTGTGGTTTCTCTGAGATTCATGTTTATATGATGTATCTTACTCTTATAACACAGTTGATAAAGTAGATTTCTGCAAAAAAATAGAATGTAAATGTGATAAATGCTTGGAGTAACACTTAAGACTTTGTGTTTAAAATTATAATCAAATAGCTGTGAACATTCACTAAAGCAAAACTAGAATTAGATTAAGCTGGAGATGAATGGAATACTGCCATACTAAAGATACTAAAAATGCTGTATATACACTATGCACAATATGCAAATACAGAGAACACTGCACTGAATAATATAATCTGTGATTCTCTTTTTTGACTCATTACATGATCAAACTGTCAAGAATTAAGAAGCTTTTACAGCAAACTGCATCCCATCCCATCAATTTGGAGATTTTGGGCTGTGTTACTTTCATAACGGTGGAAAGAAAACATCTAAAACACAAGTGTTTATGTTGTTGCACTTTATCTATTTGTGTCTGTAGATTTAAATTACAAATCATATCTTCAAAAGTTTTTTCCCACTTCAGCAGCACTTACATACACCAAAAATAGCAGTTTGATTCCTATCGGTATTCTGAAGGTTTTTACAGAGGGGTTTGTTCATATATCATTTACACTGATTTATATAACATTTTATTACTAAAAACATAATGAAAATCTTTATTTTCTGGCTGTTGATAGTATTTTCTGATTTATGGATTGATAAAAAGAGATATTCATAATCCCCTCTTTAAAGACCCTTAACTCTAATGTCAACAAAATTAAACAAGAATTTTCAATCTGGCTTTATCTAATGTTCAGATTTATCTTCTGGAAATGTACGCAAATTATTGCATAACATTTCAGAAAACTTAGTACAAAACAATTGCCTTAATGTACTGTGACTGATCAATTGGGGTAGTGTGGCGATATCTATTAGTTTCAATTTTTATCCTATTCACCTTGCCTTTAAATGTTTATACAGTGTTAATCATTGCATATTGTGTATTATTTCACATACTACTTTTAAAATACTTGGCACAGTATACGGCACAGTACATTCTAAACAGCTCTCTGATAGTAAATTTCAATTTAGAATCAAGTTTAATATTTCAAATTTAGGATTAAGATGAAGTAACAGTATCAAAAAGCTTTTTTTGTTGTTTTTAGTGGATATTGGTCACTGCACCTGCCTGCCAGGGTAACCTGCCGCCCCAGATACGCCCGGCAATCCTGGCAAACCCTGAGGAGAAAAGAAAGAAAAATGTGAATGAGAGATGAGAGCGGCTGCCAGCGGACGAATAGAGCCACTATTGTTCCCTGTGGCATCTCTCTCTCAAAGCATCCACTGGCCGGACTGACTCTTCGTGGCCTAACCCTGGCTGAAGTCCAGACAGCAGCTCCTCTCCGCTGCACGACTCCAGCGCGGATCATCTTTGCATCAGATGACTGCATATAAAGACTGCGCTTTGTGACTGAATGAAACTTTCCATGTATTGAGTTCCAAACCTTCCGGACTCGGTTATTCAGGGGGTACAAAGGTACAACTCATAGATCTGTTTAATGCCATGTCAAACATGTAGGCAGGGATGGAGAGAGAATTAAAGCCGATTGTACGAGCAAAACATGTGCAACAGGATGGCTGCTATGTGGAAGGGAGATTAGATATACTGCAAAAACCTAACTTCAGGATGTTTGAAATTGATTTTCAGCTCCATCTATTGAGGAAAATCTGATAGATATTGACAAAAATATGCATTTTGCATTTCATGCACTACATTTATGTGTTTATTTCAAAGATGCTTTCTGCATAGCAATGCACTAAAAACATTCAAAATAACTCAGAATCTGTATAGTTTATTTAACAAATGTTAAGTGTTACACTAGTAATAATTCATGCAACACTTGTTACTTAAAATAGAAGTTAATAAAGCATATTTGTTGAGTCTCCTAGAATTTTTTTGCCCATTTTATTGTCCAATTTACCAGTATGATTAGCAATAATAACTTAGCAAACAGTAAAATATGGCTTGTGGTCTGACAAACTACAGGCTCAAAGCAGCTTCACGGACACTAACTGATTGAAGCAGCAGTTGAAAATGTCAATTTGAGGGCCTCACAAACAGACTGACATCCACCTGAGATGCGTTTCATCCACTCACCTGTTCTCCGGGCAGACCTGCCGGTCCTGGATAGCCTTTGGGACCCTGCAGATGAAAAAAAAATGAAAGCAGATTACAACCCGTCTCTTTTACAGAACACCAGTAAGAACAAAAAGCAAAGAATTTCCTCATTTCCCTACAATGTTAAGAACACGGAGAAACACAGAGACTTTTACTTGATGTTCTATCTTTACCATATTTCTGGGGATTTTGTTGCCTAAAGTCCCAGTGGCCTCAGATAAGACTAATAGCCCTTAAGAATTTCCCCAGAACTGTCAAAACCCTTTAAAGCTTTCCCCGTCTGACAGCTCCAGCTCGAGCCCATGAAAGACAGACAAGTCACAACAGTGAGACGGGGAGGGGAGGTCAGAAAACCTCACCTCGAAACATTTCTTGTGCGCTGGGACCGATCGGTGCCTTACTTACTGAAGCACAACAATGCAATCCTAAAATCAGTTGTGCAAATATATCTCTGAATTGAATATTTTGATATTCAGATGCCTGATTTGATAGAGGTTCTGACATCTGTTTGCCAGAAGGTGGCGCTGCGTGTTGGACCGAGTGGAGAGGCTCAAGTGTGGGAAATCCTCTGATTTGGAAAATTCCAGGCTTTCTGCGGAGCAGCCGAGAGGACAATGACGCATCAGAGGTCACTGTCCGCTTAAAAAGGGTGGTCTGGGGTACGGTTCAAGTGAACTCCGGTACGGTTTGCTGCTGATGTGAACACAATCGTACAAAATCAAGGAAGTGACCCGCTATTAATGCCGTATAATTTGATAAAAATGCTTGTTTCACTCACTTTCCTGACGAGCTTGACTGACTGCAAGCAGACAACTGTATGTCTCATTTCTGTTCGCTTTCAGCGTACTTTAGAGCATTTGCAGTACATTCGTAAGACCGATGTAAGTGCTTTATGCACTGAAGCTTTGTAAACAAAACGAACGGTTCAAAAACGTAAATATATAAAAGTGCAGAGTGCAATCTTATGCATTTTGCCGCCACCTCCCACGCCAACGGAGTAAACAGCTGCTGGCTTGATGACGCAAACGAACCACGGTTCGAACCCAAATAAAATAATGTGAACGCAGTCCAGCGGGGGCAGGGGGAGCAATCGACCTCGGGTTCAGACCAGGCAATTGAACCAAGCGTGAAAGCACCCTTAATGAAACCTGGACGAACTTAATTTGATCAGCTTCTAAGTCTTTGGAGGCAAATCAATGACTTCTGTCATGACTTGATCTATTCTATCAATGGTTCTGGTTTCACCTCCAGATCCCTGTGGTTTTCCCACTCTCAGATGAATCAGGCCAGGATCCACAAACCTAACCATACAGATCTGCTTTTTATCACTTCCAGGGTTGTGACAACTGACCTTTCAAAACAAACTAAAAGCCCCCACGCAACAGAAAAGAGCTCTTTCCAAAAGTCCTCCATTTCCAAAGAAAACTCCACTTGGAGAACATTAATTTTCTGAGAGCTGAGCCACACAAAAACAGTCTCAACTGTGCTCTTGGGATTGCAAGTGAAAATCCAATTACACTTTGTCACAAGACTGAAATGACTTTACAAGGCCTTTGGTTCTCTTCATCTCACAAACCAAATCAAGAGCTACTGCATATCCTTTATGATATCTCCCAATAAACTACCCTCACAAGTCACAGCCCTTGAATATTACAGAAACACATTTTCTAGCTGAGTTACGTGAGCGAAAACTTGCACCAGTTGCACTTTTGAAGATGCAACATGGGACTGTTCATGTCACCAGGAAAGTGTCACCCTGTAGAGTGCCTTTCCTCTAAAAGTCGACCCTTGACCTCTGGGGGGTCTCAAGTTCTAACGGGGGTTCCCAGGTGGCGGCGGGTCCCTGAGCAAAGCTACGTCTTGAGAAGTGTGAACAAACCTTTGCCTACCCCCAAAACACCACACAGGGTCTTTATTCTGGTCTGTAACCCAATCCAGCCACTGCTCAGAGGGGCCTTGCCGCCTCGGTGGCGGTAACAGATACTGTATGAACGCTGTGGAGAATGAAACACTACATCTCACCAATACAAACAGCCCATAATTCAGCCGAAGCAGGCTCTCCGGCAGCAAGGTGGAAGAGTAGGTCTTACCTTTGGACCTGGTACACCTTTAGGACCCTGTGGACCCATCCGTCCTCTTTCACCCTGAAATAATAAAAGAGAAGAAACTCAGTGTTGGCCTTCATCACCTGAGGGTCATACCTGGATGATGAAAACAGAAGCAATTTAAGCACAAACGTTGCAAAGCTTTTCTAACAGAGAAATCAAACAACCACACATATTTTGCATAATTTAGGGATCCAAGATTTTTGCTGTTATGCCGATATTTTTTAAATCATTTTGGCCGATAACTGATGCCGATACCAATATATATCGATACATTTTGGTTAGTTTTGTGCAAAAACTTGTATGTTAAAGCTAATAAAAATTATTTTTTAATGAGACTACATTGAAAGCTTTGAAAATAACTATTATGATATCAATCCCTGTTGTTTTCTTTTTCTTTCTGACAGATGCAGTAGAAACCTTAACATTTTATTCGTAGATTTAATATTAATAGATGATCTAAAGCAAAAGAGCCCTAAAAAAATAATAAAAAATAGAACTCCTTGTAAAAACATATTTAACATTAATGTATAAATCTGTATATATTAAATCATTTAATTTACAATCATGTTTGTAATTTATATTCATGTAAGCTATAGCTTCTGACCTAATTGATTTTAATGACATCGATTACTGCTTTATTTAGAAACACAAGTACCTTAATGCTATTTGTGTATTTTTTTCATTTTATTACAAGTATGCCTACAGCGCCCCCTTAATAAATAAAATGCCTGACGAGACACTTTTTGATAGACATTTGAATTAAACGTGCTGTCATTTTGGGAGCCCAGTTTTCCCAACCATGTTCACTGTCGAGCAACTCTGCGCAAGTATTGCTTTAGTTCTGTATTCCGTGCAACAAGAAAGTCCTACGGATTTGGAACGACATGAGGGTGAGTAAACAATGTTCATTTATGGGTGAATGATCCCTTTAAAGGCCAGAAAACCAATGAGTGATTGCTGTAGTTTAACGTTTTAGGGCTGTAAATGCAAAGAAATCTCAAAGCACCCTGAGAGAAAAGATGCTGAATTTCGTCTTTGTGGATCATTTACCTTATCACCTGCCGGCGCTTGACCCGGGGACAGTCCAGGATCCCCTTTTGCTCCCTGGGACATAAATAAAATGCATGCAATGTTAATTCAGTTTGATGTTCTACATGTCATAAAACGAGCTGTCAAAGGAAACTCAAAAGCATGTCTAAAATTCATGAAGACACATACAAACCATGTTCTCCTGTGCTGACAGATTAAAGCAAGTGATAACAGTGGATCTGGAGAGATTTAAGGGGCAAAAGCTACTTTCTACGTGTATGCAAATACACTAAACCATATCTGAACCCATTTATTCAACACTTTATCAATCCATCCATCAATGCACCAATAATCATCATCAATCATTTCATCCTTCCACATCAGCCGTCAATCACGTGTCGATCAACATGAATCATCCACCAATCCATAATCATTAATTGACTGATCCATTCAATCTGATTTTGTGGATTGAACCAACTGTGCAATATTGTGCTTTTGCACTACAAAAGACTTTTGGTAACACTTTATTTTAAGGTGTCATAATACAGAGTAATTACCTACTTAAGTACTTAGTAGTAGCTGTTGTACTTACATGAAACAAAATGTACTTCCCATGTAACTAAGTTATGGAACCGCATGTACTTACAGTTTGTAATTATATAGATGTAATAAGCAGCTACTGTTACACATATGTATCAGACAGAGTCTGTTACTCAGATACTTGTACACTTAAGTACAATCTTGATACACTTTATTTTAAGTAGCTTATGTCTGTGTACTTGCATTTATAATTACGTTGTATAAAGTCTGCAACACATATGCAACAATCTTTTGGTTACATAAGTAGCTGTGTAACAGACTCTGTCTGTCACATATGTGTAACAGTAGCTGCTTATTACATCTATATAATTACAAACTGTAAGTACATGCGGTTCCATAACTTAGTTACATGGTAAGTACATTTTGGTTCATGCAAGTACAAGAGCTACTACTAAGTACTTAACTAGATAATTAGTCAGTATTATGGACACCTTAAAATAAAGTGTTATCAGACTTTTTAATTACATTTAAAATGTATCTAAATCCAAAGGGAGTCACTGGAAAAAAAGTCTCACGGCATGGACCAAATTTAGCATGTCAATCAAACTCCAAAGCTATTCAGGGCTGAATGAGAGTTTGAATCCTTGAAATGAGCAGTTTGACGCAAACACAATTGCTGCCAATCAACACTAGACAGCACGGATCTGACTCCTGCGAAACACCACTTTACTAAAGCAAACCCTGCCATGATCTGCTGAGTTTAGACTGAAAAACATCAGCAGAGCAGACGAGCTGCATTCAGGTCTTCAATAAAACATGTCACAGCCAAACCTCTCAAAACTGTGAAGCCCATGTCATCTCGCTCTCTATTTCATCCCTGAAGTATTAAGAAGGGATATAAAGCACAAAGCGCTACAGCTCCGTCTTGTTTCTCCAGATCCCAGGAGAACTCATCTGTGGGCTGCACTGAGATGCTTCACAGTTTCCACCATCGGCTCAGTTCGGCCCCCGGTGATGATATTTGCAGCGCACGACCCTGCTGCCCACTCAGGTCATCTCCGAATGGACAGAGAGATGAACGCTTTGTCCTGAAGCTTGATGGGAAAATCAGATTGGCATATTTGTCACTTGTGAATATGAAGGTCAAGCATTCAGATTAAGGAAAAAACACAATCTCTTTTGTTTCTCCAAGACACAGCAAAATAGAGAGCAAAAGGAGTCAGATGTTTCTGTCTGGTAATTTCACGTCTCCTATAAAACGGTGGTTTTGTCTCTAAGGGCCCTGCAGATGTCCACAACAATATTCATTTACATTACATTTACATTTATTAATTTAGCTGACGCTTTTATCCAAAGCGACTTACAATTGCTATATATGTCAGAGGTCGCACGCCTCTGGAGCAACTAGGGGTTAAGTGTCTTGCTCAGGGACACATTGGTGTCTCACAGTGGATTCGAACCCGGGTCTCTCACACCAAAGGCATGTGTCTTATCCACTGCGCCATCACCACCTATTCATATATATATATAATGGAAAAAAAAAGATTATGCAATTTTTCTTATTTCTTATTATTTTTCTTATCTCTTCTTATTTTATTTTAATACAATTTTATTCATTTATGGTATTAGATCACATACTTTTTATTAAATGGTGTGACTTTTTCAGGTCTAGAAATCCCACTTTTGTAATGAGAAAAATGCCATTATATTAGTTTCCATGCAGATTACGTAATTTTATTAAATTGCTTGACTTTTCTAGGTCTAGAAATGACACTCTTAAAATTTGAAATAAAAGTATATTCTTATTTTAATTTTTGTGATTAGAATACCTAATGTTTTATTAAATTAAAGTAATTTTTTGCAGCTCTAGAAAACACACTTCTATAGAAAATGTATATTATTTTAAAAAATGCAATTTTTATTAAATTACTTGACTTTTTCAGGTCTAGAAATCCCACTTCTGTAATTAGAAAAATGCATTTTTTTTAATGCTATTTTATTAATTTACACTTGTTGAGGGAGTGAATTATAATAAGAATTACAATCAAAAATATCTCAACTTTATTTGTTTTAGGCTACTTTAATGATTGTTTTGTTTCATTTTAAGTAATGTTAAATCATTTTGGCCTTATACACTGGAAACTTATACGTGTCTTTTCCACATTGGTGATGTTCATTAAATAAAACGGGATAAAAAAAGACTGTTCTCGTGAGGGCAGATCATAATTTCTTATACACTGGAAAAAAATTATTAATTGAATTTACAAAAGAATTTTAAGGTAAGCTGTTGCAATCAATTTATTTTAGATAGATTTAAATGAACAAATTTAGTTGACTAACTTTCAAAAAAATTTTTATTTAAATGTATCTAAAATAAATTGTTTGCAACCACTTACCTTTAAAAAGATTTAGTATCATTTTTTCAGTGTAGGGCTTTATTAATCAGTATATTTGACCTAAGCATAGCGGCGGTCTCTTGATTCTCCTGAGAGGTAACTCTCTGCTGTGGGAAAATCGGAGCTGTGATTAGTGCTGAGAGCGAGCGCTGCAGACGTCTGCTGCGGTAAATAAACCACATCCACACGGGTCTACGCTCAACGCTAACGGCCCGACAGGCTTTACGAGCCACATCACTTCCCGCCGGCTCACAATAAAACACGCAGGCCTCCTGTGGAAGCGTCCAGTAAAGAGCTACACATGTTCAGCGTGACAGACACACACAGAAACAATGTAAATATAGCTTGTTTAAGAACTAAAATTACTAGCTGGAAATAAATAAAAACTAAAATAACAAAATTTCTAAAAATTTTACAAATTAAAATGAAAATATGAAAAAGTTGATTCAAATTAATAATACAAATAAAACAGAATTAAAAACAATAAATGAAAACTGTAGATATAGAAACATTTTTAAAAGTAAACACTAAAAAATGATAAAAGCACATCAAATTACTAAAAATTAATCCAAAATTAAAATGAAAATATAAAATATCAAACGAAAGCAGATTCAAAATATTAATTTTACACTAAAGCTAAAATAAAAATGTTTTTTTTTTTTTTAAATATTGCACGCACGCACACACACACAAACACACACACACTGACGCACACACACCACTCATGAAGCATCATCGCTGAACGGCAGCAGGTTAAGTCACAGGTTCAGTCCAGCTGAGTTCATCATCTTTATCAAGAGCACAGGGGTGAAAGGTCAAGGATGAACCCTTGAGGAGTTTGAACCTGCAACCTTTCAGCCACCAGAGCAGGGCTGCGTTTCCCAAAAGCGTCGCAAGTGCATCATAGACCCATTGCCACCATTGGAGCTATGATCGAAACACAGCCCAGATCTTTAACCATACCGGCCTTATTCTCACTAACTAGAGCTGTATTTCCTACCTTCCAACCAGGTTTGAAACGAACAGCTGCTAACCCAGCGAATGCAGGACGAGCAGCTGCTAACCCAGCACGGCATTATCTGACACCTTTGAAGAGAGAACAGCTTGGTTTTTTGAATGGATATCAATGGAGCAGAAACAGTTTACAAAAACTCTGCGCTGTTCACCATGAAGACTTAAACGCAACCTTTGACCTCTATGAAATCAGCACAGCATGACACAAGTTTGACTGAACTCTGACCTCTCTGACATCACTCTACCGTTAACAAGCCACACATTTCACAAGAGACACCACATCTACTGCAGGGTTATTAGAACTCAAACTAAAACCATAAAAATAATAATAATAATAATAATGAAACTGCTACTTAAAAAAAAATATCTCCCATATTCATATAGTTTAATTAAAGCAATAAAATAACTCAAACAATATAAACTAAAACTAATAAAAACTATAGAGACATATTAAATAAATAATAAAAACAACAAAATTACCAAAACTAAAATTAATGTGAAAACAGAAAACATAAAAATAAAATCTTTATATAAAAATATAATATATGTTTATAAAACTAAAAAATTTAAATATTAACAAAAAATATAATAGTATATCAATTATACTAAAATAACACTGATCTAAAAAATGAAAACAAATGACATAAAATTGACAAAAAATTAATTAAAATTACAAAAACATTACCAAAACTCATATATAAAAAAAAACAATCTTTATTAAAAATTATAAAAATATAATAGCAGCTTATTACGAATGTTAAATGAAAATTAAAAATTAAATGTAAATTTAAAAGAGTTAAAAATAAGAATAATAAAAATGAATAATAAAATAAATAAATAAGAATAAACCTGCTGCTCTGGGAACCACTGACTTTTCATTTAACCTTTATTTAACCAGGCAAGTAAATTAAGAACAAGTTCTTATTTACAATAACAGCCTGGCAGGAGAATGAATATATCCTGAGACATACACACATATATCACAATACATAATTCACACACACACACACACACACACACACACACACAC
The DNA here is from genome assembly GCF_936440315.1 of Barbus barbus. Lineage (NCBI taxonomy): Eukaryota > Metazoa > Chordata > Actinopteri > Cypriniformes > Cyprinidae > Barbus > Barbus barbus. The sequence continues at coordinate 25,417,931 of NC_136718.1, read as the reverse complement.
ACACACACACACACACACACACACACACACACACAAGGTTTCAAATCTCAATTAAAACCTCAAATCTCAGTTTTTGTGCTATTTAAAACTAGATTCAAGCCATTAAAAGCCTCTTGAATTGTATTAAGACTATCCTGTGCTTGTTTTAAAACTCCATCATATGATGATCCCACAACATAAAGAATAGTATCATCCGCATATAGGTGAATATAGGTTTTCTGACTACAGATAACCTGAGAAATATTATTAATGTAGACTGAGAACAGGGTTGACGAAACTGAAACTATGAAAACTGATAGGAAAATTAAAGCTGACTGAGAATATTAATAAAAACTAATTAAAAAGTGTAAATAAAGGAGCTGCTCTGGGAATCTCTGCGATGACGTCCATTTATTGGAGGTCAAAGTGAGTCCATCTGTTAAAGCTCTTGCCTCCACCAGGTGTGCTTTACATTTCTGACTCATTTCCACATTCTGACTCATGGATTCTCTCTCTCTCTCTCTCACTCACACACACACACACACACACACACACACACACACACACACACACACACAGGTAACAGGCTCATAATGTCGTGGCACAGATATATTTTCCTCTCGTCTCTAGAAGATCAAACTGTCAGTGTCTCCCCGACGGCACTTTCCAGTGTTTTCCGAAGCCTCGTTGTCTCTCTCTCACACACACACACACACACACAACATAACAAACATTTATTACGAAATGAGAGCTATTCAGCTTGAGAATGACGAGTTTGAACAGGAAGAGCATCTCGAGCGCCCGCTGCGCTCGTGTAACGGCTCAAACTTGTTTCAGACAGCGGGAGCGCCGGCCGGAATAGGACAGACGGAGAGCCCAGGACAGGAACTTACCTTCGGACCAGGTAAACCAGGCGGCCCGGGACTCCCGTGAGGACCAGGAGGACCCTGAGAGGAACAGAGGCAGACAGTTCACACTTCACACACCATCCTGCATTTCAGTCATCTCAAGAACAGATTCCTGGAGAAAAACTGGGTGATATATATATGTCATATTTATCAATATTAAATGATAATGTGCTAAAATGAAGTAACATCAGTGGCACTGTTGTGACGTTTCTAGGTTCTGGTATGAAACACCCAGTTTTCCAGATCAAATAAGCTGGATGATCTCAAATCCTGGACTATATTTCTTCTCAAATATCCTTTTCACACAGAAATACATCTTATTACGGCAATAAAATGGATTGCGGATGATGCCATTTTGTTATTGTAAATCAAAAATAAACTAAAATTATTACAATTTGTTTTCATTATTTGAAATAAAATATAATTCAATGAAAGACTTACATTTAAAAACATAAAATATTAAAGTTAGAAATGTTTCCATGGCAACTAAATGAAATAAGTTCAAACAAAAATGACTAAAACTAAAACAAATGTAAATTAAAGCTGAATATAAATATAAAAAACTAATGAAAATTGTAAAAGTGTATAATTAATAAAACTTAAGCTAAAATAAAAATAAAAGCTAATCTGAAATATTAATAAATACTACTTTTATCAGCTACTTTTTTATATTACAAAAGTAAACCGTGCCGCAAATGATGTGTTGTATTTATTAACTTAGTTCATTTTTTGTTTACTGAATTAAAGCTACATACAATAAAATAAATAAAAATAAAATTTTAGATGAAAAACTTGAAAAAGCTCAAATTAAATATATTAATTAGAACTAAATAGAAATATTACAATGTTATAAGTATTAAACTCAAATTAAAATTAAAACTGAAAATGTAAAAATACAAACAATATTTGTATAAACTACTTTTACAAACGTTGTTTTTACACTGTGCAAGTAAATTTGGTCGCGAATGATGCTGTGTTGTTATTGTTAACTAAAAATAAAACTATTAAAATTAGTTTGTGTTAATTGAAATAAAGCTGTAATAAAATATAAATATTAGATTTTTTTAAAATTGTGCCTTGGAAGCTAACTGAAATAAGCCATAAAGCACATAATTACTAAAAATATGAATGGCTTTATTAATGATAATACTTAACATAACACTGGAATGATGTTATTGATTTTCCATCTGCATCAGAAGAACAATGCAGAAAATCGAGAACTGTTATCACGGAAAAAAAGAAAATTCAGTTTCTGAAAGTCCTGAGTAAATGATGAGCGACTGTAATACAGGATCATCAGTGTTTCTGAACAGATACTGAGTGTCTGGGATGATCGGGAATGATCCTGACAGAATAACCCATCAAGCACAGACTGACAGCCTGTGTGAGCGACTCCAGAAACACACGAGGAAAGAGCCTCACTGTAAATACACAGAGATATCCGAGTGTGTGCTTCCTGCTGACAGAAGTGCTTCTCAATGACTGCATGATACAGCTGAATGTTAATAATAAAATGCATATAAAATAATTAGTCAAGATAATAAATAAACAGGCTCATTATAGTTTGTTGTTGATATGTTTAGTTGTTAAACCCATGCATCCAAACTTCACTCAAAAAAAAAAGCAACAAAAAAACAGACTACTTCAAATATGGCTTGCAACGAACTTGAAGAAGAAGAATTTGGTTTGTGTTTTGCTGCTGACAACATGCAACCATCTAAACGTAGACCTGTAGACATTTAGAAAATGTTCAGCCAATTAAATTCACCAAATGCCATGTTAATTTTGTGATTTTAAATTATGATAATTTGTTCATTGGTCTATGATAAGCACCTGTCATACTGTGCTTGATTGCCAATCATATACTGTTAAATTATATTATGAATTCTATATAAGTATATATATATGCACTTAATGGCATGTTTTTTTGTTTGTTGTTGTCTCATACTTTTAGATACGCTGTTATTTGTAAATGCTACTGCTTATGTTAGCTTTTAATATACGGTTTTATCCTGATTAAAGCTTTAATACATTACAGCAACCGCACGCCATGTATAACGCTTCTCATAGCTATGTGAAAAATATCTGTCTGTGATGGAGCTGACAAACTGATGATCTGAATGAGAGAGAGAGAGAGATGGATAACTTGTGAATCCATTAGAATCGCTAGAAGACAGAATCACAATTCATATATGAATAGATTTTTTTGTGCGCCCCTAGTTTTGACGGCATGGCAACAACTCTTCCTCTTTAAAGCAGCGCAGCATGTCACGGAGATATCGTCTTTTAAAATAATGCCAGTTTAATGCCTACAAAAACGGCTCGTAAGGACTACGAGTTACTTCCTGGGTTTGTGACATCACAAATCCAGATAAACCCCACCCCCGGGAATGCAATGACGGGGGCAGGGTTTATCTGGATTTGTGATGCCACAAACCCAGAAAGTAACTTGTTGTAGTCCTTACGAGCCATTTTTGTAGGCATTAAACTGCCATTATTTTAAAAGATCTATCTATCTATCTATCTATCTATCTATCTATCCATCCATCCATCCATCCATCCATCCATCCATCCATCCATCCATCCATCCATCCATCCATCCATCCATCCATCCATCCATCCATCCATCCATCCATCCATCCACCCATCCATCCATCGTTCTATCTACCTATCAAGAAGCACTGCTGTATATGTCTGTGATTCTTTCTCTTTCTCAGTGACAATTTTGGACACAAACAGCTATGGAAAGTCTCGTGCTTCTAATGGTTTCATAATGAAAAACAAAGTGAGCCAGACAGACGGATGCTGCATGAATCCCAACACAAGGAAACAGGATTCACTCCGTGACAAACAACCATCGTTGATGCATGAGAGCGGAGCGTCTTACCCGCTGTCCTCTCTTTCCAGGGGGTCCTGAGAGACCTGGGGGGCCGACGGGACCCTGCAGAGACACACAGATGAGCAGAAAATGAGAACGAGAGGTGAACAACCTCTGCCTGACTGCTGCTTTCTCATCATGGGCACAGAGTAATGAACACCAATGAGCCAATTCCTGCAGGATTACTGAGACACCAGCAGCTTTAGCAGCTAGAGATCTGAGCTGCGAGTGTGACCGGATATATGGTGTGAAAACATGGAGAAATATTAAATACAGAGCCAGACATATCCAAAATGAGAAGAGACATTAATCAAGAGCTTTTTTTTTACTTTCCATCAAGTTCCAAATAAAAATAATATGAAAATAAAATTCAACAAATAAATGAATAAAACAAAAGCATGTATTTAAGTCCAAATTTCCAAATCAAAAGAAAAAGAAAATGTATTCATATTTTAATTATTATTATTTTATTATTTACGTTTTATTATAATTCTGCATGACTGCTTTTTCAATCCATTGATTTCCAAATAAAAAGAGAGAAGAAATTAAATATGATTTAAACTATACCTATTATGTGTGTGTTTTCTTTAAATTCATCAATTTCCAAATAAGACAGAAAAAAAGAAAGTATGATGCAAATGATTTTTATATGATATATTTTTATACACATAAATTACATCAGTTATATATGCATATATATATATTAAATGACAAAACATTTGTATCTGTGTGTGTCTCTGTTTCCACGATTGCAAGTCAATAGCTAGCAATCTATCTAGTCAATATTATTTTTTGTATAGCACTTTTTTTATCTATCTATCTATCTATCTATCTATCTATCTATCTATCTATCTATCTATCTATCTATCTATCTATCTATCTATCTATCTATCTATCTATCTATCTATCTAGCAAATAAATAAATACTATACAAACATTAGCAAAGACTTGTCTTAAGTGAGTCTAAAATATCTGACATAAACTCAGGCGGTTAGAAAATATTTGATGTTTAATAAACCTCTATGTACAGCAGTACTTAGGATCAATGTGCTACCCGGCATGAAATAGAAACCAAGAGACTGAGCAAATGTCTTGTCAGACAGAGCTAACAGAATGAAAACATCCTTCCAAATGTGGCTCTTGTAAGCGCAACTATTTAGGAGCAATTGCACATCTCTAAAATCCCTGCATTAAAATCTTCCATTAACCTGCACGGATGCTCATTAGCCTTTGAGGAATGACACACAGCTGAAGCATCGCAAACTAAACAACCCTGATTCGTTTATAACAAGCGTTTTAAAAGCCTCATAAAAGGACATTAAAGACTTACACTGACCTGCTGTTCTTTAATCATCGCCGTGGATCACCAGTGAATCATTTGAGCTGGATGCTGGTGAAGCTTAAACCTTGTCAAACAGCTTCATAAAAACATGGTTTCTCTGGTTCACTAGCAGGCAAACCATAACTAACCAGCATGAGCAAACAGGCTGTTTAATAGCCTTCTTATGGAACAAAAAGAATCTATGTTCAATGTCAACTAACACCTGTTTTTTTTCCAGATGAAACCAACAAAACAGTTTATTCACTCCGTGTGTCCACAGGTGGAACCGCTACAATCGTGTGTTTGATGTTTGACAACACTTGGAGACCATAAAAGTTTAAAGTTTAGTGCTTGCAAAAGCATACAGCTGACAACTATCTAGACCAGATCAGCTCTTTTGCCAAGATGGCCAGGGATTCATTTGTAGCCAAGGTAAGGAAATAGTTAAGTGTGACAGCTGCTACAAACATGCAATACAATGTGTGTCGACCAAAAATGTTGGTCTTTTACAATAAATCATTGCTGAGACCAACATTTTTTAAATATAGCTGCTTAACAGAAAATAGTGCCTTAGTAGAGTTGGACACTATAGCTTAAAAATAATTAAATAAATGCATGGTAAATAAGAGTAAATAATTAACAATAAATTTATATTAATCATTTAATAATTTTTCAATGTTAAAATTAAATGAAAGCATTAGGGATGCACGATATGAAAATTTTTAACCGATACCGATAACTGATAATTAAGTCCTTCTCATGGCCGATGCCGATAAGTTCATATTTTTATATTATAATTTTCATATAATCTGCAGTTTGTGCACCCAGGAGAATACAAAATCTAAGATTCACTGATTCAACTGATATTTTAGTGGCTCTGGCCTAACTATAGCAAACATCAGTCCTGACTCTTCAAATGTTTTTTATTTTTTGTGTAAGGCACCATAATAACAGAAATGGTTTAACAGAATTATCTGCAATTAACAACACATTAACAACAAATTTATATTCAAATATTTCATGCATAAATAAATGCATCAATTCAATGTTTTTAGTGCATGAGGATGAGAAAGTTATATAGTCTTTAAGCAGTGTTGGGAGTAAGGCGTTACAAAAGTAATGCATTACAGTAACGTATTACTTTTTGCTGTAACCCAGTAGTGTAAGGCATTACTAATCAATTTTCAGTAATATTTTACTCGGTACATGTTCAGTAACGCTTGCATTACAACACACTTTTAGCCCCCAATTATTATTATTATTTTTTTTTATTTAATTTAAAGTCGGGCTCCTACTTTTTTATGTCCCTAGGGCCGGGCTTCGGGCCAATATTAACGTCATAGTTCAGACGCGGGCCGGGCCTCGGGCCTGTTTTAGGCTTCTCCTTATCTTTATATTTTAGACATCCATCAATTAATGATGAAAAAAAATTGCTGTGTATTATTTATCATGGCAGATATATTTATCGTGTCTGTGAGGCATGTATTCGCTGACTTTAGGTTCATTTTTGTGAAGCGCTCCTGTTCAAGATAAAAGCATGTTTTGTTGACATTGTGAGTGCACACAAATAAAAGTAGACCCTTTACAGTTACGAATGATGTATTACTCTTACCTTTATGAGCAAAAATTATGGCGTAAGTTGTTTCCATTGAAAAAAAATTGCAATTGATTGCGCTGATGCCTCCATGTCCTGCGCTTTAGCTTCCACTCTCCGCACAAACTACTGGATGCAGCTCACATTTATCTAGGTTTAAGGTTTAAACATTGTTATATGCTTGAACTGTTTTGGTATATCTATAGATTTTATTTTAGGCAAGTCATGATGATTTGAGAAGGCTAAATTGATCAAGCATAAGCTATGATCAGCCTGCCGGTCTGCCGCTGGCCGCTTGGTCGTTACTTTAAGAAAGAAAAAAACGTATTTAATAAACAAAAAATGCTCCAAATGTTTTTTTCTAAATGATCTTAATAAAAAGCCGGGACGAAATATAAACACTTTGCCATTAGGGCAGGGCTCTAGTACATTTTGTCATTTTAGAATGTTAAGTTCTACTTCTGTAGATATTTTGGTGAAAGTAACTCAAAAGTAATACAGGAGTCATGAAACGCATTACAATTCTGAGACAGTAATATTGTAAGGTAAGGAATTACTTTTAAATAACAGTAACAAGTAATCTGTAACGGTCAGTGGTTGTAGTCACAGAGGCACAAGACGAAGGTATAAACAAAAAAGGAATCTTTAATAAACAGCTTCAACACACTTAAGACACTATCTTTACTCAAGATCGGACAAACACAGAGGGAGAACTGAGGACTTATAAAGGGAGAGGAACAAATGAGGAAACAAGATGATTAATCAAACACAGGTGAAGAATATAACTAATTAACAAAACTAGGTCATGAACTAAAACAGGAAAAACCAAATAAGGGCAGAAAGGAAACTAAACAGAAACAGATATGTTACAGTATCTCCCCCTCCCGGAAGGTGCGTCCCGCACCGTAACAGTAACATCGGGGAGGGGGGGGCGGGCGTCCTGGAGGCTGGAGCAGGACCAGGATATGACAGGGAAGCCTCCAGGACGGATCAGGAGCCTTAGGAGGCCATGGCAGGACTGGAGATTCGGGAGACCATGGCGGATCCGGGGCCTTGGGAGGCCATGGCAGGACTGGAGATTCGGGAGGCCATGGCGGATCAGGAGCCTCGGGCGACCATGGCGGATCGGGGTCCTCGGGCGGCCTTGGCGGATCGGGGTCCTCGGGCGGCCTTGGCGGATCGGGGTCCTCGGGCGGCCTTGGCGGATCGGGGTCCTCGGGCGGCCTTGGCGGATCGGGGTCCTCGGGCGGCCTTGGCGGATCGGGGTCCTCGGGCGGCCTTGGCGGATCTGGATCCTCGGGCGGCCTTGGCGGATCGGGGTCCTCGGGCGGCCTTGGCGGATCGGGAGCCTCGGGCGGCCTTGGCGGATCGGGGTCCTCGGGCGGCCTTGGCGGATCGGGGTCCTCGGGCGGCCTTGGCGGATCGGGGTCCTCGGGCGGCCTTGGCGGATCGGGGTCCTCGGGCGGCCTTGGCGGATCGGGGTCCTCGGGCGGCCTTGGCGGATCGGGGTCCTCGGGCGGCCTTGGCGGATCGGGGTGCTCCGTGGCCTTGGCCCTTGGCCTGGCCACACAGACTGAGACTATATGGCCCCCCCCCAAAATTTCTTTGGGAAAGTTCCCCTCTGGGGGCCACATTGGAGGAGCGGACTCCTGGGGGCGCTCTGGAGGAGCGGACGCTTGGGGGCGCTCTGGAGGAGCGGGCGCTTGGGGGCGCTCTGGAGGAGCGGGCGCTTGGGGGCGCTCTGGAGGAGCGGGCGCTTGGGGGCGCTCTTGCAGCGCGGACACTTGAGGGCGCACGGGAGGCGCGAAGCTGGATAGAACCAGCGGAGACGAAGGAGGGCTGGATGGGACCAGCGGAGACGCAGGAGGGCGCTCTTGCGGCGCAGACATTTGAGGGCGCTCTTGCAGCGCGGACACTTGAGGGTGCACGGGAGGCACGAAGCTGGATAGTACCAGCGGAGACGAAGGAGGGCTGGACGGGACCAGCGGAGAAGCAGGAGGGCGCTCTTGCAGCGCGGACACTTGAGGGCGCACGGGAGGCGCGAAGCTGGATAGAACCAGCGGAGACGAAGGAGGGCTGGATGGGACCAGCGGAGACGCAGGAGGGCGCTCTTGCAGCGCAGACATTTGAGGGCGCTCTTGCAGCGCGGATACTTGAGGGCGCTCTTGCAGCGCGGATTCAAAGGGGCGCTCTTGTAGCGCGGACGTCAGAGGGCGCTCTTGCAGCGCGGACGTCAGAGGGCGCTCTTGCAGCGCGGACGTCAGAGGGCGCTCTTGCAGCGCGGACATTAGAGGGCGCACGGGAGGTGCGGGGCTGGACGGGACCAGCGGGAAATCAGGTGGGCTGGACGGGACCAGCGGGAACTCAGGTGGGCTGGACGGGACCAGCGGGAACTCAGGTGGGCTGGACGGGACCAGCGGGAACTCAGGTGGGCTGGACGGGACCAGCGGGAACTCAGGTGGGCTGGACGGGACCAGCGGGAACTCAGGTGGGCTGGACGGGACCAGCGGGAACTCAGGTGGGCTGGACGGGACCATCTTCGCCGCGGACGGCGTAACGTTCATCGCCATTTGCGGCGGTATCCTCTTCGCCGCGGGCGGAACATTCATCGCCGTCGAAGGCGGTGGCTGCACTGTATAAACCTCCTCCACGATGTAAGAGGACCCCGCGAGGGATAGCACCAACTCCAGGTATTGCTTCAGGGAGCCCGGGGTAGAGGCAGGTGGTGCCTGGAGGAACAGGTTGTCATCAAGGCCGCTCCAGACGACAACCTTCAGCGTGCCATCGTTCCATGGCACGCGGTGGGCGAGCTGGAGGAAATCCTCCAAATACTCTTCTATGGAGCGGCCCTCTTGTGCGATCTGGAGGAGTCTTTCTTCGGGAGGTAGGTAGGCGCAGTCCATATTCTGTGTAGGTCCGATCTTCTGTAACGGTCAGTGGTTGTAGTCACAGAGGCACAAGACGAAGGTATAAACAAAAAAGGAATCTTTAATAAACAGCTTCAACACACTTAAGACACTATCTTTACTCAAGATCGGACAAACACAGAGGGAGAACTGAGGACTTATAAAGGGAGAGGAACAAATGAGGAAACAAGATGATTAATCAAACACAGGTGAAGAATATAACTAATTAACAAAACTAGGTCATGAACTAAAACAGGAAAAACCAAATAAGGGCAGAAAGGAAACTAAACAGAAACAGATATGTTACATAATCTGTAATGTATTACATTTTGGAAGTAACTTGCACAACACTGTCTTTAAGTCACGTGTTTTCAAATACATTATAAAAAAATGCATTGACATTTGTCAGCCTCGAAAAAAATGAAAAACAAAAGTGCATGCTCAACAAAAATAAAGTGCATCCTCATACCAAGGTTGTTAAGTGGCAACACCGGTTATCACTCGCCCACCGCAGCACCGTCCCTCACTGTCATTTAGATTTTTTTAATAGTAATAAAAATCATTTCGTTCAGTTAGAGAACAGACACTACAATTAAAACTGAACGCGGCTGCTCAATTCAGCACACCAAACGAACGACAGATTTCATTTATCACTTGAGGAGAGCGAGTCAAAGCTGACTGACAAGAGTGAGGTGAAAAAGACAAGACGATGGCAGAATAGTTTCAAAACGAAATGTAAATGCGCCTGTTTTAAAAATATTTTTGGATTTTGAAAAGCCTGTTGACCTGCCATTTATCTAAGGTGATATTGGAAGGTCTATTTATTTATTTATTTATTTTTTAAACATTCGTTTCTTATTTAACCTATTTGGTTCCACAGTATTTGCTGATTTTTATTTTATTTAAACTGTGATATTTTTCCCATTATTTTACATCAAGGTGTATGCAGTCCGTGCCTCAAAACTTTCCATCTCACTAATAAACGTTCTATGTTTTATAATTATTTGTTCCTCAGTCTTTACTGATTTTCAGTTTTGTATAGGCCTACCATGCATATTTAAAATTTGTAAGTTATCTGTTATTTTATATTAGGCATATGGCATGGTGCATTTTTATTTGTTTTGTTAATAAAAGTTAGCTATATGTTCTATGCTGTATTTTGAATTGAATTCAAGCAATTGATGCCGAATTGCCGTTAATTTAAAAGTGAAAATAAAATACGCACGGTGCTTTTACAAGCTATTTAAGCAAAGGAAAGTGAGAAAACTCAAGCGAACTAAAAACAAACAACTGCTTGACGCCGAATTGACACTAATTTGAAAGTGAAAATAAAATACGCACGGTGCTTTTACAAGCTATTTAAGCAAAGGAAAGTGAGAAAACTCAAGCGAACTAAAAACAAACAACTGCTTGACGCCGAATTGACACTAATTTGAAAGTGAAAATAAAACGCGCACAGAGCTTACAAGCTATTTAAAACCGAAGGAAAGCGAGGAAAAGAGAGAAGACTCAAACGACGTCCACCCCCATCCACCGTAAGGTGTTGACACACGTCGATTAACCAATGGGAAAATTTCCTCACTGTCACAACCCTACTTGATGCCTTTTTTCCTCCTTTCGGAATCCTTGCTGAACACGCGTTGGAAATAGCAATGGCATTGTCCTCCTCTGCCACCGAGAAAAACTTCCAGACCGGCGAAGACATGTTCACAAATGATGACGTAATGAGCACAACACATGCTGAGAGTCACTGCAGTTTAAAGCTGCAATCACTTGCACTCGGAAAGAAGATGAATCTCAGATAAATCAGACTGATTGATTGATTTACCAGCAAGCATACTTTATCGGATCTAGTTATCGGATTTAATTTATTTATCGGATTACGTCATTTTCTCTCATATCGGTCAATAATTTATCTGTCCGATAAATATCGTGCATCCCTAGAAAGCATATTATAATTATTATGCAAGAATAAAAATTAATTGCAAACATATATGCATAAACACATGCATCAGCCAATAAATAAATAAATGCATGCATGCATAAATGCATAAATGTGTAAATAAATAAATGCATAAATAAATAAATTCATAAACCAATGAATGAATGAATGAATCAATCAATCAATCAATCAATGAATCAATCAGTCAATCAATCAATGAATCAATCAGTCAATCAATCAATCAATCAAACAATCTTTTGAACAAAAAAATGAATCTTGTAATGTGACTGAAATAACTGTTTAAATAGTTAAATATAATTAAGACATGTTTCCCACACTGTTGCTCACTAAATAAACACAAGGATGAAAGATATTAAATCATTTTAATTTACAAAATACATAGTACAAAACATATGTAGATAAATATGCATGTTTTGTACATGTACATGCTACTGTACATGCAAACAATATTTATCTACATATGCTGTGTTTATGTGTGTGTGTTTGTATATATATATATATATATATGTACACAAACCACACTAGACGTGTGTGTATAGGTCTAAGATGAGAGTGGCAGCAAAGAAAATTCCCAGACATGGCTTTGTGTTATGACAACCATTATTCAAGATCCATATAAACAAAGCCTCACAGGTTTTGAAAGCACTAGTCGTCCTCCTAATGTGTCTCTTATGTTTTGGCTGCTTATTGACAGAAGTGTGTGTAGGAACATCTGGAACGGAGGTTAGTTGCGCTCAGCCTATCAGAGAAGACGAAATGTTTCAGGGCCATGCAGCTGCACTCAGGGCCGACAGAGATCTGTGGAAACTCTGAGACAGCAAACCGCCTGAACACCACAGGTGAATCTACATGTTCAGTAATCAAGCCCCTGTTGAAAGAGATGCATTGGTCTACCATTTGCTCTCACAAACAGTTACTCTAAAACCATCAAGACAGACCAGGTAAACTCCCTAAACTGGTTTAAGCTGTACAGCAAGAGTGCTCTGGATAAATGACAGAATAAATTATTAAAATGTCATTAGATATTTTAAGAAACTGACTTCTGGGCTCTGGAAACAAAAATCATAAAGCTATCCATCTCATTCATTGATTTGTACCTTCAAGGAATAATTAGAGTTACAACAGGAGAGGAAAGCGCAATGAAACGCTGACTTTGGATAGTCCCAGCTGGTGAATTTACCTCCCCCAGTTCTTCCAAGACAGGAATGCACCATATCCCTCGTCCAAGTGAGAGCACTTAGGGTGACGTCCAACAAAAATATCCACAAAGTCATGTCTCATATCCACATACCCTCACACAAACCACTTATGCAAACGCCTTAGTGTTCCACACATAAACGTGCAGGCAACTGTTTAAACATGAATAAAACATTACTTTAGAGGAGCTTTGGGGCATCATCTTAATCTTTTCCAAAAAGATCATCCGGTTTCTGCCGTTCGTTTGTTGGCGTGATTGAATATATTCTGGGATTTTGGAACTGAGGTTCATAATGGCCTACTAACCTACACTTGATATACAACTGCGCTCCACCCTGCAGTTCTGCTGTTGAGAGTTTATTTCATGTACTTTGCTATATTTAGCATGTGTAAATCAAGACATGAGTAATCCAAGCCAATGCTAAAACAATGAAGAAGGCAAGGAGTAAGAAGTCATGCAGTATTAGTATAGCAAAACCATAACCGAGAGCCAAGCCAGTGCTATTTCATGATGGGCCTATTTACCATCATTCCCTCTGGCAGCACACATATTATAACATGTATACATCAAACTTTATTTGAACACCAAATCGGATCATTTTGTACTGTAATACCATAAACGTAAACTGAGATCTAAGCCAGTGCTAATAATTTTTGACCCATAGAGTCTGGCATTATCAAGTTGCCCAAAGTCCCCTTGGGAAATTATTTGGGTCAGAATAAAAATGGACAATCTGGGAAATATCTTACTTCTTTATTTTTCACTACCCAACACAGGAATATTTATGCTAATGCCAAAATAGCCTCATGTCTTTGATGGGTGAAGAAAAAGACAGTAATGAAAATCTAAGATGCACAGTTGAATCTATGTACTACAATTGAATCTAAGTTAATCTTTATACTTCATCATTTGTGTGCTACTCCAAAGAATGACGGGTAATGTAGGTTCACCTAATAGGCCTGGCATCTCATAAGTGGGCTAAATAGATAGTATCTAGCACTGTTCATCAACAGACAAACTAAACTGTACCATAAACATTCACCATTACAGCTTATATTGATGACTAGCAATGATACGCCTCCGGCTCGGAAAGAAACCCTAGAGTTTCCCCACAACTAATTACAACATTGTGGTGGCATTCGAGTGCACTCATCTCATAAACATGATCATCCTGACATGACTTTGAAAGCAGAATTAGACTAGACTGAGTGTTTTGACATCACCTGCTTATCTTGTTGCTATGTGAGGCAAACTCCATTAAAAATGGAAGCGTAAATTAGCAGATCAGTCAAATTACAGCACGAGCAACTGGCGGTCACTTGAAACATGCTATTATAACCACCTGTAAGTCTGGGAGGACAAACTATCACCTTGCTTCTAAATCAGTACCTGTCACTGACAAATTATTTACTTCTTCTCTTGCCCAGTAGACGCCCGATCAAATATGATTCACAGAAACACATCCAAGTGCACACTCTCTCTCAAAGAGCTTTTCATTCTGCCCAAGAAAAAGCTATAAATTACCCTGAACGCTAATGCATTGTAATTTGGATACATTCTCAAGTAAAGCTTTGCTCTGGCTTGCAGCGACTTGATTCTGAAGATTATGGAAGTCATTCAAAAACACAAGAAAGATAATCAGAGAGTACTTACTGGAGGACCCGGTTCTCCTTTAGGACCAACAAATCCATCGTAGTCGAAGAAATATTCGTCTTCTTCAAAACCATAGTCGTATCCGTAACCCTCTGAGTATCCTGCGTCGTGCACCCCTTCCTGAACCTGTTCCTCAGATTGGTCCACCAGGTTGTAGCTGCTCTCTTCACGGTACAGAATGGTGCTGTTCACTTTAGGATTGGCCTGCAGAAGCTCTTTGTTGGATTGGTGGGATCTACCGTCATTCCTCAAGGCCTCTTTCAAACGGCTCTGCTTGACGATGGTGATCAAGTCTGGGGTGGCCCTGGGAGTTGCTCTGGGCTTCTTGAGAAGCGGCTGATTCTCAGTGTTATTTTCACCGTCAAGTGTATTCTCTGTTGTGGGGTTGCTTGTGGAAGTCTCTGGAGTGAGGTTCAGGGATTGCACCTTGCTGAAAGTTCTTGAAGATGGGTTCATGTGCCTAGGTGTGCTGGACCGAAACATTGGAGAGCTTGTGGTTGAAAACTGGTCAAAAAGTGCTGTGGGAACAGAGCTGGTGGAGTGATCAGCAAGAGTTGAGCTAAATGTGTGTGATTCCGAAGAGCTGTGGTGGAACTTTGGGGAAGGAGAAACTGATGGGAATGGGGACTCTGAGCTCCCTGACAGAGATCGGAAGGTGTCGGACAGTCTGCACTGTTTTTTAACATAGTCACAGTAGTGCGCCGCAGCTTGGGCAGAGGGGTAAATATCCAGCTGGCATAATGCTCCTTCAAACTGCACCGCCCTGGAGTCCATCCTTCCTACAGAGAGGCGGCCTTCAGAGCTCAACGTCTGTGGACGGGTCAGTGTTTCCTCGCCGTACTGCACAGCCCCACAGCGTGCATGGAAAGATACGGAGCGTGGCCGGACCCCGACAGAGAAGGAGTGCCAATGTCCATCTTGCACATCGTACTTGAAGTAGATCGATGCTTTCTCACCTGTGTAAACCACTACCCTTCCGGGCAGGAGCTGCAAGCCAAACTGTAGTCTGTCCCTGCCGTCACGCACACTAAAAATAAAGGCATTGTTCGCTCGCCAGGAGCTTAAGCTCACTATGATAGAAAACTCCTCCTCCACGCCTGCGGGGAGCAGGTCCACCGATGGGGCCTCAATGAGGGCATCCCATCCGAGGATAACCCCAACACCAGAGGGCAGGATAGACAGAGATGAAGCAAGGGAGGTGAGGTAAGGTGTCCCGGAAGAGTGTATGTCTCTGCGACCAGAAAGGCCCAGCTGATGAATAAGGTCTACACCTTAAGAGAAAGAAAAAGACAATTGTAAGCAACAAGGAAGCTAAGCGGGGTTTGGCTAGGTAAACACCACAAGAAAGACAATCTATGCTAGTTTGTTGTGTGGTTGGTTCTGCTGGGGTGTTCAAAGTGGTTTTTAACGTGATGCTAGAGTGTCCCAAGTTTGTTCAAACCTTGAAACTAAAGGATGAGCACTAGAGATGAGCAACTAGTCCACGCGCTAGGCCACGGCTTTAATTTAAATCGGTTAAATAATTTAATTTGGCTGACAGTCACCATAAAACAATTTCTGACTCAGAGGGCCTGTATAATATAAACCACACAAATGGTATGAATATGTGCTTTGACATCCATGACATCACGAATTACCCATGAGCCCTTGAATAGCATCTGTGGTCCAGATGAAGAGAGACAATGAGAAGAAAGTAGCGGTCTCAATTCACACATCTTTTTTCTCTCGTTCTATTTCTGTGAAGATTTTTTCTCTTTTTTTCTGTCAAATGTTATTAGTCTTTGTGCATCTGAGAGACGAGAAAGGACATTTTAAGGAACTAATATCTCATCATATCTGTTTAGTTTAGACCACAGCTCTTCAATTCCAGTCCTGGGGGGGCCGGCGTTCTGCAGACTTTAGTTCCAACCTAAATTAAACACACCTGTAAGTAATTTGCAAGTAATTCTGAACACCGTGAAAGACTTGTTCCAGGGTGTTTGATAAGGTTGGATCTGAAGTCTGCAGGACACCATCCCTCCGGGCCTGCAGTTGAAGAGTCCTGGTTTAGATTCAGTTTAAAAATATCACACATAATTTCATTAGGTTTACTTCTTGAATAGTGCAAATATCCATTAGCATCTTATATGAGCTATTTGTTAGCATCAAATTTAAATCATGCTTCATTGCATATTTTGACTTGGATAAACAACAAAAGTCACAGACATTTAGGTGGAGGCTCTAGTGGAGCATCAGTGAATGCATATTACTTACTGATGTTTTTAGGACAAATTAGCTTTACCTAAATGCTTGTTCCTAACCCAGACTTACCCACTTACACCCATAAACCGATAAGGCTCTGGTTCTCTGGAATTTGGACTTAAAGGTGAAGTTTGCAATTCCTGCACCACTTGAGCCACCAAACAGAATTGCAAACCTTAAATATTTTCAAGACCAACAGATAGTCCCGTGCATTGGATGCATTGGATGAGTCCATGCTGCTGTGTTGGGACGCTCATGCAAACGTAACAATGTTTAATAATGCCACAGAGTTTTAGGCCTACATTTTTTAGGGAAATCAACCTACAAATGGTTTACCTGCTGTTTGCGCATATTAAGGTAGGATAGAAGCATTTTAACATTTAAGAAATTCCACACTTCATTAAATACATTGCACACATGACTGGGTAAGCAGTAGCATTAGTTAAATGCTTGCTTTCCCACTTGTACCCATTAACTGATAAGGTAAGGTCTTGTTCTGAGTGGAAGTCGACTTGTCCAAACTGAATTAACGTTAAAAATTAACGTTTGCAATTTCTGCTCCACAAGAGTCACCAAACAGAATTGCAAATGTTCAACTTCAAATGTTTTCAAGCCCAACAGATAGTCCTGCACCAAACTCACGTAATCAGTTGAGTCCATAATGCTGAGTCGGCTGTTTGAGCAATGTTCAATAACAACATACTTTTCAGGAGAATTAACCTGAAAATGGTTTACCTGCTGTCTCTGTATATTAAGCTAGAATAGAAGCATTTTAACATCAAAGAAATTACACACTCCGACTTTAAATACAACATAAAGATGTATGATCTCAAACGCCTCACCACTACTAGCACTGAAGTCCACACTGCCAAATCCTCACATTTCCACAAAAAGATCAACAGCGCTCCAGACATGCGTAATCTCTTCAGAACATTTAATTCTCTCCTCTGTCCCCCTCCTCCACCTCCCTCCACTTTGATAACCGCTGACGACTTTGCCTCTTTTTTCACAGACAAAACTAGAACAATCAGTAACCAGTTCTCAACTCTACAGGACCTCCAATCAACCACATCCACTGCTCTAACTCCCATCTTCTCCTTCTGTCCCCTCACTGAGGCAGAAGTATCCAAACTTCTCCTCTCCAGCCATCCTACAACATGTCCTCTCGACCCAATCCCCTCACACCTTCTCCAAACAATCTCTCCCACACTCTTACCGGCACTCACACACATTATCAACACATCCCTCCTCACAGGCATCTTCCCCACAGCATTCAAGCAGGCTCGGGTAACCCCACTGATCAAAAAACCTACATTAAACACTTCTCTTTTAGAAAACTACAGACCTGTCTCTCTCCTTCCATTAGTAGGGAAAACACTCGAACGAGTTGTCTTCAACCAGCTCTCACGGTTTCTTTCACAGTACAACAAACTGGATGCTAAACAGTCAGGTTTCAGGAGTGGCCATTCAACAGAGACTGCGCTACTCTCAGTCACTGAAGCCCTGCGAATTGCAAAGGCCGATTCCAAATCATCAGTCCTCATTCTGCTGGATCTTTCTGCTGCTTTTGACACTGTCAATCATCAGATCCTCCTGTCTACCCTCTCATCACTGGGCATCACTGGGATTCCACTTCGCTGGTTTGAATCCTATCTCACCGGTAGATCTTTCAGGGTGGCCTAGGGAGGGGAAGTATCCAAACCACATCAACTGGTCACTGGAGTTCCTTAGGGATCGGTTCTTGGACCCCTCCTCTTCTCCACACACACTACATCGCTGGGTCCCATCATACATGCACATGGCTTCTCCTATCACTGCTACGCCGATGACACACAGCTCTATCTCTCTTTTCAACCAGATGACCCAACGGTAGCTGCACGGATCTCAGGCTGCCTGGCGGAGATCTCGGCATGGATGAAAGAACATCACCTACAGCTCAACCTGGCAAAGACTGAACTTCTTGTCTTCCCTGCCACTCCGACTCTACAGCATGACTTCACGATTCAGTTAGGCTCATCAATGATTACCCCATCAACTTAGGTCAGAAATCTTGGTGTAATCTTTGATGACCAGCTGACCTTCAAAGAGCACATTGCAAAGACTGCTCGATCCTGCAGGTTTGCACTACACAACATCAGAAAGATCAGGTCCTTTCTGACAAAGCATGCTGCACAACTTCTTGTCCAGGCCCTTGTCGTTTCTAGACTGGACTACTGCAATGCTCTTCTGGCTGGTCTGCCATCAAACACAATCAAACCTTTACAAATGATTCAGAATGCAGCGGCACGACTGATCTTCAACGAACCCAAAAGAGCGCATGTTACACCTCTCTTCATCTCCTTGCACTGGCTACCCGTGGCAGCTTGCATCAAGTTCAAGACACTGATGCTTGCATACAGAACTACCACCGGCTCAGCACCCTCCTACTTCCACTCACTATTACGAACCTACATCCCCTCCAGAAATCTGAGATCTGCTAGTGAGCGACGCCTTGTGGTACCATCACAGAGAGGCTCAAAATCACTCTCCAGAACATTCTCGTTCACCATTCCTGGCTGATGGAATAATCTTACCACCCCTATCCGGAATGCTGGATCCCTGTCAATCTTCAAGCAACAACTGAAAACTCATCTCTTTCGGCAGTAATTGACTTCATCCTAAACTCAAAAAAAAAAACCTCACTCTTTCCCTCTATCTTTCTCTCCCTCCCTTACTAGCTTGTACTTATTTGAACAATGACTGAGACTTGGTGTTACGAGCACTTCCTCTGCCTGATTGCCTCTTCAAGATGAATCTCTTTTTGTATTTCCCAACTGTAAGTCGCTTTGGATAAAAGCGCCTGCCAATTGACTAAATGTAAATGTAAGTTATACAGGCCTGAGGGCAGCAGAGCAGATTCGTAAGGAACTACAGCAGTCTGTTTTTGAGATCAAGTGAGCAGGAAGGCTTGTCCGCCTGTCAGCAAACACAGACAAGCTTTTACATGGTTTGAGAATGTCCACAGAGAGATGTCTGAGGAGCTGTGCTGGAAACCGGCTCTTTCATTACTAATCCAGACTTTCTGCTTTTCGTTTAAACAGATTTCTTCATCCTCCGCTTAAACAGATGACAAGCAAAAGGCAACAACGGTGGAGGCACAAAGTTACCGTTGTTCCCTCTCGTTCTTTCTGTTCTTTGAGTTACAAGTTCAGTGCAGGCCATAACTGTGCCTCGAAACTCTTTGTTGCTTGATTCAGTGTGGTTTTAAAAACAGACGGGATCTTAAACAACCGTGAAAAATAAAAGAGAATTATACTTCAAAGCTCAGTCAGCCATGTTTTTGACTGGTAGCACATGGGTGACCCTGTGAACTTTCACCTCTTTGGCAGTTCAAATTGAACACTGAACAGCCAATAACTTGTTTTTTGAGCGTCGCTATCATGAACAATCATGAAGAGATGCAGAGAAACCAGCCTGGTGGAAATTGGTTGCACTCTGGCCATCTGAAGTACCAAAAAATGTATGTTAAGAAGATCAGACTTGTGTGTAACCTGTCTCCCAATTTTACCAAGTAATCAGAGTAGACAGTTGGTGGAAGGTTTTTTTCTTTTTTCTTTTTGCATTGAACCAGTAAGAAACCACTTAGAAACCACCCAGAACACCCTAGCAACCACATAACTATGTGCTACTTAGCATTATAGCCATGCTTATTACAAATACAGCAACACTTTTGCATTTTGATAAATCCAGAATGTTGATAAACAAACAGTTACGAGTATAGCCATTGACTTCCACAGTATTTTTTCCATACTATGGAGATCAAAGGCTACCAGAAACTGCTTGGCTACCAGCATACTTCAGAATATCTTCTTTGGGATTTGTGAATAAAACATCACTAAAAACATTACTTGTAGCGCACCTGCCATCCAATAATCGCAATAAGCTTACTGCTTTGTTACTTTTGATATGAAACAATGTCTAAGCTCTCATATTCTGTCAGTATTTGGAACTTTAACGTGGCATGTTAGCAAGTTTTTGTTAGAGCCACCACTTAAATGTTTATATTTCCAAAATGAACTAGTACAGGAACATAATTTTATCATTGAAAAGTTGTCTTACGTGCATTTTAAATGCTTTTATACACCTTTGTTTGAGTGTTGATTAAACACATTTGATTAATTAACTATTTCCAGTTTTGGTTTTTAAAAGTTTAAAAGTTTAATTTTGGTTTCTGTGTCGCTACATTTCATCAGTTCATGCATTCCCTGGAAATCAAACCCATGACCTCGGCATGGCTAGCTATGTGCTCTTCTGTTTGCACTACAGGAATGTACAGTAGATCATAAACAATCTTCTGTAAGCTCAAACACGCAGTGTAATGATAGTCGAGCAGTTTTCTAATGATATACTTTAAGGCTTCAGGATGTTGTGCAATCATAATTCATGTGTGCTTGTGTAACTTCTTTACTGCAGGCTGTCCTGTATTGTTTGAAGGTGTTTTAGTTATTTTTAGCAGCACGTGTATTCTTTTCTTACTAATGGCAGCTTGAACAGCAGCCAGACAGTGTTTTGTATCTCAGTGAGTGTTTGATCTTTATATCATCTTTGTTATAGTGATGTTTCCAGATAAAGATCAAATGCTGTATAAACTGTAAGGCTATGCTATCAGCAGGCCTACACAAAATCTGTGCCTGTAGAAAGAGCTGCAGAGTTCTGCAGAAAATGAACACTCGTGAGTTTTACTGAGTGTTTTGCGGCCTTATGTCATGCTTCCCATGTTCGGGCTGGTCACCTCGTCCACTCCCAACCCTGAGGGTCACAACCTCCACCCCTCCACCTAGACCAGCGGCAGCTGTCGTTAATGTAGCACTGAATTCTAGAGGTCTAATCTTTCTAATCTTTTTTTTTTTAAAGAAATCCATGCTTTTATTCAGCAAGGATGCATAAAATTGATCACAAAGGACATTTCTAATGTTACAAAAGATTTCTATTTCAAATAAATGCTGTTCTTTTGAACTTTCTATTCATCTGTGAATCCTGAAAAAGAAAATGTGTCACAGTTTCCATAAAAATATGAAGCACCACAACTCTTTTCATCATTGATAACAATCAGAAATGCTGATCAGGCAGTAAATCAGTATATTAGAATGATTTCTGAAGATCATGTGACACTGAAGACTGGAGTAATGATGCTGAAAATTCAGCTTTGATTACAGCAATAAATGATTTTTACATATATTCAAATAGACACTGATTATTTTAAATTCTAAAAATATTTCACAATATTACTGTATTTTTGTAATCAAATAAATGCAGCCTTGGTGAGACTTGTTTCAAAAATATAAAAAAATCTTAAATGCCCAAAATCATTTAAATTGCAACAAATAGCTGAATCAGAGTCTTGAATGGAATCACTGAAACAGATCGTTTGAAGTTATTAATGAACTTGCCAACCTGTCAAAACATTTGCTGAAGTTTAAATCAGTGATGCTATTAAAACATCTCTGTCTGAACAAGAACAGATTGTGAAATTTGTATAATAGCATGCTCTTCTTTTGGAAATTTAATGGCCTAAAAAAAACATGTTTAATAAATTGACATATGCACCATTACTTTGTATATCTTCTAGATCGAAATCATTTAAATATATTGTATTTGCTATTTATCACCCAGTCTGAATCACTGTTGCTTATGTTTCCCCCTCAATCTCTCTTCCTGCGATCTTATTTTATCTTTTCCATCTCACACAAATAGATGCAAATGCCAAAATACTCCCACCAGCTTAGATCAGGTTTCCTTCAGGAGAAAAGCAGCTCACCGCAGGCTAACCTGAATGACTTGTGAGTTCATCTAAACCAGCCTGAACCTGAAGTCTCTATGTCCACCTCTTCCTCACTGTATCTCTGTATCTGTACAGTCTTCAGTGAGAGAAGAGCCCTGCAGAAATCTGGAAATGACCGATTAAGACTAGAGCGAAAGATAGAGAGTCGCTCAGAGCGCAAGAACAGACATGCCGACCGATTCAATGAAAAGAGAGAGCAGCACGTTTACAATCGCATACAAAATTCTTTATGTTTGAACATTTGCATTTCCTTCCTTTTGAACTTCCTTTGCTGCTTCCAAATGTCCTTCCTTCATTTTTGGTTTCCTTCTGAATAAACTCCTTTCATTCTACAGGAAATTTCATAGCAGCTTGTTTCCGCCATGGAATAAAAAAACAAAACAAAAGATAATTATACATTTTTATTTCACAATTCTGACTTTTTCTTGCAATTCTAGGTTTATATCTTAAAATTATGACTTTTTTCCAATAAAAATCCAAGACAAATGTCAGAATTACGAATTGCGAGATGGAAACTCAGAATTTTGTGATGCAAATTCAGAATACAGAGAAAAAAGCCATAACTACGAGATACAACACTGCAAGATTTAAACTCACAATTGCGAGATAAAGTCAGAATTGCAAGATATAATGTCAGAGTTATGAGGAAAAAGTCATAATTGCGAGAAAAAAAATAATTAAAATTGCGAGATATTAATTTAGAACTACGAGAAAGTCGCAATTTGAGAAATAAAAGTCAGAATGACCAGATTTAAACTCAGAATTACAAGATTTTAACTAAGAATTATAAAAAAATAGTCAGAATTGCAAGATGTAAACTTAGAATTTTGAGCAAAAAAAAAAAAAAAGAGTATAACTTGCAATTATGATATATGATCTCATATATTATACGATACATGATAAAAAAATAATGTTGCAAACAAGCTGCCATAAAAATCTCACACACACTCAAACCTCTTTTCCTTTTCTTCTTCTCTTGTAAGTTGATTTGGATGAAGCATCTGCTAAATGCATAAATATAAACTTTGTTCACTATATGAAAATACACTGTTTAATCTGCTTATAAACGCTCAGTAATTCACAAGCCAATCATATATTATAGCTCATGATAAAAGCATTATTATACAAAAATGGCCCTTTAGTGCCTGTAAAATATTTTATGAGTTTGCTCATTGCTCACTTCTCGTTTCTTCCCCCATCACTCTTTCTCTGTGTGTTTATATCCAATCTACATAGGCATTTCACACAGTCTCAGTTTCATATTAACAGTAAAATATGCACACTGGCAGATCGTTGATCGGTGAAAACAAACAAAACGCAGTCAAACTGAAGAACTGAAAAGCCTTATTACAAACTATTTACCCTGAGTATTAAACTGGAATACAAGGAAATATTTCAACATCCAAAGGAAACGTGTTAGCTTTAAATTAAAGCAGAACTCTTGAGTCCATGCAGAAGTTCAGAGGTCAAAGGTCAGAGGTGAGACGGTGAAGGGTGAGTGTACCTGGAGCTGCTGATGGCTCTTCTGCTGACAGCAGCGCCGCACATGTTGACAGGAGGAGGACGAGGAATCTCCTGTGGAAATCAACAACAAACACTTAATCATAAAACACCAGCATACTGTACACTGTGTTTGGGAGAAAAATCTAATTGTGGAAACCAGTTCTGAAAAATTGAACTGGTCTGATAGTGGCAGACTGATTAATGACTGAATTGCAACGTTTCTGATAAAAAGTGCAACTGCAATTTAAAATTTGATTTTAAAAAGATTTTTGGCTTGCTCTTTTTGTTTGTAGGGCTGCAGTTTACAATTTGGCCAAAACTTAGTGATTATATATCAATATGGCTATAATAATAATAATAAATATAAATAAAAATTGCAAAATGAAAAATATTTATATTATTAAAATGATCATAATATTATTAAAATTAAATTATTTATATTGATATAAATACAAATATGTAATAATATAATATAAATATTATTGTGCTGATAAAAATGTAGTACATAAATATAATAATACTAGTAATAATTATTTTATTTTACATTACAACAGTAGGCTTTTTTAAATGTCTTCATCTTCAAATATTAAAACATACTTTTATTTTGAAAGAATACTGCAGGGTTGAAACTTTTTTCTGTTTCAGGATTATGTTTTTATTTTGATTAATCGTGCCGCCTTAGTGTAGTATGTACTGCAAATCACATGCTGTTTCTTAATCATATCATTATATATGCACCATTCCGTATTAAACATTTCAGACTGATCAAACTATGTTGCATTAAATTTAGTAGGTTAATTCGCTGTTGCATATTTAACCCAATTTTTGCTATTGTAGGTATAACATGTCTTAAAAATATTTTCCACTGGAATCGGAAAGATAAACGTTTCCCTTTAAATGACTACTGATTGAATTACTGTATTGACCAGACAGGTCGTCTTATATTCAGGATCCTCAAATCTGGCCCATGAGATCCACTTTCCTGCAGAGTTTAGCTCTAACACTAATCAAACACACCTGAGCTGCTAATCAAT
Organism: Barbus barbus; assembly: GCF_936440315.1. Classification (NCBI taxonomy): domain Eukaryota; kingdom Metazoa; phylum Chordata; class Actinopteri; order Cypriniformes; family Cyprinidae; genus Barbus; species Barbus barbus. Next base: position 25,392,932 of record NC_136718.1, on the reverse strand, counting down.
GTCTTCAAGATCATTAGAAAATCACAGGTAGGTGCGTTTGATCAGGGTTGGAGCTAAACTCTGCAGCAGATTGGACCTCCAGGGAAAGATTTGAGGAAGCCTGGTCTAGACTTTGACATGTCAATAATACACCCACAAAAACAGGTGGCGCCAAACACGCATAAAATGAGTGTGCCATGAAATACGTAATGTGTTGTAATAATGTTAGAAGATCGCGAGTGAGTGAGTCTTGACTGTCATGTTAGTCTAATGGGAACAAACTTCCTCTGTAAGTGATTTTAAAACATAAGACAGTACCCAGATTTGAAGACTACAATAACATTTCACTTCTACTGTTAATACAGTTTTGGTATAGGCTGTATAAGATGGATAAATGAACATGGCTAAATGTTATATAATTCAGATGGGCCACCTGTTATTTTTATGGTATATCAAACAGTGTATATTTTTAAATGTAATTGTTGGCACATTTTACCAGTATTTACCATACTTTCAAAACAAAAATTAAAATAGGAAAAATATGCAATATGACAATAATTTTATTTTTTCATGAAAACACAAGATTTGGTTTTCAAAAATCTTTTTCCAAAAGCTTCATCTGGAAAAAGGAGGGTTGTCTTATAATCAGGGTCATCTTATATTTGGGTCAATACGGTAATTCATAACCAATTAATTTTCCGACCCCATTTTCCAGTTATTTTCTTGCTTTAATCACTTGCCCTAATCACTTCGTTCTTTAAAAAAAGACTACTCTTATGTCATTTTGCACCTCCAATAAATTCATAGATTTAACAAGATATTTGCACTGATTTGTAAAGACTGCTCGTTTTGCACATATAATGCTGAATTGGTTTTTGAAGGCTAGTTTTGACTGGAATTCCGGCCAAAATAAAGGCCTTCACACAAACCGCCAAAATCTGACCCACATCACTGCGACCTTCACACCAAACCGAAAGTGAGCACTCATGTACAGTAAAGCCATGCATGATGCTTTCATTGTTTTCCAGTGTGAATTGAAAGCATCAGACGTGTTTAAGACATTCCTGATGTACGTGAATCCCTCAGGCCTGAATTCCTGCTGGAAGCCTGTTCTCCAGAGACTCACTACAGGAACCCAGCATGTGCTCCTCAGATGTACAGAATCAACAGAACACAGTCCAGAATCAAACAGTAAACCAATCGAGGCCATGCGATAAGAGATGTTCATATAAAACGCCCTTAATCACAGTAAAATCATGGTAACACCTCATCCTAACTAGGAGCGATGCAACACGTTTCCTGCAACTAATACACTGACACCAATCAGAATACATGAGAATTTGATCCAATAAGATTCCACTGTGGGCGGGGCTACAAACCAGAAACCTAACATAGATCTTCTTGTGCAACAGTGATTTTAAAAGACATAAAACTCATTAACAATTACAATTATGCTAAACCGATCTTCCAAGCATGATTTCTGTAGGCTACATCACTTTAAACATGCCGTAATCAGAGTCTGAACCGGTTTTATATTTGTCTGATAATTGATGACAATAAAATAGATACTGAAATCATAATAAGCACCATGAACAAATTACAGAGAGAAAGTGTACTGAGTTCAAACCTTTGACCAAGATGACCAACTACACTATGTGACCTGTACTACATGAATGCTAATACACACTAGCTAGACATTAATGTATTAGGCAACGTTGTAAACATTATTCTGCATTATTATCACATGGCCTCATGTTGCTTGTTTAATTAAGCTATTCAAAAATAGTAATAATAATAATGAATAATAATAATCATAAAAAGAAATTTAGACTGCATTGCATATACAGTTGTTACTGTTTACTAAAACAAAAAAAAATATTTGTAAATTGCATTTAGGATGAAAAAATTATAAATATTTGATACAATTTTTTATCTAAAAATAGAAACGTGGCACTGGAAACTATATAAAATACATTCAAGTTGAAATATTATTATTACTAAAACTAGACCTGAAATAAAAAATGAAGAGTACAAAGAAATATTTACTAAAAACAGTTTATTGTAAAAATAGCATGAATATATTTAAAACTGTAGTAGGATGTATTGCATTTTGCAATTGTAAGTATAATGTCTTAAAAATATATATGTTAGTGGGGTCAAAAAAAACAAACTTGTTTACCCTTTGAATTAATTCTGACTGAATTCATTATTAATGTTCTGATCTCATTGGCAAATATTTTCATGTTTTAATCATAAAATCATTGATCAGTTTCTCGTTAAACAAGAATATTTTATCTTATGTATTTTTTTGCATCTTCTATATTGATTTAAAAATGTTCAGATATCTGTATTAAAAACACTTTTTGCAGCGATACTGCATAAATATGAAAAAAGACAACATTTTTTAACAAAATTTAAATGTTTCCTTGAAAACTAGCTGACATAACATACAATAATTAAAGCTAAATAAATATGTAATAAAAAACCAAAACTAATAAAAGTTTTTTTTTTTCAAAACTTCAATTAAAATAAACTAAAAACAAAAGCGAAGTCGAAATATTAATATATACTATTAAAGTACATAAATAATACTAAAATATTATTCTTTATAGCGTAGTATGACATTTTCATTTCTCATGTGAATTATACTGTCACAGGAGGACCCCCCAAAACACGCTCGCCCTCCCAAACCGAGCTTTCACACACATTCAACAGCTGAAGTACATGAGTCTGTCATAGTGCATTCATGTTATGTGATGTCTATGGCTGTTTTTTGCAATACCATAATATATTAATGTATGTTTACAATCTATGTTTACATATACAGTGCCCTCCAAAAGTATTGGAACAGTAAAGACAAAATTGCTCTGTTGGCTGTGGAGTCAAGACATTTACAAATATGATTAAAAAATGAATATGAGACACAACTACAGAATTTGACATTTTATTATTGGGTAATTCAACACATAGATGTTTTACCAGCTAAGAAGTTCAGCACTTTTAGAGTTTCATCCCTCTATCTGATGTGAGCATAAGTATTGGAGCAGTTGCCTCACAGGTCTTTCTAAGTGATCAGCTGTGTCCTGTTGCATTAATTCTTCAGATATTAAAAGCAGGGAATGTGTCGTATCAGTTATATCCATTACTTCTGTATTCTGAATCTTGCATTCAATGATGACACACACAAACCAGGATGAAGATGAGGGAGCTGACTTTGAGAGAAAAGCAAGCAATTTGGATGCTAAAAGAAAAGAGGAAGTCAATTAGAGCTCTAGCAAAAACAAAGGGCATGGAGAAATCAAGAGTTTGGAAACCACCAGCAACACCAGCAACCAACAACTACCTGATCGGCTGAGAAAACAACAGTAGTTGATGACAGACAAATCATAAAAGCTGTGAAAATGAACCCTAAAAGACATGTCTGTAAAATCACCAACAACTTCCAGAAAGCTGGGGTGATGCTCTGACAATCTACTGTCCTCAGGAGACTTTGACACAGAATTACAGATGCTACACAGCAAGATGCAAACCTCTGACCAGCACCAAAAATAGAAAGGCAAGATTAGAGTTGGCAAAAAAGCACAGAAGAGTTTTGGAACTGTGTTTATGGACCGATGAGACAAAGATTAACCTTTATCTAAGTGATGGGAAAGCAAAAATGTGGAGAAAAAAGGGAACGCGATGATCCCAAGCATACAGCCTCATCTGTAAAGCATGGTGGAGGTGGTGTCATGGCATGGGGATGCATGGCTGTCTCTGGAACAGGCCCTCTCAACTTTACTGATGACTTAATGTATGATGACAGTAGCAGAATGAATTTGGAAGGGTACAAAACCATCTTGCCTACCAATATTCAAGAAAATGCCACCAGATTCATTGGGAAGTGCTTCATATTGCATCAGGACAATGACCCAAAACACCCTGCCAGTTCAGTCAAGGAATTTATAAGGGCAAAGAAATGGAAAGTCTTAGATTGCCCAAGTCAATCTCCAGATTTAACCCTTTAACGTGCATTGTAACCACACGGTTGACCTTTTTTGCAATCAAATTACTGTAATTAAAACTCACCAAATCCCATTTTTGGCTGTTTGTCCTTATACCCCTCATTGAATAGAGTGTGTTATTGCAATTATATCCACTGGGTGGCACTGCAGCAAAAATATATTGTTGCCGAAAAGCCGCGACAAAACCGAGAATGTATTGATGTGACGCCTCCCTTCTAACACTAGCTGCAAATGATGTTAAAAGTTGAGATAAAAAAAATAATAATCGGATTTCATGTTCTAGACCTCCTAATAGTATATGTTGTTATGGCAGAAACGTGGTGATAAAATGTATCTCTGTTTTTACTTTAGAATAAGTGCTCAACTGCTCGGATGAGTTGCCCAGTCAGGGTAAAATGAACTGAACGCTACCTATATTTCAGCAACGCGATCATAACTCGGTATAGCACTGCACAAGATCATAGATGAAGTTGTTCCTTTGTTTGAACAAAAAACAATGCTTTGTTACATATCACACCATATCATTTTAATAATTTGTTCTATTATATTTCTGTTATATTGACTATATATATATATATATATATATATATATATATATATACACACACATCTATTTATATTGACTATATGGCCTTTTACCTTACATTTTATCCAGATTGTCACTAATCTATCATTTATAATTTTTTATTATTTGTAATGTAAATGTTTATTGTTTTTATTGTCATTATTTTGTTTTGATGTATTTGTTTATTTACTTTAAATTATTAGATTTTTATTACATATAATGTTGATTTTTTTTTTTTTACAGTGGATTGTTGTGTTATAATAAGAACAGGGTTTTTTAATATATAATCATAGGTAAATCATGGGTATTGTTAACATATTCTTGTCAGAGAGTCACAATCACAGTCACCGCCGTCATCAGCAATCACCAGATCACTGTCACCTGAATTCTAATCACCCGCACCTGCAGTCCCTCATCAGGGCTCCCCATAAGTACCACGCATTCTCTGACACTCATCGTCCTGTCTACCATTCACTACCCCGAACAGTCACCAGACCCAGTGTGCACTTACCTGTGTGTACTTACCTTTCAGATCTTCAGCGATCTCTCCACGAATCTCCTACGAAAGATCCCGTTGTTCCTGGTTCCCGCTCTCCTGCGATCCTGCAACAAGAATACTCTCATCAGTTTACAGCTAAGACCCATTGCACTGTTCCATCTCCAAGACACTTATCTGCCATCCGTTCCTCACCATCTGCTCCCATTTCTGATAATAAATCATCCTGCTGTTTCACTTACCTATTGTTCCCGACTCTGTTTGTGACAGAAGACCGGACCAACACCTACACTCCCATGGATCCCCAGCCTTCGTCCCCATCCAAAATCCTGGAGGAGCTGGTTAACACTCTTCAGGCTTTGCTCATGCCAGCTCCAACCCCTCAATCTGCCTCTGCCAGTCCCATGGCATTACCAGCTGCCTTTGCGGGTTATTCGGCTGAGTGTGGTGGCTTTCTTCTACAATTGACATTGTATTTCGAGATGCAGCCACAGAAATCTCCCACTGAGCGCTCCAAGTTAGCCTCAGCGCTTATCGGCAGGGATTGGGGACCAGTATTGAGTGCTCAGATGGCGATATATGACGATTCCGTAGGACTGGAAAGCTTTATGCAAATGGCCAACCAAATCTCCCAACGCTTGTCTGCCTGCCACACCGCCGAAGCCACTCACCAGTCAGTATCACCTGCCAATGGTTCCCCAGTACCAGAACCCATGCAAGTTGACAATGCTCGTCTCTCCAGCCACGAACGTGCCCGCCGAATGGCAGCTGGGCTTTGCCTCTACTGTGCTTCAGCTGACCATTTCATCAGGTCCTGCCCCATCAAACTCCCACGTCCAGCGGTGAGTACTCTCCAGATAGACCCTGTAATTGCCAAGCTTTCTGTGCTTACTGTACAACTATTCACTCCAGCCAACTCCATTTCAGCCTCCGCCCTTGTCGACTCGGGCTCCTCGGGCAAGACCTCCTGAGCCATTTACACCTGCCCCGCGAATGACATGCCCGGGAGCTCCGAGTCGAAACAATCAATGGAAAGCCGCTAGGACGAAGATCGGCAAGATGCATGAGGAGGAGCTCAAGTTTCTGGTACTGGAGGGACCAACCGTGGATATCATCCTGGGACGCCCCTGGCTCATACTCCATTCTCCAGAGATCAGATGGGAATCTAGTGAGGTAATTCGCAGGAGCGAATTTTGTCATCAACAGTGTCTCAAGAAACTTCCAGTTCCACGTCCACCTCTTAAGTTACCCGCCGCTCAGGTCGCCTCGACACGGGTTGAGAGTCCCGAGTCCAGCAAGACTCCCGAGATACCATCTGATTATAGGGTGTTCCAGGATGTCTTCAGCAAGCAGGCAGCCACCCAGTTACCACCTCATTGGCCATGGGACTGTGCCATAGATCTGCTGCCTGGATATAAACTCCCCAAGGGTAGAGTTTATCCACTGTCCATCCCGGAGCGCAAGGCTATGGAGGAGTACATCAAGGATGCTCTTAATCAAGGTTACATCAAGCCATCCAGTTCACCAGCGGCATCTAAATTCTTCTTCGTGGGTAAGAAGGACGGGGGCTTGAGGCCTTGCATTGATTATCGAGCTCTAAATTCCCAGACTGTCAAGCTCCCATATCCACTTCCCCTGGTCCCGGCCACTCTCGAGGAACTCCGTGGGGCCCGCATCTTCTCTAAGCTGGACCTGCAAAGCGTGTACAACCTCGTTCGGATCCGGGAGGGCAATGAGCGGAAGACGGAATTCATTACTCCCTCCGGCCACTATGAATATCTTGTAATGCCATATAGTCTTGCCAACTCCCCCTCCGTCTTCCAGGAGTTCATGAACGAGGTGTTCCGGGAGTTCCTCCACCACTTCGTGATAGTCTATATGGATGACATCCTTATTTACTCCCGGAACCTGGCCAACCATCGCCACCACGTTAAGCAGGTCATCCAAAGACTCCGGCAGTTCCATCTGTACCTCAAGCTAGAGAAATGCGAGTTCCATCGCCCCACAGTGCAGTTCCTCGGCTACATTCTCGGAGAGGAGGGTATCCAAATGGACCAGGGGAAGGTAACGGCAGTCTCTGAATGACTGACTCCCCAGTCTGTTAAGGAACTGCAGAGATTCCTTGGATTCACCAATTTCTATCGCCGATTCATTAAGGGTATCAGTTTACTCACAGCCCCGCTTACCTCCCTGCTCCGCGGGAAGCCCAAGTCCCTGTCCTGGAGTTCCAATGCCTCCATTCAGCACAGCCCCCATCCTTCGTCATCCAGACCCCCATGTACCATTCGTAGTGGAGGTGGACATTCACATCACATTCACATCACCCGCACCTGCAGTCCCTCATCAGCGCTCCCCAAAAGTACCACGCTCTCTCTGACACTCATCGTCCGGTCACCAGACCCAGTGTGCACTTACCTGTGTATACTTGCCTTTCAGACCTTCAGCGATCTCTCCACGAATCTCCTACGAAAGAACTTGTTGTTCCTGGTTCCCGCTCTCCTGCGATCCTGCAACAAGAATACTCTCATCAGTTTACAGGTAAGACCCATTGCACTGTTCCATCTCCAAGACACTTACCTGCCATCCATTCCTCACTGTCTGCTCCCATTTCTGATAAATCATCCTGTTGTTTCACTTACCTGTTGCTCCCGACTCTGTTTGTGACAATTCTACTGTCTAATGTTTTTATACACAAACCTTAAACTTCAGTTGCACAATTGTGAAAAATCCATTAATGCACTATACTTTTTAGTTCATGCCGAGAATGACCCTAAATGGGCAAGTCAACCGGCTTGGTTGACGTGTATCCGCTTGGTGAATGGGTCCTCTGAAAAAGAAAAAGAAAAATGAAAATTTGCTCACTGTGGTGTCAGGAACACAATTTTAACAAATAATTTTTGGCAAATGTATTTCTTAGTGTGACTGTTAAAGGGTTAAATCCGATTGAACATGAATTTCACCAGCTGAAGAGGAGAGTAAAGGCAGAAACTCCCCAAAACAAGCAACAATTGGAATTGGCTGCATTAAAGGCTGGGAAAAGTATTTCAAAGGATGAGACCAAGAGTCTGGTGATGTCTATGGGTCACAGACTCACTGCTGTGATTGTGCGTAAGGGATCTGCAACTAAATAATAGCTTTTAATCTTTTATATCTGCCTTATGTTCAACTGTCCCAATACTTATGCTCACATCAATGAGTGGGATGAACTCTAAAAGTGCTGTTCTTTTTATTTGGTAAAACATGTTGAAATGGCTAATAATAAAATGTGACATTCTGTAGTTTTGTCTCATATTCATCTTTTAATCATATTTGCAAATGTCTTGACTCCACAGCCAACAGAGCAATTTTGTCTTTACTGTTCCAATACTTATGGAGGGCATATGTAAACATGCATTAATATATTATGGTATTGCAAAAAACCATAGACATCATATAACATGAATGCACCATGACAGAATCATGTACTTCAGCTGTTGAGTGTGTGAAAGCTCAGTTTTGGATGGCGAGTGTGTTTTGGGGGGTCCTCCAGACAGTATAATTCACATGAGAAATTAAACCCAAACAAAGCGTTTTATGACTGTGACGGAGCGGGCTAATGGAGGTCCGTCTGGTGCCGTTATAAACTGTAATTATCCTTTCGACAAGAGAAGCTGAACACAGAAACGCAAACACAGCAGAGGAAAAGGCCCCTCACTTCTGAAATTGTGAGAAACCGCTGCCCCAAGAAGGATTTTACAGTATTTGTATAGCTAAAATGGAAAGAACAAGATTGCTGAGTCACAAACAATTTGATAAGCAGCATTTTGATGCAAAACAGACCAGAAACTCTGGATGCTCAGCTGGGATCTGACAGTTTGATGGCTCAACCCTAGGTGGCGCTAAAGAGTCAGATCAGTTTGCTACACATGTCTGTCTATACACAAACCAAAGGTTTAGTCTGTCAAATTAACTAACAACACATTCCACAATGAAATATTCGGCTTGAATAGTGCTATATTTCTTTAAAGTCAGTCTCACTTGGTTTAATATTTTGTTAAATAATTTTTGTAGGCACTTTGTGACTTAAACATGCATAGGCTATATCTAACAGACATAAACATTTTATTAAGATTAAGGTTTTGAAATGTGTGGGAGGAGATCTTGAATAAATGAAAACAAATATTGTTGTTCTTCCCAGTAATCATATTTTTGTAAAGCAATGCTAAGTCATTAAGCACAACAGAACAGTGTTATATTACTACAATTGAGATACTATTATATTTGTAAATATTTATATATGTGTGTATATATTTAAATCAAATTACATTTTTGAATTTTTATATTTTCAGTTTTCATTTTATTTTGTTAGTTTTAGTAATTATATAGTGTTTTGTCTTTTTATAAATTTTTTATGCATCTATTTTTTTTATTAATTTTTATTTCAGTTTAAGTTATTTTAGTACATCATTAAACTAAACGAAGATGTGAAATGTTAGCTGAAATAAAAAAAATAATATTTAATTTATTTAATTTATTATTATAGATTTTTTTATTGTTTTTTTTAAATTATTATTGTTATTATTAGTTTAATAACCCTGCAAAAGAACAGATCTGAACTACTTAGACTAATCTAAAGTCACCTAATTGTTTTCTTCAAGACTGGTTATAATTTCAAGTCAGTTACATAAAAAGAAGATTTGTCTAATTTGAATCCAAAAACTAAGACTGGTTAACTCTTGACTAGCTGCTAGTTTGTTAGACTAGTTGTTAAGACACAAACTTGACATGCAACAGGCTGCAGGTTTGAGGAACTGAAGATATACGTCAACGAAGGTCGGTTATATAATCCTTCCCAGAGAAGAATGTAGAGTCAGAGAAACCATCATTCATCTTGACAGTATTGAGATACTTTCCTCATAAACCTTAAACCAGTGGCCCCAGGGAAGTCTATCCAGTCATCATATTTGACTAACACTAACCCCAAGAGATTTCATCCTCCACCCGATATGCTGACACCAACGAAACCTTCAAGATACACCTCTAAGCACAACTTCAACCACAATCAACAGCACAATTGATAAAGACAATCGCTTTCAACAAACAAAATTGCTCTTTGATGCATTTTAACTTCTCGGCTACTCTAGAAAACCCAATTTCCCATCATAAATTGCTTGTTATGTTTCTCATTTGTAAGCATCTGCTAGATGTTTTCAGGTCCATGAAGCACCTTCGAGGAAAACACACGATTTAAATCAACGTTACCTGCTGTCTTGTATTGGCCAGCCTGATTGGTTGGTCAAACTTGTTTGTTTTCCCACAGTTCTCTCTGAGAGGATGCCACCTGTATCCACTCGAGAGGACGGTGTGACATTCCACGGCCCAAGAAAAGAAAAGAAAAACACAAACAAAACAAGGCAGAAAAAAATACACGGAGGAGGCCAAATCTAAACAAGAGTTTGTCTGTGCGGTTAAAACAGCAACTGCATGTTCCTGTGATGATTCACAGGACGTCATATTTCTCAACATCTGAGAAAATGCTTTTCATGAACATGATGAAACAATCTCCATATTCCTCGAAGAACTCTAAAATCTCTGGATTCATCCATCCACATATGTTCAAACGTCACTAAACAGGCTCTGGTCTCATTAGTACAGCAATGCCAGAACCTAAAGTACTCTTATGTCTGGCTACAGTAGTGAACAAAACTAGTTTTGAGGCAACATAGGCTTGTTTAAATGGCTACTAGCAGTGTTGGGGGTAACATGAGTAGATTATTTTTTCAAGTAACTAGTAAAGTAATGCATTACTTTTTAATTTACAAGATAATCAGGGTTACTTTTTCAAATAAGTAATGCCAGTTACTTGTTTTCTCATTCATTGACTGACCACTCTCGTGTTGCCATGTTGAGAGAAATCGGGAGTAATAGCATAGACGTTGTGTGAACATGATGGTTATATTGGCGTTTCATGTTTTTTTATTGCTGAAGAATGTTGTACTTTCTTCTGCATCCTATTCTTCATGCAATCCAGAACGGCAGCAGAGCTGAAAGGGTTGTTTGAGCTGTGCCCTCCACTCTACAGATGTAAATTTACATTTCCTTTAGCCTGAGGTTTATAAATTTCACTTTTGGTGAAAAGGGCTTTTTACATTTGCCAAAAACAGAATGTTTTTTAATTAAAACAAACATGGAAGCCCAGCCCAGCCCAGCCCAGATTTTAAAAAGTAATGCAAAAGTAATGTAACAGATTGCTTTCTATAAAAAGTAACTAAGTAACATAATTAGTTCCTTTTTTTTAGGGAGTAATTAAATATTGTAATGCATTAGTTTTTAAAAGTAACATTCCCCAACACTGGCTACTAGGGTTACAAATATTGCAACTGAACAAGTAACTTCCAAATATAAACAGCAGATTCAATATATAAGTTGCATCCACTTTTGTGGGTCATGAAAACTTTTGCAAGTCAAGAAACATTCTGGTTCTTCAGATTTCTGACCAATGAATTTCCAGATTTTACAGATTACATTGTGTTCAAGCTTATGAAAGTCATTGTCAGTTGTCAAATTTAAGGTTAAGGTCCCCACAATTTTTGGCTGTTAGTGCTACAAATATTTTAACTGACCATGCGACCCCAAATACAAACAATATATTCAACAGTGTTGGGGAAGCTACTCTGAAACTGTAGTTTGACAAGCTACAAGCTACTCGTAAGTTAAAGTAGTTAAACTACAGTCAAGCTACCCTTTTGGAAAAGTAGTTATCTACACTACAAGTTACTATCAAAAAGTAGCTAGCTACATTGAAACTACTTTAGATTTTTTTGAACAACGTATATTATAAATAACTGAATAAGTGTCTGAGGAATGTTTTAAGTAAAATATTTAGTGTTTAAAACAATGCAATACAATTATGATTTCAAAGAGTATTGTTTTATTACACACAACACTCAAATATCTCAGACTGTTACAAAAAGTGTAACCTTTACTTGTCGTTTCTTTGAGAGACATGAACTTGGACAAATAAGGCCATGGGTAATTAACGTTAGTTGTTTCTCCATCCTCCAAATCCTCCACGTCTTGCTCCATCATGGATAATATGGGTGTGTCAACCCACTTCTGTACGTCAGTGAACTGTTAGCCGCAAGATGCGTGATTAAACAACAGGTGGCGGTAATGGCAAAAAATGAGTTTGTAATCAAACAAGAAGAATATCCTTGCATCGCGCTGATTCGCGCAGGCTCGACAAAACGCAATGTAGCTTTTGCTCGCCCTACACCGCTACTTGCTGCAAAAAGTAGTTAGCTACTGGAAAAGCTACGCTGTTTAAAAAGCAACTGAGCTACTGCCAAGCTACTGAAAAATGTAGTTAAGTTAGTAGCGTCGCTACTTGTAGTTAACTACTCCCCAACACTGATATTCAATATATAAAACTAGATCAAGAAAACTTTTGCCAGTCAAGAAACATCCTGGCTCTTCAGTAGCATGCAAGATTTCCTGAAACCAAGATTTCCTGACCCTTATCAAGTATTTAATATTGGCTTTTGACCTTAAATGTGCCTAGCATTGGGAGATATTTGACATTACATCATCCTAAAGCAACTACTGTGACGTTTCACTTGCACTTGACGACCTGATTGTTTGGCTATTTTCAATTCTAGCAAAACAAACGGCTTTACAGCTTCACAAAGCAGCAAGGAAAAACGTCTCAACCAATCATCTTTTAGGGATGATTGCATAATTTATGCTCATATCAGCCCATGCCAAAGCTTAAGCCGTGTTCTCAGCATACTGAGCAGATGCTCGCGTAGCCGAGATTGTTCGCTCACTGATCGGCTGCCAATATCTGATCCTGTTGGCATTGGTTTCTCGCACCTGCAGCCAGAGCGTGACTTCATTACTAAAACGCTGTTCTGTTGCTAACCCAGATTTAGATCTGGACCTTCTAAAAAGACCTGTGTATTGGATGCTAAGCTTCTTCTCTAGCAAGACTGACTCTTAAACGACTTAACTTCTGTGTTGAACAGCACGGTTATGCAGATTCACCAGCACCAATCCAGCCTGGAAATTCATACTGGTCTTTTTGACAAGACGAGGAACGATACGCACACAAAACAACGTCAAAGATACTGTAAAACTGTCTCCACAAACAAGGACCAAGAACAAGTAGAGCTAAAGGAGCCTATCTGTGAAGATTTCTGAAAAGTAAAGTGCAATGTTCCTGGAAAGTAAACAAAAAATCTCTAGCTATGTAATGGAAAACTTGAGCAAAACCACAAATAAAGATATTTCCATTTATTTATGGCAAAATAAATCCCATCAGCATGATACAAGACTGTTCTGATCTCCCTGCTGGGTTTATTTTGCAATAATGACAGCGTAACTCTTCGAAAATAACTCATTCTCTTCTACTGTACGTATATGATGATATGGTCAATGCTAGCAGATATAATGCTTCTGAATACATTGAATCTCTCCTCTGTTTTGCTCTGCACAACAGCACTGAATGAATTCATTAAACGTGCATCAACGCTCATCTAACAAATGCAAACATGCATGCACCAGTGAATTGCAATGATGCTCCTCTAATAAATGCAACCATGCATAAATAAGTGACTGTTGCAATGTCAAGAATATTATTTAATATGACCAAATCCAACCGATTACACTGGGTCCATTTTTAGGTTTCCACACTTTTTAACCAATGAATTGCCAAGAGTTTTCTATGATTAGACATGAACAGACACAAACGATTAAAATAACAGTATACAAAATGTCTCCAATAAGACCCTCAACATCTGTCATCAATTAAATGTTTTAGAAATGTATATTACTTTCCATCATTTTTCCCAATTTGGCCCAGTTTTCCTTGATATTTCCATATTTTCCATGACCAAATTAAGAAACATCTATTGAAAGGCAAAGTTCACCCAAAAATGATCATTCTGTCATCATTCCAAACCTTTCTTTCTTCTGCAGAACATACAACATGACATTTTGAAGAACACTGGGGTCCAAAACATTCTTCAAAGTATTTTCTTTTTCCACAGATGAAAGAAAGTCATACAGGTTTGGAACGACAAGAGGGCAAGTCAATGATGACAGAAACATTTTTGCATGAAAATGCTGCACTTTTTCACTTCACTTTTTAGGCCCCTAAACAACATTTTAAAGAAGTAACGTTATCTAATACCAGTGTTTTGAGATAAACCGAGGAAGCAATATCTCAGTCAGGTGCATGTGTGGATTTGTTGGGATTTCATTGAGTCAGGAACGGCTGTCCAGATGTTAGAGGTCAATGCTCATCTCCATGAGGAATGTTGCTGCTGTTGTGTGTTGGTTTGGGGACGGGAACTAACAGCACACAGTAAAACCACTCATATTTCACAACCACTCCAGCCAAATCAACACTTTATCAAACCAGTTACAGCTCATAAATGCAAACAAATAAGCCAGTAAATCACAAAGCCTCCTCATCTGGTGCACATTTGGTTCTAAAGCAGGAGGAATTTAACCCCGGATCAACATATGGAAAATACAGCAGCAGACAGACAGACTGAAAATCCCAATTGATTTGTGATCATTATGACGGCTATAATGTCAGAAGTCAATCTGGTGTTGGAGTTAGACTGAGATTGCTGTGAAAACTACATATAATAATTTTGCACGAAACTCCAGCATTTATTTAGGAATGCATGTCTACTATGCATGAGGTAAAACACTTCTGTGGTTTATATGATTAATGCACGCCAATAAATGCATTGCGATCTGATCAGATCTGCTCGTTCTTTTTATTATAAATAACGCGCAAAGAACTAACAGCTAAGTATCGTGTTCTCTCATGATTTTTTCCCCCTTAGAATGTTAGGAAGAACCTGAATGAAACTTTGCACAGCGGGTCTCCAGAAGCCTCCGAGACATAAAGTTACTCACGTTGTTGATGTGGGAGAAACTTGTCCACTCCTTGTCCGTTGGGCTCCTAAATGCATTTGTATGCATTTGTCCAAGCAGCAGTTTTCAAAGCGAAAACAGAATTCCACAGCAGAAGACACCACCGGCTCATGAGACCAGATCCAGCCTGATCAGCAGCGTCCACATCTCCGCGAGCAAGCGCGCATGGAGAACTTGACGGATCAGACCTTGAACATCAAGCGCGCTGCTGGAAACACGGGGCGATGACGGGATACGGTGGGCGATGACGGGATACGGTGGGTTTATTGAGAGAGCAGGTCAGAAGATCCGTATTAAACCGGACTGAGAGAGAGAGAGAGAGAGAGAGAGAGCGAGAGAGAGGGAGAGAGAGGGAGAGAGAGAGAGTCGCTCCGGGGTCTGAGCTCCGCATGTGTCTGTACTTGCTCGGTTCGGCGCATCTCCAGCGCTGCTGCGCGCTCGGTGTTGGGTTTCACTCATTACTGCCGTGACATCATCCACCCGATCCGTCCCGTCCGTTCATTTACATCCAGAACACTCTGGAACAGACTTTTTGGTCAAATTCAGAATAGCAATGAAGAATAAATTTAATAAAATTATATATATATATATATATATATATATATATATATATATAAATAATTAGGCTACAGTCAAGTTAGTAACCTTAGCAGTGTCTTGCAAAATATTGCATAATGATTTATGCGGCTTAAATTGATACACTATAGCCTACAATTCTGCGAATGTGTTTAATCATCGTCTCCATTCGAGATGGAAGGCTTATACGTACAGGGTGGAAATCTGGATGTAAGAATTAGTCATGTTTTATTTTAAAAGTAAAAAAAAGTCGTGACGTATTGTCAAGTATGGTGACCCATACTCGAAATTGGTGCTCTGCGTTTAACCCATCCAAGTGCGCACACACAGCAGTGAGTAGTGAACAAATGCACACACACACACACACACACACACACACACACACACACACACACACACACACACACACACACACACACACACACACACACACACACACACACACACACACACACACCGTGAACACACACCCGGAGCAGTGGGCAGCCATGCTGCGGCGCCCGGGGAGCAGTTGGGGGTTCGGTGCCTTGCTCAAGGGCACCTCAGTCGTGGTATTGAGGGTGGAGAGAGCGCTGGACATTCACTCCCCCCACCTACAATCCCTGTCGGCCGGGGACTCGAACCCGCAACCTTTGGATTACGAGTCCGACTCTCTAACCATTAGGCCACGACTTCCCTGATATTGCCCGATATTCGACTTTAATATCAGTATTTCATTCAGATTACATTTTAAGCATATTGGGTAAGTATTGACATGACTGGGCGAATAATATTTCTCACACTGTATATATGAAGACGAATTATATTTTATTTGCTATTTAGGAAATCGGTTTCATTACAGCTTTTTAAATACGAGGACAGACAGGTACTTGAAAATATAATTGGGGATTTTTTTAATGGATAAAGTGATTATCATATAAAACGTATTTTTATTTAATAATAACTTTAATTAGACAAATGTTACCACGAATAATAATAACAATAATAACAACAACAACAACAATAATACTGATAATAATAATTCGATTTAATATTTCATTGTGGCCAATAAAAAATCTTTATAACAACAACAACAACATTATTAATAATAATAATAGTAAAATCATATTTTATATAGTTTTTCAGTAAAGCATTTTAAATATGTGGACACTTTCAAATAAAATAACATTTTTATGGCTAAAGTAATTATAAAATAAAATAGTCATTTTTATTTGATAATCACTTTAATTAGTCAATTATTATTATTATTATTATTATAAATTGCACAACATTTATTCTTTAATGGCCACAATAAAATAGCCTATGTTTATCATAACCATATAACAGCATTTTGTTCACCATTCAATTCCTCATGGAATCCTCAAGCCCTGCTCTATGTTGTTTTCTCATTGAATAACCCGTTTGAGGGGAGTTCACACTGACAATGATTTGGAGTAAAATAGTATCTAGACATTAATCCAACACCAACTAGAACCCGCGGTCTTGACCATCAGATGCTAAAGTGTCATTCTCAGTCCTCAAGAGCTCATTCACTCTGACATTTGACCTTCTGTTTGACCTCACTGTAACCTCAAACTTTACCAGATTTATCCTGAACACAAAAATAGCTCCATCCTCCTAGAAACCCAATGGGAACAGCTACACCTTCACACACAAGCACTGATTCACAGCATGATTAAAACTGGAATAAGGGGCTGTTCACACCAGATGTGTTCATGCATTTAAAAATAGCTCCAAATAATACCCTAAGTACCATATTTTAAGATGCATTTCTAAATGTTAACTAATTTTAACTTGACAGTGCATTTCAAAACCATGAATTCATAGACTAGCTATAAAAAATTAATGTTTAACCTGAATCAAGTGTTGACCATGTTCTTTTGTGCCGACTGTCACAATCACTCTTGTAAAAACAGGATAATGGGTCTCAAACGAGTGTTTTAATTTCACAGCAAAATGACCCCTTAACCCAGAGCAAACACGGGCCACTGAACCACAGATCAGCAAACCTCATCATATGTTGTGTTTGAGTTAAAGCGCCACTGCAGGTTTCCTAGTTCAAATCCCAGTTGGTGATCGTTTGATGTTCTAAAATAGCAGCAAAGCAAAAACACAACAAGTCTAAGTGTCTAAAACAGATTCAGTTCCTTGTTCAAACCCTAAACCTTCCCGTATGGATCTCTGCTGGTGGGAGATGGGAAATCAGACTTCCTCCCATGAGGAACGTAATGGATGGAGCGCGTGCTGGAGCATGGACTGATGACAAACCCAGAATCCCCTGCACACACAACAACGTGATTCAAAACGGGGGTCGGATTCACAAAAATGTTCCTAAGAAAGAAGTTTAAGGAAAATTTGCTGAAAATGTGCTCACCCTCAGGCCATCCAAGATGTAGATGAGTTTGTTTCTTCATCAGATTTGGAGAAATGTAGCATTACATCACTTGCTCAGCAATGGAAGTGAATGGGTGCCGTCAGAATGACTATCCAAATATCTGATAAAACATCACAATAATCCACAAGTAATCCACACCACTCCAGTCCATCACTTAACATAAGATGAGTGTTTGAAGAAACAAATCCATAATTAAGATGCTTTTAACGTTAAACCATTGTTTCCAGCTAAAATACAAGTCCACAATACATAATAAGGCTTCTTCCAGTGAAAAAAGTGGTCTGGTCTGAATCAGGAGAGACATCTGCAAAGATCAAGCACCGTTTATGAGCCAAAACAGTCCAAAACAGCTCTTTGGATTTTGATATGAGAGACAACAGGAGATGCACTTTTTCACTGGGGGAAGCGTTATTATGGATTATGGACTTGTAGTTTAAGTTAAAAACTTCTGAATGGAAACTCATATTGTAGCTGGAAGCAGTGGTTTAAATAAAGATACAATGATGGATTTGTTACTTGCAAACATGCAGCTTTTGTTTTCTCCAGATGTTAACTGATGGACTGGAGTGGTGTGGATTATTGTGATGTTTTTATCAGCTGTTTGGACTCTCATTCTGACGGCACCCATTCACTGCAGAGCATCCATTGGTGTGAACAAGTGATGGAATGCTATTTCTCCAAATCTGATGAAAAAACGAGCTCATTTAGATCTTGAATGGCCTGAGGTTGAGAACATTGACAGAACATTTTCAGTTTTGGGCAAACTATTCCCTTATGATATGTTTTTAGAACTTTTTTTTTTTCAGGAAAATACTAGTTTCAAAACAAATCTTAAAGTATTAGTCCTGCTGAATAAAACTGGTTAAAACTGCCTAAAGTGGTTAGTTAGTCTACTAGCCTTGATAATCTGGTTGTCGTGGTCTGATTTATGGTTTTAGAGGGGCTAAAAACCAGCTTTATGGGTTGTGAGACCAGCTAAACCACCTTAGCTTGGTTTAAGCTGTTTTATCAGCAGGGAACACAAAGACTTAAACCAAAAACACAATATATTACATCTACAGCCATTTGACTATAACAATATAAATGTTAATAATGCTAATGTACACTAAGAGTCCAATGAAGCTGTCTTTTAATATTTTTAATTGGCAAATTAACTGGCTTATGTAAATGATCATATGCTATAAACTAACATGCAGAGCACTGGCATAAACACCACATGTGGAGCTCCATTAAAGCCAAACACTGGTGGTCCTGATCAAACCTCATGGGAGCCGATAAGAGATCGAATGAGCTGGAATTCTGCTTCATTAATATTGTGGTTAATGCAGTTAAATTGTTCAGTGTGCTAGTGTGTGTGTGTGTGTGTGTGTGTGTCTGTGTGTTTAAAGGTCCGTGAGCAGTTTTCACTCACAGGAAAGCACAACTACAGCTGTTAGCATTGCAAACAAATATTCACATGCACAAACAAGAGCTCAGTTCTTTAAAGGGGCAAATCGCCCAAAAATGAACATTCTAGTATGACTTTCTCTTTTACACAGAGCACAAAAGAAGATCTTTTTTTGAAATATTCCACAAAATATCTTCTTTTGTGTTTCTGCAGAAGAAAAAAAATCATTCAGGAATGACATGAGGGTGAGTAAATGATGACAGAATTATGATTTTTGGATGATTTATTCCTTTAAATTAAGGACTCGTTTGTGGCATGGTGTCAATTACAAGCGAAAATTATGCTAAATGGTACAACAGCAATGCAAGTGCAATGAGCTAGTAGCCCAGAGGGTTTCAAAGTCTGTTTTTTTGTTTTGTTTTTACTGAGCAGTGTACATAAATATGTTATGGTCTACAGTAAACTTCCAGGATGCTTCAAGAAACCTGCCTGCAAAGCTCCCTGAAAAACTCTGCTCAAGTGCACTGAGGGCAAAAGCTGCTTTAAATGCAAAGGATGCTCACACTAAATGTTGATTTTATTTAGTTAACAGAAGTTAATGGATAGAAAATCTATTTTTGACATAAGTTTTGACAGCATCCTCATTTTACAGTATTTTTACACAAGTGCCTGAAACTTTTAACAGTACTGTAGCTTTGCAGGAAGGTTTCTTGAAGCATCTCGGATATGTTGCCACCGTTATTTTGGTTTTAGTCAGATTGTGTCAAAGCTCTTGGGGGGTCCCCCTAACCAGCCCCCCCCCCCCCCCCCCCCCCACGCCCCTTTCAAAAATAAATAAATGAATAAAATTAAATAAATAAAAACTTATAAAATGATTCATATTTTTTATCTTGTCCTCATCATTGAGAAAACCTAATTCTAAGATAAAAGCTTATTTTACGATGATCTGTGAATTATGTGCACCAAACAATCACTAAACAAAGAAGAATTAAATATCTAGCCTAGAAGTGTGCGATAAAGACAACAAATGATATCTCGAGGCAATATTTTGCTGAGTGTGTTGCGCTGCAGCACTGTCATGGACAGCTGACTCCTAAACTTTTGGATATTCTTCATATTCTGAGTGGTCAGTTCACAGCAGTGACAGAAATGAATCTTTTCCAACAAGTTTACCTTGACTTTTACCCTTTATGTACATTTTTACCTTTATAAAGCCTTTTTTTCTAGAAGTGTGCATTATCTTTTGCTCAAATTCTTTTAATCAATAAAGTCAAATAGAATAATAAGATATTTGGGGCTGTTACCAAACAAATAAAATCATTATCAACAAAATTCATCTTTGCAATGCAGAGGAAACACAGAAGCTGCATTTGAAGATGCATTTAGATGTATTTACACACTGTTTAATGCAGGATATGAATGCTTTTGACCTGCAGTTACAAATACATAAATAATGACTTGATATTTTAATCCTAAAACGTTGAATACTGATATTTGAAATTATTAAAAAAAAATGAAAAGGTACTTTAAATGTGAAATTAAAACCGCCAGCAGGTGGCAGCAAGTCACTGTTAATAAGTGAGTCATTGCGACTGAACCGAATCATTTGGTTGATTCATTCAGGAACGAAACACCATCATGTTGCTCAGAGACACGAAAGAGCGCTGTGGCTTTGTTTGGAACCATTTATGTCGGCGAAATAGAGCAAAAATATTCAATATAGTGTCTAAAACGTAAGTCTATTAATATCAACTTCTTGTTTATTGAACTGTTGTATAGAATCAATATCACATTTGTGATTTTTGTGGAAAAAAATGGCACTCTTCGTGTGATATTAACTATATGAAATTATAGAAATATACACATTTTCTGCTCCCATGTCTTGATTTCTGGGAGCATTCTAAATGCATTTTTTTCAGAATGAATCATGCAGTGAAAGAACACACTCTAAAGAGCACAGTCAGTCTAGCTAGTGTTTAAGCACTCATAACTCCTCTTATAATCTGTATGATAAATTAATCTCTTACTTTTATCGTAGGTACATCTGCACTTTTGTTGACTTCGCAAGTTCCAGTCTGAACAAAATTCAGCAATGACTAATCTGACCGCCTCTGATTGGCCACTGCATTCCTAAGATCAACAGAATCGTGTGTAATTGGTTATGAGGAGCAACACTGTACATACGGATAAAAATAAAATATGATGTAACATGAGCAGGTCTAAATTGAGATTTTGGGTGTTATGGGGGGTCCCTTAATGCTTATAGGAGGTCCGGGACCATTATGCTTATGGGAGGTCTGGGACCATTTTGGCCCCCACTGTACATATATTTAATCGTTTGAACAAAATTATTGCTACAACTTAGTATTTGCTGGATATTGGTAGGGACATGTCCTATAGCATCCCTACTAAATTCTATGCCCTTGTTTAGTATAATAATCTGTTTGTCATTCTGTCATTTTTTTCCCTGAAAGTACAATAAATGAGCTGCCGCTGGAAACGCGTTACATTGCACGTGTCAGGGTCTTTTGTCTTTTTTGGTGTGTGCCGCCCCACTGATGTAAACGCCTCAAAAGCGCCTGCTCCTTTGAAGTAGAAGTGGAATAATAAAGGTCCGATTCATAATGACCCCAGATGTGTATTAATGAGTCCGTCATGGATGCTGCTATGGAATGACAGGCTGAAGCCATTACTGTCCCAGCCCTCCTGCCATACCCCAGACTTCCTGTCCATCGGGAACATATGGGGCGTCCCGACGCTGGCTTTCCTTTACAGATCCGGTCTGGTGCTGTTGGGAGAAAAGCATATGGATGCTGGTAAACAATGAGGAACAAGCTGTGTTTTGGAACTGGTTTCTAGCTGGTTTAAGATGGTCCAGTTAGCAGCTTAACCTGGATTTTCCAACAGGAAAAGGCTCATTATTACATGTCATGATTATATATCGTACTGATGCAAATATCCTTTGCATCTGTTCTTCATATTACCATACTGTGATGAGAACTGCAGAGGGTCAACTTCCTCTCTGTGCAGGAAAATGCACCTCAGCAAAAAATGGTTTCCTTTCGTTACAGTTTCGGCCCGAGAGCCAGGAATCCTAGAGAGACTCTGTAAATCCCAAATCATCCCAGTCCAGCTGAAGGAGAGGATAAGAGAGATGAAGAAATGCAAATGAAAAAGAAAGTGAATTAAAACTGACATCTAGATATTGAAAATCATCATTTACTCATCTTTATGTAATTTCAAACTTGCATGACTTATTTTTTTCTGTGAAAAGCATTAGGTAGAATGTCTAAGCACCTTACAAAGTATAAAAAAAAAAAATGCAAGAGACATTTACTTCAGAAGCAACATGTGTTTGTTTCATGGGAACAGACTTGGAGAAGCTATGGATGCTCTGCAGTGAATGGGTGCCGTCAGAATGAGAGTCCAAACAGCTGATAAAAACATCACAATAATCCATAGGTAATCCACACCACTCCAGTTCATCAGTTAACATCTGGAGAAGACAAAAGCTGAAACAAATCCAGCATTAAGACATTTCTAACTTCAAAATGTTGCTTCTGGCTTTAATCCATAATAACGCTTCCTCCAGTGAAAAAGAGTTCTGATCTGAATCAGGAGAGAAATCTGCACAGATCAAGCAGCGTTTACAAGCCAAAACAGCTCTAAACAAATATGTGGCTAGCTTTTGATGTGAGAGACAACAGGAGATGCACTTTTACTGGAGGAAGCGTTATTATGGATTTTGGACTTAATTTTTTGTTGGAAGAGACGGTTTGAAGTTAAACAAATCTTAATGCTGGATTTGTTTCAACTTTCGTCTTCTCCAGATGTTATCTGATGGATTGGAGTGGTGTGGATTATTGTGATGTTTTTATCAGATGTTTGGACTCTCATTCTGACAGCATCCATTGGTGAGCGAGTGATGGAATGCAACTATTTCTTTAATCTTGACCTTTGACTGGTTTAACATCTGTATTATTAGGGTCTGACGATAAAAAGGTTTAAAAATAAAAACAAGAATTAAACAGATCAAACTATTATGATCTATGTTTGAACAAACCCTGTGTCAGAGTTAAACGACAGATGTTTATGTAGTAAAGCATATTGAAAAATATTAAGAGTAGCATGCTATTCTGAATATCTTTGAGGTTAAAAGGTATAATTCGTTTGAGAATTAGGAAATAATTCACAAACGAATAAAACAGGCAGGACAATTCTTGCTTTGATGGATCTCACAAAGACCGATTTATTTTGTTCACCTTGTTCTTGAAAAATGATGCTTCCTTAACGTTCTCAATAAGTGGGCCTGTGAGCACAATAAATCACACCGAAGAGACATAAAGAGAACGCAACAGTCTGTCTAATGGAGGAAAACACCAAAGAAAAAAAGCATGCTTTCTTAACAAACAATTATAACTTTGATTTATAATTATTTATGGATTGTCTTTTAGATGGATGATATTATTACGATATTTTAGTCAAATAATTAAGGTGAAAACCATACCTTACCTGCATAAACCATACCCGCTAGTCATTCATCTTCATACACCATATTCATTTCCTTTTATTTTCTATGTCCGATGGGATACCAGAGGCACCTGAAACACAAATTTTACCTGTTACGTTGAATTAATTGAATGAATGAATGAATAAATGAATTAAAAAGTGACTGACTAAACTCAATGACTAAAATACATAAATAGATAAATGAAAAAATAAATTAAATGAACAGGTAAGTAGATTAATCAACAAATTACTGAATAAATACAGAAATTGATAAACATATTGTTGTATGCCTCATCTTTTTTATACCCAACTCCAGCATCCTTTTCCAAAATAAGCTCTCTAATTTATCTAAAAAATGTAAGAGTTTTTAATATTATTTTATTTAATAATTTATTTAATATTAATGTTTGTTTTATTTAAATATTTAGTACGACCAACTCAACCATTCATTTTCATTCATGTGTGTTTTATTATTTTATTTAAATATATATATTTTTATTAAATCCTAAAATGTCACATTTCACATCTAGTAATGGTTGGTAGTTGGCCTCAAATACACTCAGTTGACATGTCATGCTGCTCAAATAAAACAGATCAATATTTTAAAAGCATCACAGAAAGCTTCACCCTTTAGCACCCTGAACATTAATCTGAGATCCAAGAAAGTAAGTACAACCCGAATTCCAGAAATATGTTGGGACATTTTTTAAATTTGAATAAAATGAAAATTAAGAGACTTTCAAATCACATGAGCCAATATTTTATTTACAATAGAACATAGAGAACATAAGTGTTCAAACGGGGGAATTTTACACTTTTATCCACTAAATCAAAAGGGTTATTCATTAGGGGCAAGAAAGGGCTGAAAAAGCAAGAAATTTTGAACATCTAGAAACTAACTAAGTTATTTGACATCAGGTCTGTAACATGATTAGCTATAAAAGGGATGTCTTAGAGAGGCAGAGTCTCTCAGAAGTAAAGATGTGCAGAGGCTCTCCAATCTGTGAAACAGTGTGTAAAAAGATTGTGGAATATTTTAAAAACAACGTTCCTCAACGTCAAATTGCAAAGGCTTTGCAAATCTCATCATCTACAGTGCATAACATCATCAAAAGATTCAGAGAAACTGGAGAAATCTCTGTGCGTAAGGGACAAGGCCGAAGACCTTTGTTGGATGCCCGTGGTCTTCAGGCCCTCAGACGACACTGCATTACTCATCAGCATGATTCTGTCATTGACATTACTAAATGGGCCCAGGAATACTTCCAGAAACCACTGTCAGTAAACACAATCTGCCGTGCCATCTGCAGATGCAAACTAAAGCTCTATCATGCAAAAAGGAAGGCATATGTGAACATGGTCCAGAAGCGCCGTCGTGTCCTGTGGGCCAAGGCTCATTTAAAATGGACTGTTTCAAATGGGGGTGCATAAGTGCATACGGTATGGGCAGCTTGCATGTTTTGAAAGGCACTATGAATGCTGAAAGGTATATAAAGGTTTTAGAGCAACATATTCTCCCCTCCAGATGACATCTATTTCAGGGAAGGCCTTGTGTATTTCAGCAGGACAATGCAAAACCACATACTGCAGCTATTACAACAGCATGGCTTCGTAGTAGAAGAGTCCGTGTGCTGAATTGGGCTGCATGCAGTCCAGCTCTTTCACCTATAGAGAACATTTGGCGCATCATTAAATGAAAAATACGTCAAAGACAACCACAAACTCTTCAGCAGTCGGAAACCTATGTCAGGCAAGAATGGGACCAAATTCCAACACCAAAACTCCAGAAATGTACCAAAACCCAGCGCATGTAACTCACCCTACTTTAGTTACTTGCCATCGGCTGAGAACGGCCTGTCAGCGCATGAGAACGAGCTCTGGTTTTCAGAGTACTGTGACATGGATCTGAAGGCCAAAGCGCTCTCGTAAAGACCTGTAAATCAATACTCATCAGGGTCTTTGAAGTGCTAATAGTGTGGGATTGAGATGACGGGTCTGTTTGACCCCGATCAGAGAATATCAGTGGTGCTTTTGGACTTTACAACAACTCTGGAGTGTCATGAGGAAAACCGAAGTAGTAAACCAGGTTAAATGCAGAAAAGACCAGTCCTAGGAACATCATTTGTATCAGTGATACTCGTCTTCAGTCATAAAAAAAGATGCCACTAAACAAATATTAAAAATATACCATCTTTTTGTTGTTTCTACATTCATTTGAAGATTGAATGTGAAATTACTGCAATTTAAAAGTATATTTAAAAAGCTTTAATGTTAGGTGGGATTAATCGTGATTAATTTCAGAAAAAATGTGAGATTAATTAGTTGATTTTTTTTAATTGACAGCACTAGTTTTATGTTTAAGCATTGTGCTGAAAGGATTTAATGCATTGCTGACATGATTTTAGCACATTGTCAACATGTTTTAACATGCCGTTAGCATGTTGCTAACATGATTAGCACATTCGTTGTCCAAGGATAGTTGCTTGTCAAGCCAACATAATAACTTTCTTTGATTGTATAAGAGGAACAAGCAGCACAGATCTGATGACAATATCAAAAAACAGATTATTAGTGATGAAAAGAGACCAAACACGAAGAGATGTTGAGAACGCTGGGGGAGAAACACAGTTGACCTTCATTTTTTGTGCTTTAGGTCCATTGGTTTCCACAAAGATGGTCACACGCTCTGGAAGAAGGAAGAGCTTTTGTAAAACAACAACAACATGAAAGCAAAGTGCTCATCTTATAGAGTACTGACTCACAAAGCCACATCTCATGTGATCTGCAGAAACTCTCCTGGATTTATATTATGACAGAGATGGAGAACAGCACAGGAACTGCAACTGGAGACTCTGAGGGAAACATTTATTGCTCAGAGGTTCCTGCAGGTCAAGTGGTAGAGCATGACACCCACAACGCCGAGGTCAAGGGTTCAATTCCCAGGGAACACATGCTAGTAAATGCACTCTAAGTCACTTCGGATAAAAGCATCTGCCAAAGGAATCCATGTAAATGTAGGTTTCCTTTTAATGGCTGGAGGGATTAAATGTTCCCAGTGATGTTTCACTCAAACATCAACTTTGCCCCAGATGTTCCTCCTCAAAGTCGTCAGATTTGAGGAAAAGAATAAAAACAGAAGGGCATCATAGTAAAATAAATGAGTTCATACTGAGATCTCGAATATCTTGACAAATCTGACATTTATTCTGAAATCTCAGAAGAAACATCTGCAAAAGTTTCCATTTCATCTCACTGCTGTCTAGGAGATACAATAATGATTTGAGGCGAATTTGAGCAAGGTTTGAGACTTTAGACTAGTAGTAAAATACTTTAAGTGAACGAGGGTGATGGTTTTCTTGAAGCTGCTGCATCAGCTGCACGGTTACATTAAGATCTTTATCACACTAATTAAAGAAGCTTGTTAACCGTGATTCATAGATGACTCCCAAACAGCAGGACTGGAATCAAGCGGTGGGAATCTGAGCAGGACGTGGCCTCGGTCTGCTGAATCATCACAATGTCTAAACAACTGAATCAGCAGAGAGACTTTTACTGGAAAAGCTCTCAGCCGTTCTCATGATGCTGAGATGGAGACTTTACACTGGAAAGAACAAGAAGGACTTCTCCAATTTGTCACTGTTAGTCATCCGGATCTAGTGGGACACTCCTTACACTTAAAAATAAAGGTTTCAAAAGGGTTGTTTTGCAGTGATTCCACCAAAGAAGCATTTGGGTTCCTTAAAGAACCTTTCATGGAACAGTTATTAAAAGAACTAGTTTTTGTCCTGGTGTGAAAAACGTTTGAACTATGTGGTCATTTTTGACCAAAAATGAAGTAAAATACGTGAAATACGTTTTGTTTCGTTTTGGTTTTTTAATATATATTTTTTTACTTAATTGGAATAATATGAAACTAAGCATTTGTTAGTAAATGAAAAAAAAAAAAAAAAAAAAAAAAAAAAAAAATCATGGACACGATTTGAAAAGGTTAAATGGTCCTGAAAAAAGTAGTAAAAATGGGAAATAAATTTAGTGGAAATCTTTGGTACTGCACCCAAACTAACAAATCTTACAGAAAGCTTTTTTTTTTTACATCTATAACTTTTTTTAAGTTTAGTTTTTTATTACTTTTTTCACTTCAGCAATAATTTGGCTTCTGTGCTCTCTTTAAAATTTTTATGACAGCTTATGTTGGGAATTTATGCTCAAAATTGGTTAACAAGTAATACGTTTTTTATTTAAATGATTATAAGTACTGCATAAATTTAATTTAGTACCATAAAATCCTCTGAAAATACAAAATATTAAATAAAAAAAAATATTGAATTAAAATATAGTACATGAATTAAAATATAGTACATTAATTTCATTGAAGTAAAAAAAAAATCATAATTTTTGACCGCCACACAAGGAGCACCAGAGGTTTGATAATTTAAATAACTTTTGCCTACTATAAAGAGCCTTTCGTGCAAAGGAAACATTCCATGAATGTTCTTCATGGAACCATCAATGCCAATGAAGATACTTTATTTTTAAAAGAGTAGGAAAGAAACATCTCTACCTCAGAGAAAGCATTAACATGAAATGGTGAAGAGGTGCATTTTCCTTTTAAGATTCCCCTCCTGGGAAAAAAGTCTCCAATAGCTTCACATGCGTCTCCTCTAGAGTATCAGAAGAGATCTCAACAACGTCTCAAACGCTGCTCTTAACTTTGTAGCTCTGTGACAACTATTTGCATTGATGGGATTTTATCCCTCAATCAACTCTGCAGATACACTCTGAGTGGCAACCCAGTGGGAAACAATGAAGTGATGGTCAAGTTCAGGAAGGTTTCCCATCTTTCATGGAGAAGGAGAGAGTTCACACTCCTCTGTCGGTGCTCACACCGCACTTAAAACGACTCAGAGACATTTCACACGTCTACTGATAAGTGAAGGCCAACTCACTTCCACTTTATCCCTCTAAGCCTGGATTTAGAGTATCTGGAGGGCTTTTAAAATCAACCCATTTTACAGTTTATCTCAGACAAAACCGGCCTCTCCTGTTAAAAACACAAAATACTCACCTCACAGCTCCATATAGGTGGCTTCTCCACTTCTCTGGTTGTCCACTTTACTGTTACATCACTGTCAAATGTTTAAGGACTGGTTAAAATCTCTAGCTGCTGTAGCCCTGCACATTTAACCTCTCAAAGTATGAATACAGAACTTGAAATATTTTAGCAAAAAAGAGAAAGAAATGGCAGAATTACACAAAATATTCATTTATTCTTTCTTTATCATTTTTATTTGGTGATGTTCATTTCTTTATCCGTACAGCATATTTAGTCATTATTAACACAATATTTGAACCAGTTTTACTCAGAAATTTCACAAACAATTACAAAGAAATGGCGAATAAAACATTGGGTTAAACATGAAATTTTGATAGAAAAACTGTTTAAAATACTATTTTCTTGTAAAATGTTATTTACAATTTAAAAAAATATTTTTCAGTGTACTCACTGACAGAGATGCTTGATTATGAAATCATCTGCGAAGCCCCGTTGTTTCACACTGAGGTTATGATTTTTAATAAACTTCCTTTAGTTAACGTTAGTTAATGCATTAACTAACATTAGCAATATATTTGTTACCGTGTTTATTCATCTTTGTTAACCAGCTCAGGCAAATATTAACAGATACAACTTAATGTCCTATTAGTACATTTTGAAATTAACATTAACATAACAAATTACAAATGTTAATGCATGCTTTAGAAATACTGTGTATTGAACCTTGGTGCTGTATTTTTTGTTGGCAATTTGACATGCAGTTTTCATATGCTACACACCTGGCACTTCCAGTTTTATGTAGGCCCACCCACTTAAACATGCTATGCTAGTGGTACTCACCCTCATCTCGTTTCAAACATATATACTGTATTTTATCTGTGAAACATGAGAAATACAAACAACAAGTCCATAATGATCAGTGAATGTCAAGAGATTGTCAAAAAAGTACTATAACAGTAGTCCATGTGACTTTATATTCCAAGTCTTGTGAAGTCACAATGTTTTTAGAAATAAAATGCTATATAAATCAGTGTGAATGATATATGAACAACCCCCTCAGTAAACCTTTAGAATACAGAGAGGAATAAAGCTGCTAAATCTGGTCGATGTAAGTGCTGCCAGAGTGGAGGAGAAAACCTTTAAAGAAATGCACTGTAATTGAAATCTACACACGCAAATAGATAATGTGCAATCAAATAAACATGTATTTTGGATGTTTTCTTTCTACTAGTTATGGACGCAAAATAGCCCAAAATCTCACAATTGACCAGTGCATGAGGGAGGTTGGTGTTGGGGGAAGTAGTGTCTTCACTTAAATCTTTTAAAAACAAACCAATGCACGAATCTCCTCCAGCTCGACCTGTGTGGTATGAAGTCAGGATTATTCAGAGGTTTTTATCTTCTCACCTGTGGTCCGTATGGAACGAGCACATGCCCTCGCTGACAGTAAACACAAAACAACAAGCTCTGGGAGAAATTAGGAGCAACTGGACTAAAACAATTCCGGAGGGGAGGAATTGTGTGTTTACATCCAGCATGCAATGCTCCTGCTGGGAACAGAACACTTCCAGAAGCAGAAACGCAGTGAGATACAGGTCTGGATGGAATCTGCAGACCGTTCTCACATTTTCTCTGCTAATTTCTTTGAGAAATCTGCACAATGATTTCAACGCAGTGAAATGTGTTAAACAGAGTATTACAGGTAATGGGAAAAAGTTGAAATTAGCTATAATAATTGCTCGTGCAATGTCGTTTAAAGGTTTCAACATGGTGAAATGAGTTAAAAAGAACAATTAGTCCGGAAAACTATCAAATTACCTAAACTGCACATGCTACATTTTTTTAAAGGTTTTGATAGTAATTAGAGCCCCCATTAGAAATAATTGCATTCGGGACCAGTAAAAATATACAAAACAAGATATTTAACACAACAAATCGTGAATAAAATCACTTAATCCATTACTGTTGCTCATAGATTTGGTTTATTGGTTTTTACCCTCCTGTTGTGTTAGTCAATTTGACCCAAATTATTATTTTTTTTTAATTGCTTGAAATTGACTGAACTATGTACTGTTTTTTCTTATTTTTTTCCAGTTTCTCATTTAGGGTGATAAGTGTTTATCAAAAGTTGAAATATGTTTTAGAAAGGCTGTACAAATGTTGGGGACATCACTATTGTTATGGTCATATTGACTCCCATTGGTTTTCATGCAATTCACCAAAAATCAACATTTTAAAAACATCAAAAAGTCAAGTTAAACTTTAACTTAAAAACTTAAAATTTGAAATGTATTTTAGCTTGAGAAAGACTAAAATATGAAAAACGTGATAACTTACATGATGATAGCTCAAAGTTTACTCAAAATTGAAGACTTGTCTTCTGAATAATCGCTGTTTCTTGAAATATTTGTTTAAAAAAGTCTTTGGTTGTTAGTTTTTTCAGATCTCAATTACTAGTTACAGCATTGAAAATAAGCCATTTTTAACTTCACAAGGATCTAAGAACCAGAAGTAAAAACACCAAGTACATGTACACTATTTACATACTTTTGACTCCAAGTACAAATAATGTTATCATTTATGCTTTGTTGTAGTCATGATGTAACAAATAAATAAATAAAAAACATAAAGGTAATATTTTTATTTTGTGTCTGATTATTTATTTTTATATTATAGTTTATTAAATTATAATTAAATTATAGTTAATTATATTTTTAGTTTTTTGAGAAGGTGCAATAAAGGTTTTCCATGTTTACACGAGTCTTTAGTTTGTTTCGTGGTGCCAGTTTTTGTCGAATGGAAACCAATGGTTGGTCAATCTGACAGTAACTGTACCTAGATAATAAGTACAGTAGTAGAGTTAACACACATTTATGCTTTAGAATGAAAAATAAATATAGCTTAGCAAGCACCACTTACAAAACATACGGGTGTAAGGGATAATTTCAGGACTTTGTTTGGCATTTAAACCTTTAAAGTTGAAGAATGTGGGTGTTATTAGTATGATCCAATGGCCTAAGACAGACATAAAAGCAATGTTTTTATACGCATGCAGCATTGTCTCGTTGTAAAAAAATTAACAAAACACTTTGCAGTTGATTTACTTAAATCCTTCACGCAATGCACCAAACGCAAATTCCCAATTGCCATGACCGAGATCCTGTTTCGATTTAAATGTTATCGCGCTGAAGTGTTTCCCAACAGCGAAAGTGGCCAATTATCTCAGTAAAGAGTGTCCTATTGTTTGTCGACTGGCTCGATCCTCCTCACATGTCATCCATTATTCAACAGTTGCTGTTTTTGGACCGAGTCAGACGGCACAAATATAGCTTCGTGTTTGCCGGATTCGTCATCCCAGGGGCTTTGAACAGAGTTTATTGTGTTTACTATGACGACATATTTCAAAAGATCAATCGTAGACGGCCACAGAACTTTCTGCCCAACAAAAGCAACGTTAGAAAGATTTTCCACTCTAATGTTACTTGTCAATACAGTACGGACTGTTTGCTTGCTTAGCGAACTGACATATTGTTCCCTTTAAAGAGGCGCCTCATATTTGGCCTGGTTTAACTCTGCTGATCTAAGCGCGAGCTGCTGAAAGCTGCGCGACAGGCTCTGTGCTTCTCATGTAAAGTCTAAAGACGACAAGGGCATGTTCTGGGCTTTAGCAGACAGCTGGAGGCGACACAAAGCACCTGAAATCATTCACAGGTTTAGCGTTAGAACAGCAGAAATGTCATTTTCCACCTCAAAGTGTGTGTGTCTTCTGAGAATCCTTATTGTTCCCATGTGGGATCTATAAAGATTTCTCTCCATTGCCTTTTAGCCAGAGATGCATTACTGCACATAATAAAGAACATCAGCTGTGCGGTTATAAAAATAGCTGCTCTGTAATGTAAAGTGTTTTGAGATGTTCAGCTTTTGATTGACTGCCAGATGATAAAACCTGAACAGACTTTTAGATCAACAACCAAAATGAGGACTTTAAATGGTTTGATTGGATTTATTTGTAGTTTGGGGTCAGTAAGATTTTTCTGCTTTGAAAGAAATGAATCAGCAAGGACGTGTTAAACTGATCAAAAGTAACAATAAAAACATTTAGAATGTTACAAGGTTTCCACTCCAAATAAATGCTGTCTTTTCAACTAAAAAGTTATTTTCAAACAAAAATAGTAAGCAGTACACCTGTTTTCAGTGTTGATAATGCATTTTTGAACAGCAAATCAACATTTTTGAATTATTTAAAATATTAAAATTAAATATTTAAATAGAAAATAGTTGTTTTAACTTGCAATATTTTAATATTGTTTTTATTTTAATATTTTAATGCTGTTTTTACTGTATTTTTGATCAAATAAATGCAGTCTTGGTGAACAGAAGAGACTATATTTAATTAATATCTCATTAATTATTAAATAATTAGCCTACCAAAATGGGTCACAGGGCTGTTTTGAGGGAGAGGAAGTGTGCGTGCGTGTGTGTGTGTGTGTGTGTGTGTGTGTATATACAACCCGAATTCCGGAAATGTTGGGATGTTTTTTAAATTTGAATAAAATGAAAACTAAAAGACTTTCAAATTACATGAGCCAATATTTTATTCACAATAGAACATAGAGAGCAAAACACGTTTAAACGGAGAAATAAGCTCATTTCAAATTTGATGCCTGCTACAGGTCTCAAAATTTTTTTGAAAAGAGAACACCTAGAAACTAACTAAGTTATTTGACATCAGGTCTGTAACATGATTAGCTATAAAAGGGATGTTTTAGAGAGGCAGAGTCTCTCAGAAGTAAAGATGGGCAGAGGCTCTCCAATCTGTGAAAGAGTGCGTAAAAAGATTGTGGAATACTTTAAAAACAACGTTCCTCAACGTCAAATTGCAAAGGCTTTGCAAATCTCAACATCTACAGTGCATAACAGCATCAAAAGATTAAGAGAACCTGTAGAAATCTCTGCGCGTAAGGGACAAGGCCGA
This sequence comes from Barbus barbus, assembly GCF_936440315.1. Taxonomy (NCBI): domain Eukaryota; kingdom Metazoa; phylum Chordata; class Actinopteri; order Cypriniformes; family Cyprinidae; genus Barbus; species Barbus barbus. Next base: position 25,359,066 of record NC_136718.1, on the reverse strand, counting down.
AGACCTTTGTTGGATGCCCGTGATCTTCGGGCCCTCAGACGACACTGCATCACTCATCAGCATGATTCTGTCATTGACATTACTAAATGGGCCCAGGAATACTTCCAGAAACCACTGTCGGTAAACACAATCTGCCGTGCCTTCTGCAGATACCAACTAAAGCTCTATCATGCAATAAGGAAGCCATATGTGAACATGGTCCAGAAGCGCCGTCGTGTCCTGTGGGCCAAGGCTAATTTAAAATGGACTGTTTCAAAGTGGAAAAGTGTTCTATGGTCAGACGAGTCCAAATTTGACATTCTTGTTGGGAATCATGGACGCCGTGTCCTCCGGGCTAAAGAGGAGGGAGACCTTTCAGCGTGTCATCAGTGTTCAGTTCAAAAGCCAGCATCTCTGATGGTATGGGGGTGCATAAGTGCATATGGTATGGGCAGCTTGCATGTTTTGGAAGGCACTATGAATGCTGAAAGGTATATAAAGGTTTTAGAGCAACATATGCTCCCCTCTAGACGATGCGGATTTCAGCAGGACAATGCAAATCCACATACTGCAGCTATTACAACAACATGGCTTCATAGTAGAAGAGTCCGGGTGCTGAATTGTCCTGCCTGCAGTCCATATCTTTCACCTATAGAGAACATTTGGTTAAACGAAAAATACGTCAAAGATGACCACAAACTCTTCAGCAGCTGGGAACTTATATATCAGGCAAGAATGGGACCAAATTCCAACACCGAAACTCATAACCTCGATGCCCAGACATCTTGAAACTGTTTTGAAAAGAAGAGGAGATGCTATACCATGGTAAACATGCCCCCGTCCCAATTATTTTGAGACCTGTAGCAGGAATCCAATTGAAATGAGCTAATTTTGTGCATAAATTGTAAAATTTCTCAGTTTAAACATTTGTTTTGTTCTCTATGTTCTATTGTGAATAAAATATATGCTCATGTGATTTGAAATTCTTTTAGTTTTCATTTTATTCAAATTTAAAAAAACATCCCAACATTTCTGGAATACAGGTATTATATAAACACACATATATAAATTTTTATTCATGCAAATTATAAATTGCTATATATTTTAAACTATATAATTGTCTGTAGTTAAGACAGCACAATAAATAGCAATTTTAAATGGAAGAAAAACATTTTTCTAATCAAACACTACAGTATTTTGGCTCAAATTCATTTGTCACTTAGTAGAAGCTTGTCAAATTAAAACTACTCGATTAAAGTAAATACGACCCAATCAACTTTAAATACAAGTCCATTTGAAGTGAGAATAAACATTTTTCAAGAGACATTTGGAAACAAACTTGATGCATGTTGTTGAGCCTGTGTAGTTCATGGAGATATAAATGAGTTCCAGTGTTTGATTTGTTCGTCCCTCAGCGGTGTCTATAATGACATCACATGAGTTTGGGTTTCTGACATGAAGTCCAAGCAGAGAGAATCTCCTGACCTGTGCTGTCAACCAGGACCTGCAGCTGACGGCCGCCTGAATTAACGCTCTGCCCGACAGCTATTTTTACCCCTGTAACAACAGGAACAGCTGAGCAGCTTGAGAACACAAAGGTGAAGGCCAGGCAGAAAAGATGGCATGAGGGAAATCTTTATATGACATAGTAATCCTGTCGACTGACAGAGAGATCCATCATTTGACCAAGTTAAAATGTGTTGATCGCTATAAATCTGTTGTTTAATTTTAGTATCAGCTGATACACTAACAAAAACAAGATTTTGTACATTTTCTGTAGTAAAAAAAAAACTAAATTATATATAAAATATTATATATGACCCTGGAGCACAAAACCAGTCATAGCATAAATATTTGTAGCAATAGCCAACAATGGGTCAAAATGATTGATTTTTCTTTTATGCCAAAAATCATTAGGATATTAAGTAAAGATCATGTTCCATGAAGATTTTGTAAATTTCCTACCATAAATATATCAAAACTTAATTTTTGATTAGGAATATGCATTGCTAAGAACTTCATTTGGACAACTTTAAAGGCGATTTTCTCAATATTTACATTTTTTTTGCACCCTCAGATTCCAGATTTTCAAATATTGTCCTATCCTAACAAACCATACATCAATGGAAAGCTTGTTTATTCAGCTTTCAGATGATGTATAAATCTCAGTTTTGAAAATTGACCCTTATGTCCGGTTTTGTGGTCCAGGGTCACATATATTATATTAATTCTTTTCAAATATAAGCAACCTATATTTGGAATAATACACTTTTTGGAATTACTGGTGTAATAATTATTTAAGTTATTATTATTACTACATTTAACAATTTATTGAATATTGGTTCAAAAATATGTGCTCCCCTATGCAAATGTTTCCGCAACAAATTCTACCTTTGCATGTAAATTACACCCCAAGGAATTAAGAATTGGTGTTCTTTTCTTAGGTATAAAATGAAAAAAATAAACCACCACAGTATCCCATAATCTCACTCACATTTCTTCATGTCTGGTGAGTTTGGGATGAATGGTATATAAAGTGAGGAATCTGATACAGCATCTTCAAAGCTTCTGGCACGTAGGTGAGACATCGAGAGACTGACATCACACACTGGCGCTTCCCGTGACTCCACATCATACGACTTTATTAGATAGTAAAACTCTGTCAGGAACGGCAAAGCATTCCTGTGGTTTGTGTCTGATTTCAGAGAATTGCGCCAAATTCTGATGCTTCAAATGTCACAAAGCAATAAAGCACTGGAGGATGTGTGTTACAGTCATTTTACCATGGTAAAGGGATGTAGTTTCACAGTGAGTCATGTAATGACTCTCGTGGTTTATATTGCTGTTATAAAACAACAGCAACAACATTATGATAAAACACAATGTTAAATCATTACAATAATAATTATGATAAAATAAACACTTTTTTCTGTATAAGGAATAATGTCTACAGTAATGTTGCAGTTGCACAACAATGTAGTAACTTGGCACAAAAATATTAACTTTAGAAGATAATACAGATGACAAATGCATATCTGTTGCTGTATGTTTAAAATTATATTAAATAAAATATTACAATACATGTTAGATTTTTTGCAATTAAATTACATTGTGATGTAAAAAATAATTTGTTTTAGATATAGAATAATATTCTTGGCAAATAAATTACATTACCAAGCATGCAAAAATATTATATACAATAATAATAAATTAATTTTCAGCAATTAAATGAATAAATATAAATAAATACAAGAATATTAATTCGAATTAATATTAAGATATTTTATATCTAAAAGTTCATATTTATATACAAATGACTTAGGTAATTAACATAATACAGTATATAATTTATGATATATTACATACAGGCTATGATGTGATTAATGTGTAGATAAATAGACACACACACACACACACACACACACACACACACACACACATTTTTTTAAGTTACATTACACAGTCATATTTATACATAAATACATTTATAGTTACAAACACACAGATAAAGTAATATGATATTAATTCTTGGAAAATTTGACTTTTTTGGAATTATTGGTTATTTTTTATTAAATTTCTCAATTTGCTGAACTTTTCTGCATTTTACTATAAAAAAATAAAAAAATAAATACAATAAAAACCACCCTTTACATGTGGAGAAATCACTATAATGCACAACCTATTGTGGCTTGCTGTTTTTTAACAATAAAAAGCAAAGCAAAAAACATGGCGAATCAGATTTTACAGCCAGAACTATTTGTTTTATAACAAAGATTCTCCTATGCTAGTCCAGATTTATAATTCATTACACTTTTTGTTCTGTACACACGATCAGATCAGAGTTTAAGCGTGTCACAGTAATTACTGCGCAATTACTTCAAGTTCATCTGGTAGCATAACAATCTTCACCCTCTAATAACTGGCTTCTGCTGTGATTAGTAAGATCAGAAAGCCTCGTGGAATGTGACTGACGTGTGTTCACAGTTCTTTAACGACATGCTAATTGGAGCCTGCTAGCGGCTGAGGGAAGTGTGACATCTCTGTCCGGGACAGAAGACGCGGATTAGGCTCTCAGCTAGCGTCTTTGTTTTAGAGATTAGCTCTCTGACCTCGAACTGCTAAAGTGTGTTGCGCTGTGCGACCACGGTCAAGTCAGCAGACGCGCCTTTAAAGTACAGTCCTTTAGCTCCAGCGCTCATTAAAAGGACACACATGACCTCCTCAGCCAACGCTGGAGTCATATGCTGCGTTCAGATGCTCATATACTTATGAGTTCAGAAGTCGTAACTAGGATGTGATGTGCGCTGACATGATTTTGCTTGGAATAATCCACCAAGTCCTATATATCAAGTCCTAAAATCTCAAAAACTGCTTGCCACACTCACATTTAAGTTACATAAGCTATGTTTCTCACTCTGTTTTAATGCACATTTTGAAGTATCGCATCAGAAACAAGTGATGGAAACAGCAAATTTCGAATAAAAATCCCTTAATTCGCGAAAAGGTTTTCATGCTTGCTTGAGGTTATTTTTGACTTGTGCAAAAAAAGGGTTAAGGTGAATAATGGAAGATGGAAATGCATTTGCCGAATAAATTCCTCCATGCACAACAAAAAAGTCATGTGACTTTGGGCTATGGGACGGCAAAACCTGACTAACCAGCAGACCGATCTCGTGGCACAGCATCTGAAATGTTATTATGGTCATTCTGAAATGCCCAAGCAAAGTCTGTCGTTAAAGTATGTATGTATAATAGCCTCCCAGAACGGTCTGTGTTCCCAAAAGCAGGCATCCCCCTTCCGAAAGCATTGCCCGCATTTTTTTTGTTCCATTTGCTTGCTTTGAGGTGCAAGTCATTTATTATACATGAAAATTATTATATTCAGTGGCTTCTCCTATTTTTCTTTGTGATTTATAGTGGCAATTTATCAGGAAATGACGATTTAGTTCTTTTTGATTCGTTGGAAACTGTTTGTTCGCAAATTGTTTTGTTTTTTTGTTGTGATATTGTCAAAATATATTGTATAAAGTCAAAAATCTGGGTGTTATATTAGACAGCAACTTGTCCTTTGAAAATCATATTTCCCATGTTACAAAAACAGCATTCTTAAATCTTAGCAACATTGCCAAGCTTCGAAACATGCTACCTGTTTCTGATGCAGAAAAGCTAGTTCATGCATTCATGACCTCTAGACTGGACTATTGTAATGCACTGCTAGCTGCTTGTCCTGCATCTTCAATAAACAAGCTACAGATAGTCCAAAATACAGCGGCTAGAGTTCTTACCAGGTCAAGAAAATATGATCATATTACCCCAATTTTACAGTCTCTGCACTGGCTACCTATTAAGTTCCGTATCATTTACAAAATATTATTACTTGCCTATAAGGCCCTAAATGGTTTAGCTCCTGCGTACCTAACTTGTCTTCTACCACGCTACAATCCAACCCGCTCCTTAAGGTCGCAAAACTCTGGACTTTTGGTAGTATCTAGGATAGCAAAGTCCACTAAAGGAGGTAGAGCTTTTTCACATTTGGCTCCCAAACTCTGGAATAGCCTTCCTGATAACGTTTCGGGGTTCAGACACACTCTCTCTGTTTAAATCTACATTAAAGACACATCTCTTTAGCCAAGCATTCACATAATGCATCTTATAATCTTGTACTGCAGTTATATCTGATCAAATGTACATTATTATTATTCTTTAGCTTGGGTTGAACAAATCATTTTTGCTTAGATGGAACAGCAGCTACGCTAATTATGTCTCTATTTGTTTCTCTGTTGATTAACATCCCGTGGTAACTAGGAATGACAGAAGCTTCAGTCTGGATCCAACCCTTAAATGATCTGAGATGACCGAACACCTGAGAAAAGATGATGCCAACCCCTCAGAGGACCTCAGAGGATGCCAATGCTCAGACAACATACAGCATTACCACATTTTGCCATAAGTTAAATATATTAAGGTTCTGCAATATATAAATATATTGTGGAAACTTAATTTCCTGTAGAGCTGCTTTGCAACGATTTGTATCAAAAGCGCTATACAAATAAAACTGAACTTGAACTTCAACTTGATATTCAAATTTTAAGTTAAATTTGCAACTTTGGATGGAAACCCGGCTATAGACAAATCAGAAGCAAAGTCTGAAAATGCAGTTTCTTATTCACAAATAGTGTTAAAAAGCATACATTTAAAGCAGGACCAGCTAATGCGCATGTGCTATGACTGCTTCTGCAGCTGCAGTGATGCGATGACTTTACCAATTGGTGATCGGCTCTTTTATTCAGAGGGCTTGTTTCTACAATTCATCCTTTAGGTGAGTGCTGAGCCAATCCTCCCCATGCACAAAGTACACAGAGTAGGGCTCCAGAAACACCAGGGGGCCCCTTCCTCTCAAAGACAATTTAATTTCAGTTTCGTTTTTTATTTTGGTCAGCAGTTATGAAAACACGAATGCAGTGCACTGTCGTCCTTTACATAACATTCAAATCAGTCAAATCATGTAAAGTCGTATACGGTCTCCATGCCGTTTTTGCCCGTTTAAAAAATGAGCTAAATGAGAACTGAGCTGTGCTTTTCCAAGTGCTTTCCGTGAGCGTGATTTGAGGTGGAGGGAAACACGGACAAATAAAGCATGTAAAATGTCTGTGTTGGTGAGTTTTCACTAAACAGTCAGGTAGTCGTGGCCGACAGGGATTGTAGGTGGGGTAACCAACTGAAGTGAATAACCAACACTCTCTCCACCCTCAATACCACGACTGAGGTGAGACCCTTGAGCAAGGCACCGGACCCCCAACTGCTCCCCGGGCACCATTGGCTGCCCACTGCTCCGGGTGTATGTGCACTTGGATGATTTAAATGCAGAGCACAAATTCCGAGTATGGGTTTTTCTTTTTATGTCTTAAGCGAACATAAACAGTTTGAAAAGTAGCCTAATCGAATAGTCAGAATACTAAATCTGTGCATCCCGTGACAGCATTATAAACCTGCTGCTGTCTGTTATATTTGTTAATCTAACAACAAAAGAAAAAGAGAGAATTATTCACTGCTCTTCACTGAATATTGTTCATAACTTTATGAATCAATTTATGTTTAAATTACATGGTGAATTCTATGCAGTGCTTTATTTGTACATTTGATTACTTTAATCAATTTCTGTATAGTAGGTTATTAGGCTAAACTGTTTATTTTATTTGCATTTTTTCCATATTGTTTGTAATTTTCTTCCTTTTTTTGTATTACAGACTTTTCTAAATTCACTGTTGTTTGTTGACAGTGAAACTGCTCTGAAAAAATAGGTTAAGGGTTTTGGGAGCATTTTGGGGCCCCGACAAGTCTTGCTTAGGGCCCCCAGAAGTCTAGGATTGGCACTGAGTAAGTGAACAGTCTTTGCTTATCTAAAATCTATTATCCACTTTATGTTTTTAAAGCAGACGTACAATAAGCTGTTTTCTGTGAATGTGCGAGACTTCAGATTCATTAGCTGCTACAGGTAAATGACTAGAAGAATAACTAAACTGCAGTAAGTGGTAAAACGATTAATGCTATGAATCCGTGTTTTATAATTATGACAACACAATAAAATAATATAAGAAATAGAATTTGGCAACATAGCAAGCTGTTTTGTACAGCTACAAATAACTGAAAAGCAGATAGCACCAGAAGTGCCGTGCTTATGTTAAAAATAAGTTGGTATTTTGACTAATTTCTCTTTTGTTTTGCTCTCTCTGTCTCTCTCTCTCAGTCAATCTTACTTTCTTTTCCCTCGGTTTTGACTCTCTAAATAGCCAAAAGTCTATTTATATATAACAGACAACATAATCCGTCTCTCCGTGGTTTTGGTTCACATAGTTTTCAGACAGAAATAGACTCGAACACTCTGATGAACATGCAAAACATTTTAAAATAAAATGAATGTGCTGAAACTTAAGGATGTGTTTCTATAATATTACAGGAGATGTTCAGAAATACACTAAGATCAGACACTTCATTGTAATTATAGCTTAATGAATGTGACAAGAAAAGTTAGTTATAAACAGTGCTGGGCAAATTGCTTACATATTGTAGTGGATTACTGATTACAAATTACATGACAGAAATTGTAGTTTGTAATGTAATCTTTTGGATTACACCTATTCTGCATTGTATTCTGATTACTTGATTACTGTTAGATTAGATTTGACAACTCAATTCATCATCAAAGGTATTAAATATTAAAGTGTGCCAGGTTTTTCCAAACTGGGGTTTGTGAAGGAACTGCAAGGGGTTTGTGAGTTGATGCAATGTAAATAATTACTTCAATCATTACAAATATTGAAATAAACTAACTCATTTTAAAATAGAAGCAATCAAAATAAAATATGGAAATAGGAATCTTTAAATTTTATGGAAGAAAAATTTATTTTTTGCATGAATCAAATTATTAATAATTAACTACCATTGTGTGAATGATATGTAATCATGTAATCAAAAGTAACAGTAATCTGATTACAAGCATTTTAAAGTGTATTATCATTGAATTACAAGTATATCATTTTTGGAGTCTGATTACGTAACCCAGATTACATGTGTTCAGTTACTACCCAGCGCTGCTTAGAAATAGCTAAAGTTAGCTATTACTCAAGAAGAGATTGACACACTTAACATATAGTGCCCTCCAAAAGTATTGGAACAGGAAAGACAAAATTGCTCTGTTGGCTGCAGTGTCAAGACATTTACAAATATGATTAAATTATGAATATGAGACAAAACTACAGAATGTTATATTTTATTATTAGGTGAACACATATGTTTTAGCAGCTAAGACGTTCAGCACAGTTTCATCCCTCTATCTGATGTGAGCATAAGTATTGGAACAGTCTTTACTGTTCCAATACTGATGGAGGGGACTGTACAATAGATATGGGGGGGGGGGGGGGGGGTATATTGTAAAATAGATAAAAAAAGAAGAAAAAAAATCCGTTATTTTTCAATTGTGAGAACCAAAAATGACAATTCTGCCATCATTTACTCCACCTTATGTCATTCTGTATGCATTTCTTTCTTCTTCAGGGTATAAACGCACAAACTATATTTTGAACATTGCACACTGTATACAGGAGGTATATAAAGTTTGCCGTGTTTCTGGACAGCAGTCATTAAACACATCTGCAAGGAAGCTTCATCATGCAACTAAATGCAAATAGAAATCAGTAAATGTTTGACACGTGCATATTTGCATTTTAATGATCTCATTAAATCTGTAACTTGCATGAACACCCCTAAATGTCCCAATAATGCTAATATAAATTTGTATAAATATGATGCCTTTAGCTTTCTCAGTCCATTTTTATGCATCAGATATTTAAGCATGAATCTGTGCTGCTGAAGTACAGCTGTTGTTTGGGGGTTTTAGGTGATGGGTGATTTTACAGGTCAGGTCAGAGGGCTGCGTTTTCTCAGCGGGGCACGAGGGCTTTGCACCCTACCTGCCCTGCTGAACCTGCCCCGGGGCAACAATAGTCAGCCATGCATTTGAGTGTACATGCAGAGGCCTAGTGACCTATACAAATTCTTTTTGGGAAATAGTGTTTTTATCAGAAGTAGCATTTTGCTTGACCAGCATGCTTTCGCATCATCGGTTGCATCAGCAATATGATTTAATTAATATTCATGAGACGAATTCATGCATGTACTTACGTGTTTGTCTGTGCATGGGGAGGACGTTTATCAATTCAGAGCATGAACCGAATGAATCGAACTTCAGCATGAATCTAAGGCTGACCTCTGCTGCTGTGGGGCCTCAGGCAGGTGTACCATGACAGAACATGTAACTTCTGCACAGCGATCTGGACAAACAAGAGCAAGACAATGAGAGATAGAATCAAGCGCTAACATCACTGTTCCTCCTTTAAAACTGCTACATCTATTAGACAAGTTGAGTTTGTTTCTAAATGGTCCATAATATTAAATGAGTTACTGACAATACCAGTGGTAAACCATTAAAATACAAAGGCATATGATTATGATAATTGTACAGTAGCATGGTAGTGCCACATGTTTTGGACTTGTACTATGGTAATACCACTATATTATTTAAAGTAACTATAGGAACAATATGAGAACACTGCATTTTGTGGAACTGTACTATGGTAATCATAACAATACCATGCTTACTGGACATACACCATGATAGTACTATGGTATTCTTTGAAGTACCATGAAAATATCTTGGAATATGGTAGTCATTTACCATGGTGCTGAATATCAAAAATAAAAATGGATAATAAAATAAAAAACAAAACATGAAAATTTGATTTGAATTAAAATAAATAAAACCCATTTGGGTGATCAGGATCCTGACAGCAATGCAATGCAATGAAACTGATCAGAATTCAAATTAAGTGGCGACATTATACAGTGAATCCCAAGACTGATTAATCAGGCCAGTATTCCAGAGAACTGTTCTAATCATGGTGTGTTAATGGACAGACTTCACTGCATTAACTGAATCATTCCCAACATAATCAGGTCCAGACTGTGGAGAATCCATCAAGAGATGGTTACAGTAAGCGGAAGAGTCCAGGGGTCCGGCCTCACGCTGCTATAGGGAATCTCACACCTCCTATAGAGGCTTCTGGACCAGAGCAGTGTGAGGAAGAGAGATCATGTGACTGATCCTTCATTGAGTGCGGCGGGAGTCTACTTAAGTTAACTCAGAGACAGACTGCATGATCTGGAGCAAACATAACGCTCTTCCAGCTAACAGGGAACATCCTCCGAATGTTCTGGCAAGGTTCTCTTAAAGTTATGAACAAAGTATTATGAATTATCCATTATCAATATTCTTAACGTTGAAAGGACAGTTCACCTGTAAATGAAAATTCTGTCATAATTTACTTTCAAAGGAGATATTTTGAAGTATGTTGGTAACCAAACATAACGGTAGCCATTGACTTCTATAGTATGTAAAAAACACTATGGAAGTCAGTGGGTGCCATCAAGTGTTTGATTACCAACATTATTCAAAATTTCTTATATTGCAAGCAAGTGATGAGGAAAGAAACTTAAAAGAGGAATGAAACTCATACAGTTTTAGAATAACTTGAGTCTGAGTAAATGAAAGATTTTTAACTTTTTGTTTTTTCCTGAAATATGTTGTTGGATTTTTTTAAATGTCACTACTTGTTTTAGAATGTTTACAGGACATTCAAGAGTAACATTCCCATAATGTAGCAAAATTATCAAATAAAATGTTCCCCTAACATCTGCCAAGAAAAACTGGATGTTTTGAACGTTTACAGAATATTACAGAACATTTTCCTAACTTTATAAGCCCTTCTGATTGAGATGTAAAGCCTTAAATCACAGTTCATTTTGGTTTGTCACGTTCAGGACCTGGTTTAAGTAGATTATACTGTAATAATGACAGACTCCATGAACAGATGTACACACTTTGTGACAACTTCAACTTTATATACATTTTTGCTCAAAAATATCTAGTAAGCTTCTTACTCTGTGTCTGAAACAGAACTTGAGCATTAACCTGCTAAACTTCATCCTCAACACCACTCACTGCATCAGTCCAGAAGATTGTAAACACAACTTTGTTTCCAGGTGGATTCTGGGAGGTTCAGTGTCATTGAACCTAGTAATTTAAGTCAGCACTTGGAGGTTTTAGTATGGATTTTGCCAAAATTTGTATGCAGAACAACACACTGTGCTGGAAATGTTATTCTTGCATATTGTATATGGTTCAACATGCTGTTTTAGTTAGTTCATCCTGGATATGAAGCGGTTACTGCGCCGATTTAATTACATTTTGTGAGAAAATGTAATTTGTTTCACTAGAAATGGTAGGTCAAGGTGACCTCAAACAGTGTCCTCAGGCTGTATTTTGCACATTTGGCAAATGTGGTAGATTATCTGGGTTTTCTGTGCATGAAAATAATAGTAATTTGCAAGTCATGAAGAAAGCACAAACCTAATCTCATGTTTGGAGGTGCTGGCACCTTGTGGTGGAGAGGAATGATCACACAAGCACAGCATTTAAGGGCATAGCTCAATTAAAAGTATAATTTTGTAATCATGTACTCACCTTCATGTCCATATATTTAGGAAAAAAGTCTTCGTGTTTACTTTTTGCACATGCAAAGAAAGTCAATAGGATCCAGTGTTGTTTGGTTCCCAACATTCTTCAAATGATCTTCTTTTGTATTCCGTAAAAACAACAACAACAAAAAAAAAAAAAATACAGGTTTGTAACATCATGAAGAGGTTAATTACTGATCACAGAACTGACAACTTTGGGTAAACTGTCCTTTTAAGTCTAATGCAACAGAAGAGACGAAGATGAGAACAAAAAAATATATTTTTTTTTGGCATGGTTTAGGGATTTTGGAAGGAAAAGCTCACAATTCAAGGTTCAACAACATTGTTATTACATATTTTAGAAACAATAGATACAGAATATTTTCACAAGATGAAAAGCAATATGTTTCTTTAACAACCTGAGAATGATGCACTGGAGACGTCTTTGGCGCTGGAAAGATGATGTTGGGATTGATGAAGATCAGAACAGTGGTTTGTTTGACATTTACCTGATCACATTCACTCAGAACATGTCTGGTGATGGCACATCACAAGAACAAGAGAACAGTTTAACACAGGGTTGCCAGGTCCCAGAAAGTAAACACAATTTTGTACACTGTTAATATAGATTTTCTTTAAATACACATTTAATTGAGTTTTAGTGATTGCATTTGTAACTAAATATGGATGTTTCCACCATACCTTAGAGAGGTATATGGAATGTAATTGCAACAATTTAAAATTTTTAACACCAATAAAGTGGTTATATTATGAATATAAATATATTTTATTTAATGTACAATTTTATTAAATTGTTTTAAAAAAATACATATTTAGTTATATTTAAGAAAAAAGTTGTGTCCCCCAAATTCATGTCTGTGGTGTTACAACAGTGGATGTCACCCTGTTAAGAATAGGAGGAATGATATTTGGACTACTTCCTGCATGTAAACGTCACTGCAGGTGTTGGTTGATCTGAGGGGTGCATGGGGAGTACATTCTTTCTTATTAAATTTCTGACAATTTCATGTGGTACACTTTATTAGTGTCTGTGGTGTTATGTTGATAACTTGCAGATTGACTATTCTGATTATTTTGATCAAATTTTTAAATACAAATTTTGATTTATTTTGATGACCATTTTAGAAAAGTCTGGATTTAGGCTGATTTGTCTGTGGTGTTACTGTCATTTCTGGTCAAACTACAGAGCCTATAACTTGCAATATAAAGTCTGAGGTGTTACTTCAAAATTACATAAGCCCCTTTTCCACCGCAGGAACTTTACCCAGGAACTAGGGACTTTGGGCCGGTACTCAGTGTGTTTCCACCACAGGAACCAGGATCTACATAAAGTTCCGGGTGTTATATCTCTGCCTTAATTGAAATGAACAAACCAACACACTTCTTATTTCCATACCAGTTCACTCTAACTTCTTTACATACATAGTCGCCTATATTATATATTGTGTATTTTTTATTTTTTTGCTGCTTTGTACATTGGTTATTGGCTATTTCTTGTTATTTTGTTTTATTACCTGTGTCCTGTCCTGTTGCTGTCTTTCTGTTGCACTGTGGAGCTTCTGTCACTACAACAAATTCCTTGTATGTGTAAACATACTTGGCCAATAAAGCTCATTCTGATTCTGATTCTGATTTACTGAAGATTCTTAACACACCAACTTCTTTACATGTAACAGCCCCCTCTAGTGACCATTACTGGAAACAACCCCATTAATTCTAATACATAACATCCCCCCCTTTTCTTGGCTATAAAATCACATCAATTAACTGAACATATGGTGAACACACCGAGAACTGGACTGAGATCAGTATTGACACTGATGTGAATGTGCTTCCTCTGCATAGAGCTCCGACTCAACTGAAGAAAACTCACAAGGCTCTAAATAAAAAACTCAGTAAAACAGGTATGTGAATCAGATACAGTGTAGAATTACAGTGCTATTATGTCACAATACCTGACTTTGGGAGTATTGTCAAAAAAACTGTCCGTTATGACTTAAGTGAAAGTAAACAGTTGAGAAAAAATGGGATGCACTGTCTCTTAAAGTGACTGCGGCTAATTTACAAGCTGCTGTCAGTGTCCTTAATGTTAATAAAAGAAATTAAATGGGAGAAAATCCCTCACAGCTCTTTACTGAATTATTTTGTAGTTTTAAGAATTAATCTATATTTATTTTAAACAGTGAAGACTATGTAATGCTATTTTACATTTGATTATTCGGTTTCTGTACCTGGACACCTACAAACTTGAGAAAACGTAAAAAAAAAAAAAATGCATCTTTGCCCTATTTATTTATTTGTGCTATTTACACAATTTCAAACAGGGGCCATGAATAGAAACTGCATTGGGGCCCAACAAACCCCAGCTACAGCCCTGAAATGCGCAGTGACAAATTACTTCCTAGTTGATTAAACATGTTAGTTATTTTAAGTGTACATTAACAATAACACGTGTTTTAATGTTAATTATTTGTATATTATCTGTGTATTGTGTATATTAATGAATATTATTTAATGTTAGTGATTTAATGTGTATTATTTGCTTTTTGTAAACAATTAGTTGTGTAACACATTGACAAATGTTAGCTAGACTTTACCAAATTTCTTCTAGTGTTACAGCCGTTAAACTTAGATTAACTGAGTAAATACTTCCTATCTGAACAAATTCAGTGCATATTTTGTCAAAATTTTGTTGAGTAGATTCTATAGGTTTGATTTTATGGTGAAAAGATATATAATATTAGTAATAAACAAACAAAAAAAATTATGTATATATATCTTTTTTTTTTTTATCTGAAAAATTCCTATATAGAATTCATCACATTTATATTGTCATCTGTGTTCACAGGGTTGGGATGGGCTCAGAAGTATGCAGGTACAATGTGACTGACACAATTTTCTCCAATACCCTTAAAATAATTTATAATCTGCTTTATAGACACATGGAAATGTTTGTTCTGAAGTTGATAGATAATGTCTAATCTCTCATCTAGTGGATGTGACTCTAGATCCTGTTACAGCGAATCCATATCTCATCCTGTCTGATGATGGAAAACAAGTCAGTCTTGGAGGCATTTATCATGATGTGCCAGAAAACCCAAAGAGATTTGATGACTATTGTGTTCTGGCAAAGCAGGGATTCAGTTCAGGGAGATTTTACTATGAGGTGCAGGTGAAGGGGAAGTCTAAATGGGAATTGGGAGTGGCCAGAGAATCCATTAACAGGAAGGGGGGCATTAGCCCAAGTCCTGAGGATGGATTCTGGTCTATGGTATTGATTAATCAGTGGCAGTATGCAGCTTGTGATAACTCAGCAGTCGCTTTCTCTCACAGAAAGTCACCTGAGAAGGTGGGAGTGTTTGTGGATTATGAGGAGGGTCTTGTCTCTTTTTATGATGTGGGCTCCAGCTCTCATATCTACTCTTTTACTGGTCAGACTTTCACTGAAACTCTACCCATATTTTGGCCCAGGCCTTAATGATAAAGGGAAAAACTCAAACCCACTTATAATTTCACCTGTCAATTGAGACAAAGTGATTTCCCTGAAATATGTAACATCTCGAAAGATTAACTATGCATGTGCTGTTTAAGAACAGAATATGTAAATCAAAACCAATAAAGGAATTCACATTCCAAAATGAAAATTTATATTTATAATTAATTTGTTAATTATAATAAATGAGTGTATGTGTTTAAGTTCCATGATCAAATAAGTTCTATTGACCAAAAAAAAAAAACACAAAAGAGCACAAAAGGCGATCAATAAAATAAGAGAATGTTTAAAACTGTGGTTATCAACTTTTTTTGTCTGAAACATGGTTAACTAAAACTTTTCCTAGTGCATCTTTAGCAATGCCTGGTTACAAATATTTCAGACAAGATAGGAAAAATGGCGGAGGAGGGCTTCTAATCTATGTCAGAGATAATTTTATAAGTAAACAAGTTAATCTTGAATGTTCAAATGATTTTTAATGTATTGCTGTTTTAATTAGTTTATCTTCTCAAATGTCTTTCACCATTCTTGCAGTTTATAGGCCCCCTTCATCTGATATTTCATTTTATGGTCACTTTAGAACACTTTTTAAAGAAATTGTGAAAAAGTAAAGAGTGTATTGTTTTGGGGGATTTCAATCTTAACTGGTCTGATAAAACAACCAAAAAGAAACTGAAGGAAGTAACTAAATTATATGATTTTACACAATTGGCTGAGGGCCCTGCACAAATTACAGCTACTTCTCGAACCTTATTAGATCTTATCTTTACTAATAAACCAGATAGAATTACAAAAACTTTTAATCTATTAACTGGAATATCAGATCACAATCTAATACGTGTTTCTAGGAAGCTGAAGAAGATTTGTATATCATAATACTAACCAGAGTAACCAGAATTATTCATATAGAATACCAAAAAAGGATATGAGTGCTTTTGAAGAAGAGCTTGGACAAATTGATTGGCAATCACTTTTATTT
Organism: Barbus barbus; assembly: GCF_936440315.1. NCBI lineage: Eukaryota > Metazoa > Chordata > Actinopteri > Cypriniformes > Cyprinidae > Barbus > Barbus barbus. The sequence goes on along the minus strand of NC_136718.1, from coordinate 25,342,522 downwards.
TCTGAAAACTGCACATAAAATATTTATAGAGGAGCTAAAAAATGTAAGGAATAAATATACAAAACTAGTTGGAAATAAGTCTAGAAATAATAATTTACCATGGATTAATGAACAGGTATGGATGCTTATGAAAAAGCGTGATACTGCTTTAAAAAAACTATAAAATCTGGTTTGCAACAAGATCGATGACTTTTTAATAGTTTAAGAAATAAGGAAGTTAAGATATTATGGCAGGCTAAGGCACAATTTTTTTGTTGATATTCTAAATAAGGCTAAAGGCAATAGTAAAAGGGTATGGCAAACTATTAATAAATTGATAAAGAAAGACATTAAATCATGTAATAAATGTTTAGAATTGGATTTTAAAGGAAGTATAACTGATAAACCTCATGAAATTACTGATTTAATAATTACTTTGTTGAATCATTGTTTATTCTTATCACCTGTTTTGTATTTATTCATCATCTCGTTTGCTCCTTGATTTCCCTGTCATTATAAGTCCTGTTTTCTTCTCCAGTCCTTTGTCTGCCGTTATATGTCTTTTAGATGTCTACCTAGATGTCTACCTATGTTTGAAAGGATTAAAGATTTTGTTCAAGTGTATCCCCGTCTACTCGCTCCTTCGTCCCCAGCGCACCGTGACAGAACAGCAGACCACAAATAGCAAGCGGTGCTCCTTTCACCCCGTTTTGCTTTCCCATTTTTTTTTTTTTTCTTTTCCTGTTTCTCCCCGCGGCTATGGAAGTCACCGATCTGTTCTCTGCCCTAGTCTGCCTGGATCTCCCGTTTGTGGCGTTTGCGTGGGAGTTTTGTGGAATCGCAGCGAATATGCAGCTTGATGACGCCACGCTGAATTCTCTATTCTGGATCGGGGCCAACTACCATCGTCCCATGGACCTCCCAGACACCACACAGGACTGAGCTGGAGGGAAGGGATCCTCCGGTGTCTGGAGAGTGTCCAGCCCCGATCCAGAACCAGCCAGATATTTTTTATTAAATCTGAGAGCTCTCTGTCCCTGCATAGACTGCAACACAACTGTAATGTTTGCAGACCCAGAAACGTACCAAGGACATCGATAAAACAGTCCATGTGACATCAGTGGCTCAACTTTAGCTCTGCAAAGGTACGAGCATACTTTTTGTGCACAAAGAAAACAAAAATAACAATTTATTCAACAATTCTTCTCCCCGAGTTACCATCTTATGGCATTTTGGAGAGTATCATGACGCATACACGCACTTTCTGACGATGATTATGTTCTGGGGAACGCGCGCATGCGTCATGGTGGAAGACGGTAATTGATAACATGATAAAAGTCCCAAAGTGTAAGTTTTGCAATATTATTAACATTCTGACATGAAATTAAAAGCTTGAAGAATCAAAAGCAACTGAAAACATTTTAAATCCCAGAGGCTGATTTATTACGAAAACTAAGTTTGTGTGTGTGTGTTGTTAATATGATGAAGATCGTTAAATGGCTTTTTAAACATGCTTTTTAAACATGGAGACCAGGAGGCTTACAGCTCAGCCAGAGCCAACCTGAGGAAGGGTATCTGCCAGGCCAAACTCACACACAAACAGAAGATTGAAGATCACTTCAATTCTTCAGACCCCCGGAGTATGTGGCAAGGCATACAATCTATCACAGATTACAAACCACCTAACTCTGTGCCCCCCTCCAGCTCTGCCTCCCTCCCAGACGAGCTCAATCACTTTTATGCTCGTTTTGATCAAAATAATAAGGAGATCTCACTCAAAGCTGAGCATCAACCCAGTGAACTGCCTCTCACACTCTCCACATCAGATGTCTACTCCACTCTGCGCAAGGTGAATGCACGGAAGGCAGCTGGCCCTGACGGAATACCTGGTCGTGTGCTTAAAGCCTGTGCGGAGCAGCTAGCTGAGGTCTTCACGGACATTTTCAATCTGTCCCTGGCCCAAACAACTGTCCCCACTATCTTCAAAACCTCCACCATCGTACCAGTACCGAAACACTCCACTGCCTCGGTCCCTAACGACTTCCGTCCTGTTGCACTCACCCCCATCATTGCCAAGTGTTTTGAGAAACTGGTTGCATCCCACTTAAAATCCTGTCTCCCTGCTACACTAGACCCATTCCAATTTGCCTATCGCCACAATAGGTCAACAGAGGACGCCATCTCAACAGCACTTCACTCTGCCCTCACCCACCTGGACAGTCAAAACACACATGTGAGAATGCTGTTCATAGATTTCAGTTCTGCATTTAATACAGTAATCCCCTCCAAGCTGATCTCCAAGCTCAGCCAGCTTGGAATCAGCACACCCATCTGCAATTGGATTCTAGATTTTCTGACTAACAGACCTCAGTCCGTTAAGTTAGATAACCTCTCCTCCTCCATCATCACCCTGAACACCGGCGTGCCACAGGGCTGCGTACTGAGCCCTCTCCTGTACTCCCTCTTCACCCATGACTGTGTTCCTGTTTATGGCTCCAACACCATAATTAAATTTGCAGATGACACCACGGTGGTAGGTCTGATCAAAGATGACGATAAATCAGCCTACAGGGATGAGGTGCAGCACCTGGCTGTGTGGTGTGCCACCAATAATCTAGAACTAAACACCCAGAAGACAAAGGAGATCATTGTGGACTTCAGGCGGACTAGGAGTCATGCACACACACCCATCTACATCAACGGAGCTGTAGTGGAGCGTGTGTCGAGTTTTAAGTTCCTTGGCATCCACATCTCTGATGACTTCACCTGGTCCCATAACACCTCCACTCTGGTCAAAAAGGCACAGCAGCGCCTTTACTTCTTAAGGAGCCTTAAGAAAGTTCACCTGAATCCTTGTGGAATTCTACCGCTGTACCATTGAGAGCATACTCACGAACTGCATCTCAGTATGGTACAGCAATTGCTCCGCATCTGACCGCAAAGCACTCCAGCGGGTGGTGAAAACTGCTCAACGGATCACCGGCACCCAGTTAACTTCCATTGAGAACATTTATGTCAATACGTCACGACTTTGACGACTTATCATAAGCGCTGTCTGGGCAGGGCAATAAACATCATCAAGGATGCCTCTCACCCTAACCATGGACTTTTCACCCTCCTTCCATCCGGCAGGCGTTACAGGTGCCTACGCTCTCGCACTAGTAGGCTCAGGAAGAGCTTCTTCCCTGAAGCTGTGACACTTCTGAACGCCACACCACCAATCTAACCTGCACCTGCTTATTACTGCACTGGTCACAGTACTTTACACACATGCATTTGCACTACTCATATTTTGCACAGACTGCACATTGTTAAAGTTATTACAATATAAACTGTCTAAAGTTGTTACTGTACAAAGCACAGTAAACTATTTCTATAAAATATTGCACTACTGTTATTTTGCATAGAATACATTGTTCTATCAATACTTGCACACACTCATCCAGCTGTATTTATTTATTTATTACCATTGTTCTCACGTCTCTGCTGTTCATAATGTGTATATATAATCCCACATTGCTCTGTTCATAATGTACATACAATCCCTACATTGCATTCCTATTTATATTCTGTATATACTCTGCTCAATACTGTATATAGCAATTCCACTGTACATTCTGTAAATCATATCTTCATTTACTCTGCACTTATATGTATATAAAACACTATATTCTTGCACTTCTGGTTAGATGCTAACTGCATTTCATTAGCTCTGTACTTGTACTCTGCATAAATGACAATAAAGTTGAATCTAATCTAATCTAATGTTTGCACATTCTGCAGGAAATGAATTAGAAACTGTTCCTTATTCATGATTATGGGCGGAGCTGCTGTATGATGTCACTGCAGGTGAGTGAAAGAATTCAGTGAAGGTGAAAGTAAATTAAACAGATGAGCTGGAAACTTCTTCAAACAACAATCTCTTCATGTTTTGTCCATTTTCTCTGCTGCTAAAGAAACTTTTAAGCCCCTTAAAGGTCCTCGTCCGTGCTCCTAACAATTTTGGACATTAAGACCTCTTTTAAGGGTTAAGATGCTTTCTGAATTACTTTTCTCCTTACTCTGATCTTTTCATTAATTTTAAGAGGAAACATCCACATTTCTAAGGTTTTTCTTAGAATTTTGTTACTAGGAGCAACTCTTAGCACTAAGATTTTTCATGAATACAGGCCCTGATCTCAAAATCAATACAACACTCACAAAGGTTGTGCAATACTTTAAGAAGCTCAATCCAGGAAGATCTGAGGTGTTCTGTGACTTCTGTGATGAAAGAAAGCAGAAAGCTGTGAAGTCCTGTCTCACGTGTCAAAGCTCTTACTGTGAAACTCACCTGGAGCCTCATCACTGGAGCCTGGAGTCCTATGTCTAAAGAAACACAAACTGATAAACGCTGTAGAAAATCTGGATGATTATTTATGCCAGAAACACCAGAGACCTCTGGAGCTGTTCTGCAGAGATGATCTGTATGTGTGTCTGTCCTGCAATGAAGGAGACCACAGGAATCAAAGCACTGTTCCTATAGAGGAGGAGAGGCAGCAGTAGGCGGCAAGCAGTATTCAAAATTATTCAAAAAATATGGAAAAGACTTAGATGGAAAACAAATTGTTTTCCATCTATGTAGAATCAGCTGGTTCAGACACAGACAGACGTGCAACAGATGATCCAGAACAGGAAGAAGATTCAAGATATCCAGCACTCAGTAGAGAAGAGAAAGGTGAGTGGATTAAAAAAAATAAAAAATCCTAATATTTCAGTCTGCCTAATAATGTGCTAAATAAAATGGGAAAACCCTTGTTTCAAGTTACACGAGGTCAATGATGAGAGGATTTTCATTTCCATTTCTTAAACTGCTTTATCAGTTATTTCCAGAATTGTAGTTGGGGGGAGTGAATAACCAGCACTCTCTCCACCTTCAATACCATGACTGAGATGAGACCCTTGAGCAAGACACCGAACCCCCAACTGCTCCCTGGCACTGCAGCAATATGGCTGGCCACTGCTCTGGGTGTGTCTTCACTACTGTGTGTGTGTGTGTGTGCACTTGGATGGGTTAAATGCAGAGCACAAATTCCGAGCATGGGTCATCATACTTGGCCACACATTAATTCACTTTCACTTAATAGCTAGTGTTAATAGCTTAAAGTGTCTGAATATTTACTGGAATCTTTAGGTTAGATTAGATAAAGTTTATCACTGACTGCATAGCCTTCATTTAGAAAAGCCCTTTGCTTTTTTTTCGGGCTTCTTTAACTTTAGGTCTCAACTTGGCACAAGCGGCAATACCTTCCTTTGAGAAATGTTCCTTCAACTGAGTCTCAAACAGTCCACATTTCAAACTGAATGATTATTGGTCTGGGTTTCTTGTTGTTAGCAATTATTGTTCATCTTACCTAAAAAAAATAAAAAATACTGCATGTACTTAACCCTGAAGCTGTTCAGATGACAGAAGAACAACAAAGGTAAGGAACCCAATGACCATTTATCTTATGACTGCTTTTTCTTTTTCTGAGAGGACAATTAATCTGAGATCTCATCTTCAGTCTTGTATTTGGCTTGCTCTAAACACAACTGTCTCAATGAACCATTCTTCTTTCTCAGGTCTACTAGGCTTGCTGCGGCAGCCGGTCTAACCGGTATTACCCGGTATTTGGCCATACACATATTACATTATTTATCCACCACGGTACAGCCCCCACTGTCATTTTGCTTTCATATAGAAATAAAAACCATTTCATTAATTTGGACAATGGATGTTATAATTGTAAACTGAAAGTGTCCACTCTGCTCCATACAGTACAAGCTGCACAGTGCAGCAGGAGTCATATTACACTGATCACATGAAGAGAGCAAGGAACCAATACTGATAATCCCAAAGAATTATGTAAAAAAGACATATTTTAGAATAGAAATATTCTGGAATATCAATTTCTGTGCATCATCTGGTGGCCTTTGGTGTAGTGATGTCTGATTCTTGTCCGTTCTTGCATTGGTTCTATGGAAGTAACCGGTTGAGCTGGTTCACAAATCGAACTGAATCGAACTGTAGTTGGTTGGTGATTCAGGATGCACAGCCGAATGTTTGTCTCAAAAAAGCCTGAATGAGCCGGGACAACAAACTGTCGAAGTTCGCAATTGATTACCGAGGTTTCTGACGAGTGAGTTGCTGACATTATGTATAACGCTATAGATTACAACCCGCAAAGTACTGCTTAAGTATACTGAATTTACAGTGTACGTTTCTGTAATTATAGTGTACCTATAAAGAACGTACATGTAAGTGTAAGGGAACAATGTGTTACGTTTGGGTAATAAGGGGGTAACAACCAGATATGCAACCTGCAAAGAACTGTGTAAGTAAACTGAAGTTACAGAGTAACTTTTTTGTAATTATAGTTTACCTCCGTGAAGGGGAATAATATGGCAACGTTTGGGGAATAAAGGGGTAACATCCTGTAAAATTACAAATCATTTATACTGTAAGTATTTTGAAACTAAGGGGTACCTAATATTACATGGTATGTATGGCCTAAACAAAAATCTTGTTTGGGGTGATTTAGAAAGACGATATTCTTTTTATAATTTTATAATGGCATTATATATTGTATAATTTTTAACCATTCTATTATTAAAACCTGACCAAATCCACTGTTTCTCACTCAATTACGTTTCCTTTTGGTCCCCACCGGATAAGTAATATCTTCCTTCTCTTTTAGAAGTTAAAATTAAGTAATTACTTAGTTTGTTCACTTGTTAATCTCTTTCATTCTTCTGCTTTCTCTCTCTCTTTTCTGCCATTACATTCTGCTGTTGCTCTATGTTTGATGTGCACACAAGTGACTCTCTTAAAGAGGAAGTGTCAATACAATTCCTATGGGTGTATTTTTATTCAAATTCCCTATAAACACTTATTGAATTGTATACATTTGACTTTGTATACATATTATCATGTTATTTTATATTATGAATCAATATAGCTATGTATTCAATTATGTTTATTTAAACCCTATTTTAATGTGGGTTACATCCTCCCCTCCTTATCTAATGCACCTCCCTGTGCATTGTTTTAGGATTCTAGACTGTCTTGATTCTGCAAGGTTCTGGGTAGTGAAATTGTACGAGGGAATCTGTAAGTGCTTCACTCAGACTCTGGAAAAGGGACTGGACCAGTGTAACTAAAGGATTCCCCAGTTCAGGGTAAGCTGTTGAGTCGCTTTCCTGTTTCTAGTTGATCTTCTAAGGCATCTTATTTCAGCTTCTGCTTCAGTTTGGCCAATGACACCTAACCCAGTTAACAATTTGATTTCACAATGACTACATTTACATGCGCATTCCATTATTCACATACCCCACTGGACAGCACAAATGATGGACTCAGAAAGAACAGGTGTGTTACTGGCCGCTGTTTTAATTTATTTACGTCTAATGCATAATGATTTTGTATGGCTGTATTCCACGCTTTTTCGGCACCATAGAAATGTGATGGAATTTGTTTGCCTATACGCTGCTGTCGCGTTTTCGCAGTTTCTGTATGAGGAACAGAGATTGTGTTTTCCCCAGAATGCGATGCTTTCTTCCCCGCCATCGTTTCTAATCTCAGTATTATTACAGGTGCGCGTCACGTCATTCATCTATGTCACAAATGCATGTGCATTTTCGTCAGAACGGCAATAGCCTACTGCGATTAAGGTGTTTACATGCTTGTATATTTCGATTAAATTCGGTGTAGGCCACCTATGTTAATATGATTATGCTTGTTGCGATTACGAGTTTAAATGGATTATTTAAATCGAAGTTTCGCATTTACATGATTAATCGCAATATTGTCAAAATCTCATTATAATCATCATGTGACACCCAGCAGCCACAATAGCCCTTATGTTCTTATATTTTATTTAATTTTTCCCATTTTTATTCGAAATATTCCCAAACGCATTAACTATATCATGAAATATCTTGATTCTCACTTTATAGATTGTGTTAGTTGATCTATAGTGGGCGATGGCCAAAGTAACCTAAAAATGTAATCTATTAACTATGCATAAAAACCTGTCTGTTTACTTAAGTAACAGATATGGGCGTCATGCCATAACAGTTTTAATATGACCAGTGTTGGGGAAAGTTACTTTTAAAAGTAATGCATTACAATATTGCGTTACTCCCTAAAAAAGTAACTAATTACGTTACTTAGCTACTTTTTATGGAAAGTAATGCGTTATGTTACTTTTGCGTTACTTTTGCGTTACTTTTTAAATATGAGCAGGGCTTGATTGTTTTTAATACAAGAAATTACATTAATACAAATGTAAAAGCCCTGTATCTTGTGAAGGAAAAGTAAATTCACGTCTGTAAAGTAAAACTCAGCATAAGAAGGTTTAACACTCTTCGGCAATAAAAAAACAATGAAGCACAATTGTTAGTTTATTTAAAGACATTTTTGCTTATTAGTATGGTTGAACTGGATCATCAAAGATCAGCAGCAAAGACATTGGTTAATAAAATGGGATTAGATACATTTGTGTTGTTTAACATATCTAATTATTGCAGTTTGCGTCATATTCTGAGTTTGCATTTCACTGTTTTAATTCATTTTGATGAATACTAAATCTGTTTTTTGCGAGTGGGATGAATTCATGCACATTCACATTAAGATCTATAGTAACAGCATGCTCACACAGCGCACTGCCAGTCAATAAATGGGGAAAAAGTAACGGAGTGTCTATTTACACTAAGTGCAAATAGCCCATCTTGTTGGCAAAGGCTATTTACACTAACTCCGCCCACTAACGTGTGATTGGGTTAGTCAACATTAAAAAAGAAGCTAGTTCAACATCAGTTTCAGTGGTGTAAATGGTAAGGCGTATGCTTTTTGACGCGATCGACCCGAGTTCGAGCCCACCTTTTGCCAAACATTTTTTTCTCCCTTTTCAAATCTCATATCGCATCAGAAAGGCATTTATTTTCAATAAAAATTAAGGAAATAATAAAAAAGTTGAAAATAAAATATCAGGTAGGGTTAGGGTAGGTGTAGGGAGGGCTTTATTGTCCCAATAAGGTGGCATCCATTTAATAAATTTGAATTAAAATTATAATTTACACTCAGTACGTTTTTATTGTGTACCGTTTTATAATGTAATACAATACTGAGGTGCAGATAATTGCCACTATTTGCAATAAGTAGTTTAAATAGCAGAAAATCTTGCTATTTTAACATAGTGTAAATAGAATCTATAGCTATTTGCACTTAGTGTAAATAGCATCTGTCACTAAAAAAATATGCTATTTGCACTTGGTGTAAATAGAATCCATTGCTATTTGCACTTAGTGTAAATAGCATCTGTCACTAAAAAAATATGCTATTTGCACTTGGTGTAAATAGCATCTAATTGCTATTTACACAGTGCAAATAGCCGCTGCCAAAAAGTAACTGGCGTTACTTTTTTGAAAAAGTAACTCAGATATTTTCTTGTAAATTAAAAAGTAATGCGTTACTTTACTAGTTACTTGAAAAAAGTAATATTATTACGTAACTCGCGTTACTTGTAATGCGTTACCCCCAACACTGAATATGACTGACTTTATATTTAATGTGAATTTAACATTGAAAGTTAATATGAATAAAACATTGTAGATTAGGCTAGGCTACTTATAACACTTTCAATGTACAGAAAGAAATCAAAGAACATTTACATTGTCAAAGAACATTTTCACTGACAGTCTAGAGTTCAAGCACTCTCAAAAACTCCCTTTAAAAGTCACTGAAGCTGTTTACAATGCGAAATTAATATATTACTTACAGATTCATACACACATCTGCACTTTATTGTTTCTAACAAGAGAATTCTCCAGAAAGAGGTATTCGGTCAGCAAGCGAGAGAAGAAAACAGCGGCATTTCAGCTATAACTCATCTGAACGCCTCTGATTGGCCATTGCATTCATAAGCTCAACAGCATCGTGTGTGATTGGTTATAATGCGCAGTGCTGTAAAAATGCGTCTGTCTCTAGCTCAGCGAACGCAGATTTGAATTTAGCAGCTGTTGATATGACGCGCTGAACGATTTAATCACGCTGGTGTGATTGTATCAAATATAGAAAAAATTATTTGGCTATTTTTTGTCTTTCGGAAGTTGCATTTAAAATCCACTTGGCTCAAAAATCTGATGGGGGCACGTGCTCACTTTCAGTGGGCATGACGCCTCTGCTGTGCGCTCATACTGTGGTCATTGTGAGGTCACAGCACACTCACTGTGTACTCATACTGTTGTGAGTGTGGTGTGGCTAGGGTCTCAAATTTAGGCCCTGGCCCGAGACGCTCAGGCCCTAGCCTGGCCCGAGAGCTTGACAGAATTACCAGTCCGAGTCCGTCCCGAGCCTGTCTTTTTTTCCCCCTTCTCCCAAATCAGATTATACTGTTTTTTGCTATTAAAATAGTTCAGTTTTGTATGTAATGGCAAAGTGATTATATTTCGTTTCATTCAAGTTAATTTAGAAAAACGTTTGGAGCATTTTTTTGCTCGTTAAATACGTTTTTTTCTTTCTTAAAGTAACGACCAAGCGGCCAGCGGCAGACCGGCAGGCTGATCATAGCCATGTTTGATCAATTTAGCCTTCTCAAATCATCACGACTTGCCTAAAATAAAATCTATAGATATAATAAAACAGTTCAAGCATATAACATGTTTAAACGTTAAACCTAGATAAATGTGCACTGCATCCTAGTTTGTGCGGCGAGTGGAAGCTAAAGCGCAGGACATGGAGGCACCAGCGCAATCAATTGCATTTTATTTCAATGGAAACAACTTACGCCGTAATTTCTGCTCGTAAAAGTTAGAGTAATACATAATTCGGAACTGTAAAGGGTCTACTTTTATTTGTGTACACTCACAATATCAACAAAACATTTTATAAAATATATAAAATAATTTTAGAAAATAAAGAAAATAATGATGCTGTAACGAGGAGTCAGTGACGTTAGGATCCATGTGCAGCTTTATTAAAAGAGAATGCAAATCAAACAGGCAGAATTCAATCCGACCTCCACTCCTCTCGGACCACCAGCGGGCTTGAGCAAAGAGACATGAAAGGTGGGTGAGATGCGGTAATGAGCAGGTAAGGCTAATCTAGTCATGAAACTGGAGTGATTTGTCTGATGATTTTGAAGGGATCCACGTACCTGGGATTGAGCTTTTTGCAGGGTAACCGGAGCCGTATGTCACGGGTAGACAACCAAACCCATTGCTCCGGTTGGTAGTTGTAGTTGGCTCGCCGATGACGATTGGGATATTCTCTGGTGCGACGAACTGCTAAATGTTCTTTGATTTCTTTCTGTACATTGAAAGTGTTATAAGTAGCCTAGCCTAACCTACAATGTTTTATTCATATTAACTTTCAATGTTAAATTCACATTAAATATAAAGTCAGTCATATTAAAACTATGTTATGGCATGACGCCCATATCTGTTACTTAAGTAAACAGACAGGTTTTTATGCATAGTTAATAGATTACATTTTTAGGTTACTTTGGCCATCGACCACTATAGATCAACTAAAACAATCTATAAAAGTGAGAATCAAGATATTTCATGATATAGTTAATGAGTTTGGGAATATTTCGAATAAAAAGGGGAAAAATTAAATAAAATATAAGAACATAAGTGCTATTGTGTTAGTTGAGCACCGGAGGATTTTGAAGGGATCCACGTACCTGGGATTGAGCTCTTTGCAGGGTAACCGGAGCCGTATGTCACGGGTAGACAACCAAACCCATTGCCCCGGCTGGTAGTTGGGGTTGGCTCGCCGATGACGATTGGGCTGTTCTCTGATGCGACAAACTGCTCTTTGCAGATGGACGTGGGCATCGTTTCACATCTTCTCACTGCTTTGTAACCATGAGTTGACTGCAGGCAAGTCTGAGGGTTCTCCAGACCATGGAAACAATGGGGGTTGGAAACCTAGGACGCATTGGAAGGGAGTGATACCTGTAGATGGCTTGCGGAGTGAATTTTGGGCATACTCGTCCCATAGCAGATAGTGACTCCAGTTGGACTGATTCCTATGGCAGTATAAACGAAGGAAGCAGGTGAGTTCTTGGTTCAATCGTTCCACTTGTCCGTTGGCTTGAGGATGGTACCAGGAAGTGAGGCTGACATTTATGTTCAGTTGGCGACAGAAGGCTGACCAGACGCGGGAGGTGAACTGCAGACCCCGATCAGAAACTACATCCTCTGGTAGACTGTAGAACCTAAATACATAGTTGCAGAGAACTTCAGCGGTTTCTAGGGCAGTGGGAAGTTTGGGAAGTGGTATCAGCCTGCAGGCCTTGGAGAAACGATCAATTACAGTGAGGATGGTAGTGTGGCCCTGAGAGGATGGTAAGTCAGTCACAAAGTCAATGGCTATGTGTGACCACGGGTGTTGTGGGATGGTTATTGGATGAAAGAGCCCGGCAGGTAGTTGATACGGAGACTTAGATGTATTGCAGACGGTACAGTTCTGGATGAACGTGATAGTGTCAGTTCGTAGTGTGGACCACCAGAACTTGTTGTTGAGGAGTTGTAACGTGGCTGCAATAACCGGATGGCTGGAACTGGGGTTCGAGTGGACCAGTTACATCACTCTCTGTCTTAAGACCTGCGGAACGTACGTGAGATTGAGTGGAGTTTCAGCCGGTGGTGGATCAGTGACCTGGGCTTCGGTGATTTCGGTCATTATGTCCCACTGCACGGGTGCGAGAATGATGGTGGATGGAATAATGGGTTCTTGATCTGGGGATTGGGAGTCAGACTCATGGAGTCAAGAGAGCGCATCAGCCTTGGTATTTTGAGAGCCAGGACGGTAAGTAACTTTGAAGTCGAATCTGGTGAAGAAGAGTGACCATCTAGCTTGTCGGTGGTTGAGTCTCTTGGCTGATTTCAGATACTCTAGGTTACGGTGGTCAGTGAGAACAGTGAATGGATGTTTTGCTCCCTCCAGCCAGTGACGCCACTCCTCGAATGCTGCCTTCATAGCGAGGAGTTCGCGGTTGCCAACGTCATAATTCTGCTATGTCGGGTTCAGTTTGCGGGAGGAGAACACACAGGGGTATAGTTTGGGAGGACCACCCTGGCATTGCGAGAGCACTGCCCCAATGCCTGTGCTGGAAGCATCTACTTCCACAATGAATTCAAGATCTGGGTCGGGATGATACAGGATGGGAGCGATCATGAATCTCTCCCTCAGTGACCAGAATGCTGCGATAGCCGCCGAAGACCAGGTGAGATGTTGGGTTCCCTTTTTGATCATGGACGCCATGGGGGCAGCGATCTTACTGAAGTTACGGATGAACCGTCAATAGAAGTTAGCGAATCCTAAGAAGCATTGTAGTTCCTTGAGAGTGGTAGGCTGGGGCCAGTTGACTACTGCCCGTACCTTCTGTTGGTCCATGGTGACCCCTCCAGAACTGATCACATACCCGAGGAAGGAGATGGTCTCTTGATGGAACTCGCATTTCTCTGCCATGGCGTACAGTTGGTGTTGTATGAGACGTTTCAGGACTGTTTGACATGTTCCTCATAGGTTTCGGAGTAAATCAGGATGTCATCGATGTAGACAATTGCCCACTGGTTCAGCATGTCTCTGAAAACGTTGTTAATGAATGCCTGGAACACTGAAGGACTATTGGACAGGCCGATCGGCATGACAAGATACTCATAGTGCCCCGTTGTGGTGGAAAATGCTCTTTCCATTCGTCCCCTTCACGAATGCGAATGAGGTTGTAGGCACAACGAAGGTCCAGTTTGGTGAAATATCTAGCTCGTCTGAGTTGTTCGAGGGCTGCGGGAACGAGTGGTAGAGGGTAACGGAACTTGTTTGTGATGTCGTTGGGAGATCGGTAGTCGATACAGGGACGAAGACCTCCATCTTTCTTCTTAACAAAGAAGAACCTTGCCAATGCGGGTGACGTGGAGGGACGGATGAAACCTTTGGCAAGCTCCTCCTTAATGTAAGATCTCATAGCCTCTGCCTCGGGTTGTGACAGCGGAAAGACCCTGCCCTTGGGAGGTTGTGATCCTGGGAGGAGATCTATGGCACAGTCGCTGGCTCAGTGAGGAGGTAAGTGCTATGCTTTCTCTTTGCTGAAGGCCTCTTGATAGGATCTTGATAGTCACTGGGAAATGGGTCTTTCAAGGAAGTCTCACTCCTCCTCTTGACGGGCATGCTGCGGAGACAATTATGAAGGCAGAAGTCTGACCATTGAATGATTTGTTTCTTAGTCCATGAGATAGATGGGTTATGCTGCTCCAGCCATGGAAGGCCGAGGATGATGGGTTTTGTGGAGATTGGAACACAAACAGGCAGATGGTTTCAGTGTGGAGGAATCCGGTGCTCAACTGGAGATTTTCAGTGGTGAATTTAATGCAACTGGAGCCCAGAGGTCGGCCATCTAGCGCTGCGACTGCTAAGTGAGAGTCACAGGGAACAAGAGGAATATTATATATACACATCAATGAAATTTCCTGCAGCCCCTGAGTTGATCAATGCTACCGTCTCAATGACCCTCCCATTGACCTCCAGAGTGACTGCAATCTCTAGACTGGTAGCAGATTTAGAAATGGGACTCACCGCAGCAGGATTGCAAGATGGACGAGTGGAACAGGATGCTCGTAGATGTCCAGGCAGTCCGCAATACAAGCATAAGCTCTGTCGAATGCGTCTCTCTCTCTCTCCTCCTCACTGATGCGTGTCAAGCCAATTTGCATGGGTTCTATGTCTGAGTTAGCTGCTGAGGGTGCCATGGGAAATGTGGGCAGACGGTTGGTGCGACGAGAGCGGAGGATATTGTCGATCTTGATGGACAGCTCGATGAATTGTTCTAGTGACTTTCCCTCGTCACGACAGGCGAGTTCGGACTGCAACTCCATATTCAAGCCTTTACGTTAATGAAGTTTGAGGGATTCTCTGGCCACCGTGTCTGAGCTGCGAGAGTGCGAAATGATAGAGCGTAGTTAGCCACCGAACCCCTTCCTTGATGGAGAGATACTAGTTGCTCACCCGCCTCCTTTCCTCCAATGCGGTGCTCGAACACCTCCTTGAAACGCTGAATAAACACCCTGAATGAAGGGAAGGTTGGTGTATCCTCGCTCCAATATAAAATTATAAAACAATATAAAACACCTGTGAGTGTAATCAGCCACAGGTACGGGGTATTATGGGAATTGGAGTCAATAACTGTTAATACTCAGGCGACGGTTCCCTCTGGTGGTGAACGGAGGGAGCCACAGAGGCTGAATTCGTGACAGTAAGTATCTACCATCTTTCTTGCAAATGTTATGAAAATAAATGAAAAGTAGGAAGAAAATGCATTAAATGAAAGTAGGAAAAATACCTGATGGAACAGAAACATCATCATTATCGCTCTGTTTTCACGCAGCTGTGTTTTCTCTCTTCATCTTCATCATCTTCCTGCAGTCCAGCAGTTTGATTGAGCACATCTTCAGTGGTGTCTGCTGCATCTGCTGTTCTCTAGCGTTACAGTCTGAACCCAGAGACTCTGTGGAGGATTGATGGCTGGATCCATGACTGTCACACAAACTCTCCTGAGCGTCAGTGGAACAGAGTAAAGTGAGGCTGAGCTCTGAGTTCTGTGTGTCTCTGGATCTCTGATGCTCCAGACTGAATCCGTTCCATCAGTCACACACAACCAAAACTTTTCCAGCTCCAGTAAAACACTGAATCATGGCGACTCTCGATTTATATAACTGTTCCTCTGAAGGAGACTGTTTTAAAGAATAAAAAACTGCTGGCAAACTGTATAAAAAAAAAATAAAAATAAAATAATATACATACATATTTTTTTAGATATGACAAAATAGCAGTTTTATTTATAAAAATAACTTTGGTTCTATGTTAGCTCTCAACTTCATATATAATCATATCCTGAAGCAAAACCAGATGAAAGCTGAGGTCGAAATTTGAATTGTAAGAATAGAGTAATCAAACTGAATCTGAATCAGCAACTTGATATTTGCCTTTACTGTCATCAAATTTAATGAACTTAAAATGGCACATGCATTCTAAAAGTTTCTCACTGTTTAGGTTTACACACTCAGCAGAGATGAATAAGAAACTGTTCAATATTCAAGATTATTGGTGGAGCTACTAAATGACATCTTGGTGAGTGAAAGTGAAATGAAACAGATGAACGGGAAGCTTCATCAAACAACAACATTACTATTCAGAAAACCTGATATTCACTCACAGGTAAGTGATGGAAATGAAAGAACTAGTTCAGTAGTTTAATAGCATGAAGCAGTATCAGAAAGTATGTAAAAAAAATAGTATGTAATTTATTTGGCTGTAAAGCAAAGTTTGATGTGTGCTGTCAAAGGCTGCAGAAACAGGAAACAGGTACTTGAACTGCAGACAGAATGAAAAGTGTCCAGTGAAATCATAGCTTCATTGAACAAAAATGACACCTGGTGTTTACAGGTATTTAGTGGGTTATTGCACTTACACCCTTTTTTCTGTGTTGTCTTTCATTAACCAAAGAATATGTATACATATACATATGATATACATTTTCATGATAGGTGTCACGGTTGTGTGGGTGTGATGAAGGCGCATGAAGAAGAAGATAATTCCAACAGAACTTTTAATAATAATCCACAGATAAGGATCCACAGCAACCACGTCCTCATGGACAAACATAAGAACATCAATAACCGACCACACAAACTGAACAGACAGGAACTTAAGTACACAGACCAAATGAGGATAATTAACGAGACACACCTGACAACTCAAATCAGAAACCATAACAACAACTCAGTCCAAACTAACCAAAACCGAGTCAATAGTTTTAAAGTATTGTTGTAAAAACTTGTCACATTTGTGGCTTCTTGTGAAAGATAGTTTCTTTAGTTTCTTCTACCACCCAATAATATCCATTGCAGTGCCAGAGCCGTCTGAAGCACCAGACAAGCAGTCTCTGACAGGAAGTTAGGAGCGGAGCTTATAGCTGAGTGAGGTTTTAGTGGTGGAGACAGGTTAGACATTCATCAACTCTGCCTTAACTTCCTGCCGGAAACTGCTGTCACGTATTGCTTTATGGCTACTTTGACTTAAACAGTGGTTCATAATTTTGAATAATTTTTAACATGCAACTTCTGCACACAAACTTAATTACTCAGTTCACATTAGATTGATCAAATCTGCTCTATTTACTTATGTAGATTATATATTTTCCTAACTTATCTTTTCAGTCATGGCATCCTTCAGTGATCCACTAAATGAGGAGCTCCATTGCCCCATCTGTCTGAATGTGTTCACTGATCCAGTCACCACTCCATGTGGACACAACTTCTGCAGAACCTGCCTCAACAAGTGCTGGACAGATACACAGACCTACTTCTGTCCATTTTGTAAAGAAACATTCAGCAGAAGACCTGATCTTGAGATTAATACAACCAGTGACACTGTTTGGATGATTCAAAGGGCCATGTTCAGAGAGGGGGGCTCTGGAACGCAACCTCTAACAAGGGGGACAAACCAACCCCTGCTTCCACTTCCCCAAAAGCAAACTCTACAGAGGTCCCAAGTCAATATGCTATTCAAGGGGGCCAGAAACCATAGTGGCACCCCTGAACGCCACACTGAGAGTTTTGTGCAACACTTTAAGAAGCTCAATCTTGGAAGATCTGAGGTGTTGTGTGACATCTGTGATGGAAAAAGACAGAAAGCCGTGAAGTCCTGCCTGACATGTCAAAGTTCTTACTGTGAGACTCACCTGGAGCCTCATCACAGAGTCCCACGTCTAAACAAACACACACTGATTAACGCTGTGGAAAATCTGGAGGATTATATATGCCAAAAACACCATAGACCTCTGGAGCTGTTCTGCAGAGATGATCAGATGTGTGTGTGTCTGTCCTGCATTGAAGGAGACCACAGGACTCGCAACACTGTTCCTATAGAGGAGGAGAGTCAGGAGAAGAAGGCAAGAGTCGCAAACAAAACACTTTAAGCACCCATGAAATACAGTTTTCTTTTCTCTGTATTGATATGTTAAAGCACCCATCCCTTTTTTATGTTGAGGGTTGGTCACACTACACTTTTCATTCAATTGACTTCTATTCATATGCATACGAATGCCGGAGAGTGGAAACACAAGCTCCTTTGTTTTTGCATGTTTTTTTGCATTTCACTGCTTTCCAAAGTTCAAGTTTGGTGCCAATAACATATTAGAATGCATAGTATTGCATAGTAAGGGTTTTAAGGTAAAATGTTTGTTTGACAGGCATTACCATCAGAAGTGGAATCAGCAGCAAGAGCTCTTATTGATGTGTTAGCCAGGGGCCTGGGTCCATCTTCATCAAGTGGCCTTACTCCTTTGCCTGCTCTGCCAGAACCTGAAAATAGGATGAGGCAGGCATTAAAAAGGTAATTTTGTGTGTTTACCATTTTAATATTTAGCATTCTTAAAATATTTTAAAACATGGTAGTAACCCTTTTAAACATCTAAAAATATCACTTTTCTTGTCTTTTTCTAACCTTCTGCTGAAATACTATTCATAAATTTGTCTTTTTGTCACTCTTACCGTAGGCAATTCCCGAGTATGTTTGGGACTGGAAACGACCAGCCTAGGGGCAAAAAACGTTTCCCTGTGGCCAAACCTGGCAATGTGAAAAAGACAGATTTTCTCATTTATGTGCTCCCCGAACAAACCCTGTTTGCTCCAAAAGGAGATGAAGACCTAAAACTTGTACATGCTGGGCTTGGGAAAAGGCTGTTAACTGTTCCAGACAGTTTTAAACACATTGAGGTAATTGCAAACATTATCATAATGCAAGTAATTATATGATGCAAGTTTGTTTTTTTTCCATTACTTAAAAAATGAATAATGAATGTGGTGTTTTATGCTCGTTTAAGATTGTCACTCTGCTTGAGGAAGAATTTCCTAAATTAAAAACTCTTCAGGGGGGCTGGATGTTTTACAAGTCTACAGGTATTTATATTTTGCATGTCAAGTATAAATAAAACGTGTAATAAAATATTTAGTTTTTTCTGATTTTATTGAAAAAAGGGCGTGGAAATTCTTGTGCTATGTGCTCTGCCATGTTTTAAGTTTAAGGCCTGCACAACTTGGGAACTTGCGCATCAAAATTATTTCTGAGCTCCCCAGTAGGGCTGTGCGATATGACGATATATATATCGGATGGACAAAATAAAAAGTCTATAATTTCATATTATGCTCGTTTATTTTGTGGTGTCAGAAAATACATTGTTTACGGCAATACACGCCACCACGGGGTGTGAAGGGGAGACAGAACCAGGTGGAGAATGACCAGCCAGGACAAAACGAGGAGCTCGTTCCTAAACGAGGGACTACATCTGCAGCATGGATACGCGTTTTTAAGCACTGCAGTTTTAAAACAACCTATTTTAAGCCGTTGAAACACAAACAACAGAGCTATATGCGTGCGCATGTGTGAGATATCTGTTCTGTGTGAGAGGAGCGCACTTTGTTTTTTTTTGGCGCTTTATTGGCTTTGAACGATTACATAAACACAGTTATATGAGTCAGAATCCCCATCTTTGCAAGTATCCTCATAAACGCAGTGATTTAGGTCTTAAGAGAGAGTAAACAGCTGAAAAAGAAAATGCATATGTAACAGTTTATTGGATCCGGACTTCGTTCTTATAGGGAAGCTTTCCAATAGTCGTCCTGTCTGCCATTCATATTAATCAAACAACAGTGAGAGAAAATTTGTCACTGCTCTTCACTAAATCACTTTTGTAACTTTATTAAGAATAAATTAAATAATAATAATAATAATAATAATGATATATTTATGTTGTAATGTAATAAAAAGTACATAATATTAATATGTAATTTAAAGAAATAGTTTAGTTTAGCTCAAAGGGAATCATTTAGGATTTTATAAGGAATTTGAACAATCACTGTTTTACAGCTGATCACTGAACGAGCCGTACAACAAACTCTGCACTGCATATTAAAATCCAAAATATAGTGAAAAAACTATTTAATAGCACAGTAACAAGATCGGCAGTTTAAGACATTAACTTGTGAGCACAAAACACAAGATACTTCTCTTTTCAATATAAACAAGATTTTATTTATATAAACCCAAGACATAAACTAATCTAACATATGAACACAAGCATTCACGCGTTGCAGAAAGAGAGAAAGTAAGGAAAGGATGAGTTTAAGAGAATGAAAATGTGAAATCCTAAGTTTACAGCAATATGTTCAATTGCATAGACCTGAACAACCATCAATCACTTATTTAACCCTTGCTTTGAGTTTCTCAATGAGGCTAAAATTTATATTAACTGCACCGATTCAGTTAGAATCTGGAGGTACTTGCTTGCTTTGCTGAGGGAATACCTTTTGTCGTCGTTCTTGCTGGAAAGGGGGTTCCCCGAAGTGTCTGATTCGTTAAGAGTTCAGTAGTCGTGAAGTGATGTCTTGGGCGTTGGCTGAGGATGCAGAGTTGGTCTGGTCGAAGTTTGAAGCGAGTGCAGTTGGAGCTGGACTTTGCAGCAAACTTACATTAGAACACGAAACTCCACGCAAAGAAAATTAATTAAAGTAAAAGAATAAGAACAAAAGGTTGTAACAAGACTAAGTTGGTTTTCTTCTCATTATGGTAGCAACTGGCACGTGGGCCAGAGCGCACTCAAAGAGCAGCGTCAAAACGCGGTGGCAAAAGAGAAGAAGAGCATTTTTAAGAAGAAGAGGTAGTTAAAGAGACTAAGAGAGAGTTTGATGGCGTCCTGAGTTTTTAAACTTGGCTTTCAGACCGTCCCATCTGGACGTCTTGACCAATTAGATAGGCTATTGTCTTAGCTAGGGGTGTTCCTTCCATCATAAATCAGCATGTTATCAGTCACATGGTCTTAAATTTTACACACTCTTGCAAAGTATAATTTTGGATGTGATTTCTATAACCAGAATATGATACATTTGACAAAGAATTGATTGGAAGAAACATTTAAAGCATGAATTTTCAAACTCACTCATACCAAACATGAATATTACCCTTTGAGGCTTAAGCTATTCAATACTTATTAAAAGCAAGACATACACAATGAGTGATTAAAACAAGGATAGTCAAATGTGTGGGTTGCATACATAATATAGGTTATTTCTATGCAGAGAAATAACTCATAGGTCCTTTTAAGATGTTTTGGTGCATATGAACAGATTGTCTCTAGTGTGTAGTTCTATGGCGAATAAGAGGCATGTTCTTGTGACAACCAGAGAGAGGTTAAAAGGTCTCCTAAGGAATTCAAGTCTTTGTCTTGTATGGGGGAAGACCTGCCAAAGAGAGTCTGTAGCTCGTGATTTTCTATTACAGGTTTACATGTATCAGTCTTGATTACTTGCAACAAATTTGACAGTCTCCTTCCTGAATTGGAATTATCAATAAGTGTTCTTTTGTCTCAATATTGCAAGCTGTTTTGTGAAAGAGGCTTGCTGGTTAGGCTTGCTTCAGACTAGCTAGGATTTGGACAGATTTATGATGTTGTCCTGGGCCTCTCGGTGGAATTCCAGCTCCTCATGTTTCAATGTTCTGATCGCATCTTAAATTTTGTCTGATTCAGTCTCTGATATTCTACAATGCATTTATATATAGGATATACACGTGTTAATTCTATCTATCTATCTATCTATCTATCTATCTATCTATCTATCTATCTATCTATCTATCTATCTATCTATCTATCTATCTATCTATCTATCTATCTATCTAGATAGATATAATTAAGACAGTGAAGACTAATTAATTTACACAATGTATGTAGCATTTCTTATTTATTGTAGTTTTTGTCCTATTGCTTGCAATTAGTTTCTTAACTTTATTTCAGCAATGTTTATTTATCTTTTTTTTTATTTATTTTAGGCTTGTATTAGTTTGATATTGACATTGGTGACAATGATTATGATAATTCTATGGTATCAAAGATTTTAATATCATAAAAACCTTTTTAAAAGAAAATTTACCTTTTTTTTTTTTCTTTCTTTTTTTTTACTGATTTTACTTTTAGGTGGTGGTGAGCGACGGCGAAACCTGTCTATAATTCCCACAGACTCTGATGGATACTCAACTCGGCTCTTGAAATCGGTGTCGAAAAATGGGAAGAACATGCTTTTTGTGGTTCCACTCCAAGAGCAGCTTTCCATTGAACCATTACCCTTTGATTCTGTGGAGTTTTCAAAGATGCCACAGTCAAACTGTATGAAATGTGGCAGGAAAATACCTCTGCCTTTGCTGCCCTTACACATTAAAGAGTGCAAAGTAACTGAGACTGTAGGTTTTAATTGTATTGCTTTTCTTTTCTTTTTTAGATCATAATGCTTTCTTAATATTTCCATTGCCAATCTATTTCCATTATTTCATTAGGAGTCTGATGTGAGTATTCTTGATGATGAAGATGAAAATGTTAGCGGAGCCACTGATCAGCCAAGCTCACTTCACACAGATTTAGAACAATCATCACAGGTATTTTGATCAAAATTAATTCCTTGATAAAAGCAGATATGTAAATTTGTTTAGCAAAACGTGCACCCACAAATCTGTGGTTCCATGCAAACTGTTGTGTGAGGCTATTCGGAAATTTGACGAGACTGATCTGAAACTTTTAACACCTTTAGTTAAGGTAGAAAATACATAGTATTCATCAAATGTATGTCGAAATAATTATTCATTAAGTCAACAAACTGATTTGCTTTTACTGGAAACTAAGGAGAAACTAAGGTTTTCTTACATTTTATTTTTACAGATTTGTCCCATTTGCCAGATTTCTCTCCCAACTGATGTCTTACTTTATCATGCAAGCACCTGTGGTGAAGGGTAAAGTTATACTACAATACGTAGAATGACATTTGTCCTTTAGACTCTTACTTTAATACCTGAAAGGATTAGTCCACCCAAAGTTTATATTTTTCTCATAATTTACAAACATCTATTCCATAAATCCAGCAGTTACATTTAGAAGGCACGCTATTAATCCAGATCGATCCAGTCACTCAAACTCTTCTGAACCATATAACTATAAAATGTGTTGCTGGGCAAAGAGGCAAATGATCCATATTGTTAAAGACTTTGTTTGTTAAAGGTATAAATTATGGATTTGTTTAAAATATCTTAAAATAAACTAAGATTAACAAAAGTCAAAAGCTGTGAGCTGGAATGGAGGTGAAAAAAACTGAGAAATAAATAATTGGTAACACTTTATAATAACTGCACACTATGAATCATTATTTAAGAATTAGTAAATAGTCAATTTATTCTTTATAAAGCATTGTTCCAACATTAATAGGCATTAGTAAGCAGGTTATAAATACAGCTATAAATGTTTTCTTCTTGAGCATATCTATAATGTTTAATAATTGTATTTTCATACTTTATTAATGATCAATTTCTAAATTATTACGTTATTTACAAACCAGTTATTTAGGAGTTGTCAGTGGTTCATAAGATAATTTAGAAAGTGTAAGTAAATGATTAATAAACTATTTAAATGTACATTTATAAATCTTATTATGTAGATACATGATAATAATTTCTCAGTGTGTTAATTAATGCTTTATTAACACATATTCCTGCTGTAATTCATGATTAAGTCAGGTAGTTTTAAAACCGTGCCCCCCCAAACGAATTACTGTGCCCCCCCCCTTTCCATCCTCTCCCCTCCTTGCTGAACGTGATCGATTTCGAAAGCGAAAGTGAAACCGATAAAACAACGCACATAAGCAAGCAATTGCACGATTGCAAAATCTCCTTATAAATCAAGAACAAGGCATTTATAGCTGTATTTATAAAATGCTTACTAATGACTGTTAATGTTGGAACAATGCAGGATGAACTGACTATTTACTAATGCTTACCTAATGATTCATAGCGTGCAGTTTTTATAGTGTTACCATAAAATTTTTGGGTGGACCATTTTTATTTTTTTTTTCATTCTTTAAAAGACAATGGACTGGTTTCATAGACAGGGGCTTAGATTAAGCCATGAGTATAGGCCTTTGTTGAATTAGGACATTTAAGTAACTTTTTTAAATGTTCCTTAGAAAAAAACATTACTGGGCCCATATTCATGAAAACTCTTAGTGCTAAGAGTTGCTCCTAGTAACAAAATTCTAAGAAAATTCTTAGAAATGTGGGTGTTTCCTCTTGAAATTAAAGAAAAGATTCTAATAAAGAAAAAAGAAATTCAGAAAGCATCTTAACCTTTAAAAGAGGTCTTAAGGTCATTAAGGCAGGGATCATGTTTGTGACCGATCTTATTTGAGACACGCTAACATCTCCGACACCGTGCAGAAATGCCATAGCGCCAGAAATCACTACATTAACTACATTAACATATTTGGCAACTGGAAAAATGCAATTATGCAGCAGCGATGATTTGGGTCTGTACCTGACAGCACTTTCAGAACCTTATTGCGTCGCTGTTCATTTCCTATAAAATACGTTAAGTATGACAGCATGGTAAATAAAAAATAAAGAATATATATACATATATAATGTGTGTGTGTGAGAGAGCGAGAGAGTACGGTAAAACAGGAAAAATTACAAGTGAAGGCTTATAATAAACCCTACCCTTAAAAGCGCTCTTTTATTTCCTTCTTGGACAACAAACCAATCATAGTCTTCAAAAGAGTAGTATTTTCCTTGCTCAGAGTTGCTCTAAGATTGGTCCTGAATCACTTTTAACTTAAGACTCCTGGTTACAAATTTTTAAGCTAAATGAGGAGCTCTGTAAAAAGATTTTTAGAATCTTTAGGAATAAGGGCCCTGGTGTGAATCTACAGGCAAATCAATGGCACTGACATTTTAAGATATGTCAGTGCAAATAGCATTCAGTTAAAATGGTTCAAACATGCATTTTATTCTGGGACTAGGATTTAAACCTTGTCTGTGAAAACGGGCAAACATCTTTAGCTGTAAAGACTTTATTTTGTCTGTTAAGTGCTTTCTATTTTAATGTGCAAGAAAATTTCTAAACTGCAAATTTGTATGTGCGATGTCTAATTTAGAGGGTGGACTTTCAGTGGCAGTGATTCTCCAAGCACTTCAACAACAGAAGAATTGCCAGGACCCTCAGCTGCACAAACATTCACATCGCTATCAGCAGGTTATGCACGACACATTCTGCTTGGGTAGCGCTGTTGTACTGCTGTGAAACAAGCATATCTATATGATATATGGCTTTGTTTTTAACCCTAGATTTGTCATACAACTATGCTTGTAAAATGTCCTTTGCATAAATTGTGAATTTCTTTTTCAGCATGGAAATATGAAATGGACCCACAGAAAGCATCTCGAATGTTCTGTGAGGAATTGCTTTCTCAAAATAAATACTGTCCATCTCTATCACTACTCATCAACCAATTTGGTACTATGGATGAGCAGGACAGTACACTGATTTCATTTTATAAAATGAACAGTGCTAACTGGTCAGCTCCATTTAGATGTAGCTTGATAGGTATTACTTGCCTGTAATTATTAAAATTATTATTTGAAGTAAAAATTGTTTGTACAATTTCTGCAATGTACATGAGCTTGCTGTTTTTTTGTTTTTGTTTTGTTGATTTCTTTTTAGGAGATGCAGCTGTTGGCCAAGGAGTCAACCGTCATGTTTTTTCAATGGTGATGCAGAAACTGAAGACTGGTTTAACTTTAAATTTGGGTGTGTATTTGATTGCTGTTCTTTTCCACACACACACACACACACACACACACACGTTTGTTTTTGTGAAATGTGGGGACATCCCATTAGCGTAATGGTTTTTATACTGTACAAACCGTATGTGCTATTGCCCTACACCTAAACCTACCCCTTACAGGAAACTGTGCATTTTACTTTCTCAAAAAAACAACAACAAATACAACACTCACTCTGTATGATTTATAAGCGTTTTGAAAAATGGGGATATGGGGCAATGTCCTCATAAGTCACCTTCCCCTTGTAATACCTATGTCATGCCCATGTCATTATACAAATTTATCTCCTCATTTGTCACAAAAACGCTTGCATACACACAGTTTATTTATATATTGATCGCATTTTTACCTAATTTTGATGGTTGATGTAAACATCAACTGAAGCTCTTTCCCCGTTTCTGCATTATTTTATGCACTGCACTTCTGAGTCATGATTGGCTGATTAGATGATGTACGATTGTTGGTGTCAGACAGACTGGTTTGAGCCCATCTCTCCATCATTCTGTCTATGGAGTAGACCTTTGAACTTAAAAGAACAATATATACTATTAGAGCCTTGAATGTGTAGAACCTGCAATATACAAGTCTGAGCAGACACTTGATAGTGCTAGTCTGCTTCTGCAAACAATTTCAGTGTGAATTGGTCATTTGGGCCACCCCTTTACAGACATATATAGAACTGTTTTGGATCTTAAGAAGCTGCGATGATAATGCATCTGATGAATGTATTTGAGATAATCTTTCAATAGTGCAATTGAGATAACAACTGTGACATCCTATGTTCTCCCCTCAGAAAAAAAGACAACATAAAAGCAACTGAAACTGCTCCTTTCCTTATCTTACTCAGATTTGATTAATCCAGTGGTGGAATTAGTTCAGTAAAAAGTATGCCAAATGCAGATGATATGGCTTTTAAACTACTGCTACTATGAAATATGATTGTCTTACAGTTCATATTTTTTCTTAAGGTTCTTCTACCACAGTCCTTTTTGAGGGGGAAAAAAACCACCGTGTCCCTTCTGCATTTGCTGTACTAAGGGACAGCAACCTGTTCCAAATGGCTGGCCGAATGATAGGTCATTCTTTCTTACATGGAGGTCCTTGTCTTTCTGGGCTGAGTTTACCTGTGGTCATCCTTCTAACTGGAGGGAATGCTGACAGTACGGCTTCAGCTCTGACACTGCAGGATTGCCCAGACCTAGACCACAGGGAAAGCATTAGTTTGGTGAGTACTTCAGTACAAGATTTTTTTTTTGTATAAAGATGTAACTAAATCATTGTAATACTTTTCACATTTTCAATTTGTTCTTGCAGCTCAAGAAAACACAACTCACTGAAGAAGAAATGACTCGATTGACAGATCTTTGCCTTTTCTGGGATCTGCCTGTTCCATCGATGTGTAATCGAGACTGGCTGTTTCAACAGCTGTTGTCACATGCTGTAACTTTTGCTGTTTTGTTTTAGAATTATATTGTGACCAGAGTCATTGAAAAAGATTCAATCTCTATTTAACTAATCAAAATCTTCAAGTAAAATGCTGAAACAAACATATATATTTTAGTACAGTATTAAATAATGCCAGTAACACTCTAGCATCCACATAGAATATCTGAGAATCACCCTCTTTGCAAAACACCCTAGCACCATTCTTTCTATCTATCTGTCTATCTGTGAATCTTTGTAAATTAATCTTGTGTGTGTAATAATCTTTTTTAGACCAGGTTTTTTTCAAGCCAATCTCAGAGTTTGTCTATGTTTTAAGGTACTTGGACGTGTTAAGTGCCAGATTAAAGATTTGAGAAAAGGCATCAAAGACACCGGCATCTGGCCTCTTCTCTCTCAGAGACTAGACAGTCACCACGTTGTTTTCCCAAGGGAGTCAGTTAGGGATATTACATCACATGTAAGTATACTTGTATTTGGAATCTGGTATTCTCTGATATTAATTCTGGTATTATTTGGTATATTTGGAAATTTGGTATTTTGTTTTGCATTCATAAAAACACTACAGGAAAAATAAACAGTCAATCTTCTGTATAGAATCAGAATCAGAATGAGCTTTACTGGCCAAGTATGTTTACACATACGAGGAATTTGTTTTAGTGACAGAAGCTCCACAGTGCAACAGAGAGACAGCAACAGGACAGGACACAGATAATAAAGAATAATACAAATATTAAAATAGGCAATGTACAAAACAACAAAAACACAATATATAATATAGACAATTATGTGTGTACAGGTCTAGTATGTACAAATTTGAAATGAAAAAAAATTATAGATAAATAAAAAAGTAAGCAAGTGTGGTGAATAAATAATAGAGTTGTGTGTTCCGTGTTTTATTGTCAAGTGTTCATGAGATGTATTGACTGAGGGAAGAAACTGTTTCTGTGTCTGGTCATTCTGGTGCTCAGAGCTCTGTAGCATCGACCAGACGGTAACAGTTCAAAGAGGGAGTGTGCTGGATGTGAGGAGTCCAGAGTGATTTTACCAGCCCTTTTGCTCACTCTGGATAAGTACAGTTCTTGGAGAGTGGGGAGGGTTGTACCAATGATTCGCTCAGCAGTCCGGATTATTCTCCGTAGTCTTCTGAGGTCAGATTTGGTAGCTGAGCTGAGCCAGACAGTTACTGAAGTGCAGAGGACGGATTCAATGATGGCAGAGTAGAATTGTTTCAGCAGCTCCTGTGGCAGGTTGAACCTCCTCAGCTGGCGAAGGAAGTACAACCTCTGCTGGGCCTTTTTCACAATAGAGTCAATGTGATTGTCCCACTTCAGGTCCTGAGAGATGGTGGTGCCCAGGAATCTGAATGACTCCACTGCAGTCATAGTGCTGTTCATGATGGTGAGTGGGGGAAGAGCAGGGGTGTTTCTCCTGAAGTCCACAATCATCTCCACAGTTTTGAGCGTGTTAAGCTCCAGGTTAAGACTGCACCATACAGCCAGCTCCTTAACCTCCTGCCTGTAAACAGACTCGTCACCATCCTGGATGAGGCTGATCAGTGTGGTGTCATCTGCAAACTTCAGGAGCTTGACAGAGGGGTCTTTAGATGTGCAGTCATTCGTGTAGAGGGAGAAGAGCAGTGGGGAGAGAACGCTTCAGTGCTGATCGTACGAGTGCTGGATATGAATTTACCAAGCTTTACTAACTGCTGTCTGTCTGTCAGGAAGTTGTTGATCCACTGACGGACAGAGGTGGGGACGGAGAGCTGAGTTAGTTTATTCTAAAGGGTGTCCGTGATGATGGTGTTAAAAGCAGAGCTGAAATCCACAAACAGGATCCTCACATAAGTCCCTGGTCTGTCCAGATGCTGCAGGATGAAGTACAGTCCCATATTGTCAGCATCATCCACAGACCTGTTTGTCCTGTAGACAAACTGCAGGGGATCCAGTAAGGAACCAGTAATGTCCTTCAGATAAGCCAAAACCAGTCTTTCAAATGATTTCATGGCTACAGACGTTAGAGCTACAGATCTGTAGTCATTAAGTCCAGTAATTTTGGGTTTCTTTGGGACGGGGATGATGGTGGAGCGTTTGAAGCATGAGGGGACTTCACACAGCTCCAGTGATTTGTTGAAGATCTGTGTGAAGATTGGGGCCAGCTGATCAGCACAGGTTTTTAGGCAGGCTGGTGACACACCGTCTGGGCCTGGTGCTTTCCTTCTTTTGTTCTTTCTGAAGACCTGGCAAACGTCATCTTAACTCATTTGAATTGTAGGTGTGGGGGAGAGGGGGGTTGCTGGAGGTGTTAATGGTTGTGTGGAGAGGTGTTCAAGGCGGGTGTGGGTTGTTTTTTCAAACCTACAGTAAAAGACATTCAATTTGTCTGCCAGTTGTTGATTCTCCAGAGCGCTGGGGGATGGTGACTTGTAACTGGTGATGTCTTTCATACCTTTCTACACTGAAGCAGGATCACTGGAAGATAATTTGTTCCTTAGCTTGCCAGAATAATTCCTCTTTGCCACTCTGATCTCCTTTTCCAGTGTGTATTTGGCCTGTTTATACAAGACTTTATCCCCCTTTCTGTAAGCATCTTCTTTGGCCTGACGGAGCTGTCTGAGTTTTGCAGTGAACCATGGTTTGTTGTTGTTGTAAGTTAGATGAGTCATGGTAGGAATGCACATATCCTCACAGAAACTGATAAGATGTTACAGTCTCTGTGAGCTCGTCCAGATCGTTGGCAGCAGCTTCAAAAACAGTCCAATCAGTGAGAGAGAAACAGGCTTGTAAATCCCGCTCTGTTTCATTAGTCCATCTTTTAACAGTTCTTAATACAGGTTTTGCAGATTTAAGTTTCTGCCTGTAGGACGGAATAAGATGAACCAAACAGTGATCAGAGATTCCTAAAGCTGCTCGTGGAACCGAGTGATATGCGTCCTTTATCACTGTGTAACAGTGATGCAGTATATTACTGTCTCTGGTGGGACATGTAACATGCTGTCTGTATTTTGACAGTTCGTGGGAGAGATTTGATTTATTAAAGTCCCCGAGAATGATTAAAACAGAATCCGGGTGTTGTTGCTCACTCTCTGTGATCATATCAGCAAGTTTCTGTAGAGCTGTGCTCACGTGCGCTTGCGGTGGAATGTAGACACTCACGAGCAGAACTCTGTGGCGAGTAGAACGGCTTGCAGTTAATGAAGAGCGTTTCTAGATCTGAACAGCACATCTTCTTTAACACAGTTACATCTGTACACCACCTCTCATTGATGTAAAAGCACGTCCAGCCGCCGCGCGATTACCCCGTTGATTCCGCGTCGCAATCTGCTCTGATCAGCTGGAAATTAGGCAGATGCAATGCGCTGTCCGGTATGTCGCCATTCAGCCAGGTTTCCGTGAAACACAGAGCAGCAGAGTTAGACAAATCCTTGTTTGTCCGGGAGAGCAGAAGGAGTTTGTCCGTTTTATTGGGTAGAGAGCGGAGATTCGCCAGATGGATGCTAGGCAACGGCATTCGAAATCCACGCTGACGAAGCTTCACAAGCGCCCCGGCTCGCTTTCCCCGTCTGTGCATCCTCCTGAAGCGTCTGACCAGAGCTACGGCTCCGCCAACTGCAAAGTCCAGCAAAACATCTGAATAGTCAAAATCTGGTAAAGGATTTTGTGGTGTGTTCTGCCGAATGTTCAGCAGGTCATCCTTGGTAAAACTGATCGTATTTGAGTAACAAAAAACAGGAAAACAAACAAAAACTGTACAAACACTGAAGAGCAATGCACAATAGCTGCCATCTGTGGCGCCATCTTAGATCGAGCCTGATAACTGATATAACTGATTATATCATTATAGATTACACAAATTGTCATTTTGGGGTAATCGTTATAATGCCAAACTTGCACTATTAAAGGGGTCATGAATTGCATATTAAAAGTTATAATTTGCATTCATGTTTAGACATATAAGAAAACTTTTAAAAAAAAAAACAATTTCAGTAAATTTCAGTTCAAAACTCTTTACTGAAGCCCTGCTGCTGAAACATATTGACTACTTTCTTGGATTTGTAATGTCATGTAATTAAATACATCAGTACAAGAACGAATCCAGAGC
This sequence comes from Barbus barbus, assembly GCF_936440315.1. Taxonomy (NCBI): domain Eukaryota; kingdom Metazoa; phylum Chordata; class Actinopteri; order Cypriniformes; family Cyprinidae; genus Barbus; species Barbus barbus. Next base: position 25,311,267 of record NC_136718.1, on the reverse strand, counting down.
GACTTTCAAATGGTTACACCTGAGCCCCACACAGTTGGCATAGAGTACAAGTTATTATGCAAAAATGCCAGATATTCAAAACACAGAAGCCTTAAAAGAGGTGGGCCCCCAAAAGTTATGTTTCAAATAGAGATTGAAAGTCAGGATAGAAAATGGCTGTGTATTTCTAAATTATGACTGTTTTTAATTAAAAATTACCAACATTATAAGCAGACCTTGTCTTATGAAGAAAATAGATAAATAAATGAATAAATAAATCACGTTCATGACCTCATTAGCATTCTTATTCAAACCCCATAGGGAATTCTTCAGAAAATTGAATGGCCTAAACCTGTGGACAATGTGGATGATGAGGACAATGACGACTCCATTACTGTTGAAAAAATATGTGTCATCACAGGCTATATGCGAAGATTTATTGAAGAAGGTATGGGTTTATATTGCGTTGCATATGGTCTTTCGGTTAAAAATGGAAAAGGTCTCTGCCGTTTAATAACAATTATATAACAAATCAACTAGAACAAATGTTTATATATTTTTTCCTACTTTATTTACTCTTTCATAGCATCACCAACCATGCTGAATGACTTAATGAAGTTCTGGGTGGGATGGGAGTTGCCAGAAGAAAACCTGGAGTTAGAGTTGGTGACTGACAAGTTCCCTGTTGCATACACATGTTTCAAAACATTGCGCCTTCCCTGTCACTACAAGAGTTACGATGCATTCAGAGAAGATATGTTAATGTGCCTGAACTCTGTAAATAGTGGATTTGGCCGTGTTTAACTAGAAAGAGATGGAAAAATAAAAACAGAGGGCAGTGTGTTAGATGAACTGAATTGCCTCTTTAAGAGAGGATATAGTAGATCGTTAAATCAGTTTAGATTCATTTAACAAGAGTTCTAAAAAGACAAGAGGCCAATGTGTTTGAACTTAAACAATGTTTTAAATGTTAAACCATTTGGTTTTTCAGTTGGTATACATTTGAATATATTATTTTAAAACAGTAAAAACTTGTAAGAAAGCAATACCAAAGAAATAGTTCACTTTAATGTAAATGTTGTGTGATTGTTTTTAGACCTAAATCAATTTTTCATTCTGAATAAGATGTTCTAATGTTTTGCCCAAATATAATAATGTGTACATATTGTTTGATGTATATGTCAAATATATAAACAGACCTTGTTTTGATTACCACTGACTTTCATTACATGGCCCAGAACATTCAAAATTCCACTTTTGCTACACTGAAAATAGAAAATCATACAGGTTTAAAATTGTGTGGGTGAATAAAAAACGTTTGGTGAGCAGTTCATAAAGGCTCATGAGTGTGACACTACCCCCCCCCCAAAAAACCTACTTAAATCCAAAAGGGCAAGACAAGGCAGGGCAGACACACAGGAACACCGGGAGTAACGAGTAGACCAGATGAAAAGTAACTGAACAGACAGGACTTAAATACACAGTTTAATCACGAACATAATCAAACACAGCTGAACAGAATTAACAAATAATAACACTAAACGAGGATAGGAAAATAACCATATATGGATACACGAGGGAAACATATGACACACATGACACAGGACTGACAAAACTCCCACCTCCAGGAGGGTGCGACCCATGCCGTAACAGTACCACCGGGGATGGGGGGGGTGATCTGGAGAGACAGACACGGACAGGCTAACAGGACGGGGGCCTCCAGGACAGAACAGACAGAATGAAGGCCATGGCGGAGCTTGGAGCTCTGGACGCCATGGCAGGTGGTCCTTGTGGCTGTGGCCTCGGTCCACTCGGCCCGGCCACTACAGCCGGAGCGTTACTACCCCCCCCAAAAAAAAATCCATGGGCCAGCTTACGGGGTAGCAGGAGCCCTCCGGGGCTATCCTCAGGAACAGGCAGCCCTCACTGGGCTAGGCTTGAAAGCTGAGGCCTTTACTGGGCATGACGAGGAGCCAGGGGCCCCACAGGGTCCCTCAGCAACCACTTCTATCGCCGCAACAGGAGAGGCAGGCAGCTGGGAATGGCCTCTGTGGCCCCAGATCAGTCTCCATGGACCAGACCGACTTGACTAGATAAATTAAAACTGTTTCTGAGGACACAAGACTAAAACCCATGTCTCCATGGGACATGGAACGGTACTCCTTGCTGTGATTTGTGGACTGGATCCATGGGACCTGGGAACGGCACTCATGGCCGAAACTGGGGAACCGGATCCACTGGAGCGTGCTCTGGGCTGGAGTCAGCGGCGGCCGGTGGGCGTGGGTGAGCCTCGGACGGCGGCGGCGATTTCCCCACGGACGGCGAGCTTGAGAGAGTCGCAGTTGGCAGGCTTGACATCGGAATAGTTGGCGGACTTGGGTGAGCCGTGGACGGTGGCATTGATTTCCCCGCAGACGGCGGGCTTAAGGGATCCGCGAACAAACTTCTCCATCAGTGTAACCATTGCAAGCTTCTCCACATCACTGACAGACAGAACCAGAATATAAACTTACTGGAAAAATCTAAAGTGCATAAACATATCACACCTGAAATTAAAATGCTGGTAAACACTGAAAGTCTTACCTATTCACAATCTTTCTGACCTTCTGAATTCCCAATCCCTCTATATGAAACAAAACGTTCTTCAACACTTGTGACAGAGGCTTCTGGAATGAGATCTTGACTGTCAACTAACCATCAAGTGATGTTTGACAAATGCTAGCTAATTCACACATTTCGTGGCACAATAACCAGAGGAAAGTCTCTGCTGGGACTGTGTAGTAAAACTCCACTCACACTCTTGTGGTTGAGATGGACAGGAATCCGGTGTCTTTCAGCACTCCAGTGTAATACATGACCATCACCTCATACAACAGACTGGCCATGTAAGAACATATAAGAACAGTTCTAAATTCAGTTTACAGCCCTGACTTCACACATTTTGACAATTTATATCGCTTAACATTAAATATGCACCAGAATACATTCACAAAATATCTAAAATTAAATACTCTACAGTCCCTGGCCCTGCAGAACTTATCTGACTTAAAATAAAAATCAATTCTATTGTCCAAAAAAAAAGAACTGAAGTACAGTATCTACCGTATTTCTTGTAACAGCTACTGACATTGCAGACAAATGTCACAAAATTGTACAAAAAGTAAGGGAAGAAAAATGCCTGATGAAACAGAAACATCATCATCGCTATGTTCTTCCTGAGCTGTGTTTTCTCTCTTCTTCATCTTCATCATCTTCCTGTAGTCCAGCAGTTTGATTGAGCACATCTTCAGTGGCGTCTGCAGCATCTGCTGTTCTCTAGCGTTACAGTCTGAACCCAGAGACTCTGTGGAGGTTTGATGGCTGGATCCATGACTGTCACACAAACTCTCCTGAGCGTCAGTGGAACAGAGTAAAGTGAGGCTGAGTTCTGTGTGTCTCTGGATCTCTGACGCTCCAGACTGAATCCGTTCCATCAGTCACACACAACCAAACCTTTCCCAGCTCCTGAGGAACACGGAATCATGGTGACTCAATTTATATAACAACTGTTTCTCTGAAGGAGACTGCTTTAAAGAACTGTTGGCAGACAAGATATACAGAAACAAAAAACTAAGAAACAATGTTTAGATGTCAAAATAGCAATAGACTATGGTGCCTTGGAAGCTTCTCATTACTCTGGTAATACTGACCCTAAATGATCTGTAATCTAGTAAATCAGAATCTGCAGTCAGATTACATTTATTAAAAAAAAATCTGTTTACGCCAGTGTTTGATTTAATGGAAATTTCTGTTAATTTTTAAAGTTTGGTACTGTTTTGGTTCACCTGTGGCTATGAAACCAAATCCTGAAGAAAAACCAGTTGAAAACTGAGGAAGATTTGGGAATCAATTTAAGAAGTGAATCAGAAGTCAGCAGAAAGAACTGGACAGAAAAACACAGTCATTCATGTTGTAAAGGATTAAGTGAATCTTGTTTTGTGTTCATCTGCTTCTCCCATTTGCTCTTTTTACATTGACTTTCACTATGTAGACTATTTCTCCAATAATTGATTACACTGATCAATTTAACATTCACTGAAATGGTATGAGAAGACTGGATGCTTTCAACCAAAATAATAATAAAAAAAACACAATACTAAAATAAGAACGTGTGGTTTATCTGTCAATCATATGCCTGTGAAAAGTTGTGTTCATTACTAGCAACAGTATAGGGTTGCTACTAAATGATTCTGACAAGTTTTCTGTCAGAATCATCATGGGTCCAATTCATTTTTAAAATTAAATAATGTACAGCGTGATGAAGACACTCAGCGCTCTGATGCTGCTGTAATGATGTTGATTTTACATAATCAAAATTGTGTATTATTGTCTGATGAAAATGCACCCTCGGCAATGTAATATTGATTTTATATATCAGTTCAATAAACGAGTAGTTAATTTAAGGTGACTTACATTTTAGATGCAATAATATCAATATTATTTGTTTTTGCCTTATTTTGCCAAAGGAAATATTTCCAAATAGTAGAGCCATTGCGTGTCTCCAAGCATCAGTTTCAGTTTCCGCATGTTTTAATGAATTGGTCTATGAATGACTAGACTCACTAGTCACACTTGAGGTCTTTGCACTTGACCACATGTATACTTACATAACGTGTTTCCTGAAAGTGCCCAAGTGGGCATGAAGACCACAATTGCGTGCAGAACTTTTCATTAATCGATGGGATGCACTTATAGAGTTGTAAAAATACAAGTGTTTACAGAGCTTTATTTTGATTTCCAATACTTTGCATTTTAAAATAAACTTCTAAATGTTTGTTCAGTAGTCCATTTAACAGATGACACAATTTAGGTAAAAAAGTATCACAATTTATTTCCAGAAAATTGTGCATGATGGGATATGCTTAGACTTGAATATCACTCTGAAGCAGATAGTGTGGATTTAGTGTGCGTTAAGGGCACTGTGCTTTGGCGTTTTTAAGACCTTGGACAGTCCTATGCACTTAAGACCGCAGTTATGGGTTTTTAGACAAGCCTAGTCACTTGCTTTTGTCCATAAATTAATCACCCATTTACAAAAAATAATTTAGCTAAATGATTCAATGACCTGCTTGTTAAGACGAATGATTTGCTGCCACTTGATAGTATTAGTATTATTTCATTTTAGATGAGGGGCTGAGAGAGGAACAAAGATTGAAAGCTGTTTTTGTTTTCAGTCTTGATTGTAACAATAGTTCTGTTTAAAAATATAAAATGTGTGAAATATGTTTTAACATTGTTAAAAATAACAAGGGTAAAAAAAAATAATTGCAGTCACATGCAATGGTATTGTCTATATTTTTTTCTCATTGGAGGACCTCCGACTTTTTCTTTGAAGCAGGCTTCTGAATTTCAAAGGCCGCCTCTGGTTTGTATGCAAGTTTGGTGGGAAAAGGAAGAGATTGAGATATGTTTTTACGTCACTGAATTCCACTTACTTAACTGTAGGGGGCTCTGTGTAAACTAAGATAACTTGATATTTGACACTGCTCTCATCAAATAAGGAACAAACTAAAATGAAACAAAAAAAATTACACTGTTTACACGCTCAGCTGGAATGAATTAGAAATGGTTTCATATTCATGACCATGGGTTGAGCTATGTTATGACATCACTGCAGGTGAGTCAAAGACTTAAGTGAAAGTGAAACTTAACAGATGAAGTGCAAGCTTTTTAAAACAACATTTCTATTCAGAAACTCTAAAATTAACAATCAGATCTGACATTCATTCACAGGTAAGTGCTGGAAATGGAAAGAGCTTGTTCCGTGGTTTAAAAGCATGGAACAATATCAAAATATTAGTAAAAGTATGTCATTTATTTGGTTGTAAACCAAAGTTTGATGTCACACTTGAGCGACTTCAGAAGCACTTGTACTGCAGACAGTATAAGAAAAGTCCAGTGAAAATCATAATTTCAGTAAACGAAGATGACACCTTGGTGTTTACAGATGTGTATTTAGTGCTTTTAGTTTTAAATATTACACCTCTACCCTTTTCTGCATTTACTGTACTGTGGCTCCCAGAGACACATAAGCCCCGTTTCCACTGCAGGAACCTCCCCAGGAACTAGGGAATTTGGGCTGGTAGTCGGTGTGTTTCCACCACAGGAACCAGAATCTGAATAAAGTTCAGGGTAAAAATTTGCCCCTCAGAAAGTCCCTGCTCGCGAGGTAGTACTTTTTCAAAAGGTCTGGAACTTTGGGGGGCAGGACTTGGGCGCTGATGCTGATTGGTTGAGTTTACGCAGCATTGTATTTCAACCACCATATATTCGCATAATTTTAAAAATATTACTGTTATTGTGTCATGAAATGTAGTTTCAAAAGTATTTCAGGTGAGAATGTAGTTGTTTAAAACTCAAATCTGTGGTTTATTTATAAAAACAGTGCCTATTTGAGTATGTGCTTTGCCGATTTCGTAGACGTGAGCTCCGCGCAATCACCGGGCGCTCAGTGCTCATGTTTCCCAACGAGAGTGGCCTCAACTTGGCTACTCATTCTGACATTTACCGCTGGCTCTGATATCTCTGTAGTGGTTAAACATAAGATGTAATTCATTTTGGATAAATTTAACAGGTAATCTTTGGTATTTATTCTCTCTGACCCTCCATAGACAGCAAGGGTATTACACAACACACAGAAAAGTAGAAAGGACATCAGTAAAATAGTCCATGTGACATCAGTGGTTTAACCGTAAATTTACAAAGCAGTTTATTCAACAACTCTTCTCCCCAAGTTAGTCTTTCGCCATTTTGGAGAGTATTTTAACATGCATCAGTGTCTTCATCTGTGTGTGTGATGCAAGAAAATAACAGTGAAAGAAGTCTTAACTTATGCTGCATTCACGTGCTAACAGAATTATCATAAATACGAGATTCCTAGTCGGAAATTGGCCATATAAGGCCTCTCTAAGGCCGTTCATGTCTAATTTTTGACTAGGAATTGTATTTATGATAATTCCGATAGCGCATGCAGCATTAGCACAGGGCTACCTGTGTTAGTGTTGCCAGGTCTTCATAGAAAAAACCCCCCAAAAAACGACAAGCACAAAAAACACTAAAACACCCAACTGCTTTGTTTCATAAAACCAAAAAAAAAACATCACATATCTCATATCCACAACAGACTACTTTATTAACTTCATAAAGTACCTATCTTTATGAGATAAAACCAGACCATAAACACACGCTGTACGTCTATCAGTGGTAGTTTAGTTAAAATCGACAGACAAAAAGAGTCTTTAGTCAAAAAAGAAAAACGCACATAAATGGCTAAATTTTTATTCACTCCCGCAAGACGACAATGTTGCTATGGTTACAAATACGGGAGTGAGTGCTGTCCCGTACACACATGGAACGATAATTTACGGGACTCACTCCCGCATTTAAATGCGGTTAGCACTCCTGAAACTTGCAGTGTGTACGTGGCCAATGACAGAATTTTCATTTTTGGGTGAACTCTCCTTTTAAGGATGGAGCTTATATGCTCAGTGAAGTTAGGTTTAGTGTTGGAGACGGGCAAGACATTCATTAACCTAAATTATAGTAGTTTTTTTAACATGCAACGTCCATTTTTGTACACAAAATAAATGACTCAATTGCACATCATTAGTACTATCAAAACTGTTCTATTCAGCAATGTAGATGATATATTATCTTTACTTATCTTTTCAGCATGGCATCCTCCAGTGGTCCTCTAAATAAGGAGCTCCAGTGCTCCATCTGTCTGGATGTGTTCACTGATCCAGTCACCACTCCATGTGGACACAGCTTCTGCAAAACCTGCCTCAACAAGCACTGGACAGATACACAGACCTGCTCCTGTCCATTCTGTAAAGAAACATTCAGCAATAGGCTTGATCTTGAGATTAATACAACATTCAGAGAGGTTGTGCAACACTTTAATGAGAAGCTCAATCTACAAGAATCTGAGGTGTTGTGTGACATCTGTGACATATAAGCACCACAGCGTCCTCTAGAGCAGCGGTAGTCCATGACCTATAATTAATAAAGCATCAGAGCCGTAGCGGATGGCACGCACTGTGCAGGGCTCCGCGTGTTGAGTTGCGTCATATCATGTGTTGACGATAGCCAGAGATATTGTCAAAAGCATCAAACATTGGCAATATTAAGAGGATTTAGCATTTCCAAATAATGTAGGCCTGTTACATTCTTATTATTAGGCCTATTATTATTATTAGGTTATTTTTATCATTAAATTATAATTAATTTGCCCCACAATAATTTCATAGCGCAATATTATAGGCCTAAAATGAATTATAGGCCTGTAATTATTAAAACTGCAGTCATCAATTAAAATTAAGTGTAGCTTTATTTCATGCACCGATTTTCAAAAACAATCTGTTTAACACGAAATACATTGTTTTTCGTTGTACGGGCCACTTTCACTTTCTGTACAGTGAACTGAGGTTAAGACGTTCACAGGCATAACTCTTGCGCAAAATATTGCAACATAGCCCAACATCAGTGCAGTTTCACTTTTGATTCAAATTAATTTGGCTTGATGGTTAAAATAAATGTTATTTGTAATGAATGGCACTATAGGCTATTTTTTAATATAGGCTACTATGTATTATTATTTTATGCTACTTAGGCTTTTTCATTCTTGTCCAAAACCAGTGAGGTAGAAATGGCAAGAACCAAGTAATCAAACTGAATCTGAATCAGTAACTTAATATTTGCCACCACTGTAGTCAAATCATTAATGAACTTAACGAAAAAGGCACATACATTCTAAAAGTTTCTCACACTATTTAGGTTTACGCACTCAGAGATGAATTATAAATTGCTCCATATTCAAGATTATAGGTGGAGCTACTATATGACATCTTGTCAAGTGAATAAAAGACTGCAGCAAATGTAAAATGAAACAGAATGAACAGGGAGATCTTCAAACAGCACTTCTATTCAGAAACTGAAATTAACAATCAGACCTGATACTAACTCACAGGTAAATGATGGAAATTAAAGAAATAGTTCAGTAGTTTAATAGCATGAAGCAGTATCAGAAAGTATGTTAAATATGTCAGTTATTTGGCTGTAAAGTTTGACGTGTGCTGTCAAAGGCTGCAGAAACAGGTACAGGTTTGTTTACTCATAACTTAATTAAACAAAAATGACAGGTATTTAGTGAGTTATTTGTTTAAGATATTACACTTACACACCTGTTTACACTCTTAAGAAAAATGGTTCTAAACAGTACCAGAAAAGGGTTCTTCGGCTTGTAACAATAGCAGAACCCTTTTTAGTGCTAAATAGAACCTTTTTATAGGGTTCCATTTAGAACCATGCTTTGAAAATGCTATATAGGAACGTAAGGGTGTTCTAAATAACCTTTTAATGATAGTTTTTCATTAATATTAGTATATTAATATAAGTATTATTAGTATATATTATTTATTAATATTGTTTTTTTACCCCTATATCTGCCTAGTCTTATAATATTTTGAAGTGTCTATTAGGGTTTTACATAAAATCAACAAAAACAACGTGTCAATTAGGTACTTTTTTTTTTTAATAACATGTGAAGTTGTAGCAAAAATGACAGTTTTCTAACAACAGTTATTAGCAGGATACATTAATGAATAACAATGGACATTTAACATAAATATTTAAAGTAAAACAAAATATAACATAAAATAGTGCATTGAAGACCAAGCTTCAGTGCTTCATAATCCTCTATGATGCCTTTAAGTTAATCATTATCTTTATTTGCTGTGACTGAATGGCAGTTTCTCTCTGCAGATGATGAGGTTGTAGGATGTGACAGCATCTGAAATGCACAACTGAGTTTAGATACGCGTCTCCTTTCATTTGTTTACGTGAAAACAGTTTTTTTATGAAGGCCAAAAGTAGTATGTGAGCACTTCTCAATGTTAAAAGGAAGAAAGTCATGGGATAGCTGGGTATGTTTATGCATAAACCCAAGTAATAAAAAAAATCTAACAAAATGGACCATACGTTCAATATCTTTGTTACTTAGTGAAGAACAGGAGAGTAGTATCCTTAACTGAATAGAGCTGGCCACACTTACATGTATTCTTAAACAAAAAAGAGAAAAGACATAGAAGAGACAATGTTCTTCAGAATTATATGGTTCTAAATAAAACCATTACTGCATGTAAAGAACCATCTTTTTTTAGAGTGTACGGTGTTGTCTTTCATAAATAAAATAATACATTTTCATGATAGTTTTAAAATGCTGTTACAGATAAATGTGAAATATTTGGTTTATTTAATTTTTTTTCTACCAGCCAATAATATCTATTGCAGTGTCACATAGGCTGAAGCTCCAGACCAGCAGTCTCAGACGGGGGCGGAGCTTATAGCTGAGTGAGGTTTTATTGGTGGAAGCAGGTTTCGACATTCATCAACTCTGCTCTAACTTCCTGCCAGAAACTGCTTTCATGTATTGCTTTATGGCTGTTTTGACATAAACAGTGGTTCATAATTTTAGTTAGAATAATTTTTAACATGCAACATCAATTTTTGCACACAAACTTAATTACTCAGTCAGTGCACATTAGATTTATTAAATCTGCTCTATTCAGCAATGAAGATTATATAATGACATTACGCATCTTTTCAATCATGTCATCCTCCAGTGGTCCATTAAATGAGGAGCTCCAGTGCTCCATCTGTCTGGAAGTGTGCACTGATCAAGTCACCACTCCATGCGGATACAACTTCTGAAGAACCTGCCTCAACAAGCACTGGACAAACACACTGACCTGCTGCTGTCCAACCTGTAAAGAGACATTCAGCAGAAGACCTGACCTTGAGATTAACAAAACCAGTGGCACCATAATGGAGGGAAAGGTTAGGATGATTCAAAGGGCCCTGTTCAGAGAAGGGGACCCCGGAAAGCAACCTCTACCGAGGGGAACAGACCAACCCCCGCTTCCACTCCCCCGAAAGCGAACTCTACAGAAGACCCAAGTCAATATGCTACTCAGGGGTCCCAGAAACAATAGCAGCGCCCCTGAACACAACACTGAGAGTTTTGCGCAAAACTTGAATGAGAATCTCAGTCAAGGAAGATCTGAGGTCTTCTGTGACTTCTGTGATGAAAGAAAGCAGAAAGCTGTGAAGGCCTGTCAGAAAGCTCTTACTGTGAGACTCACCTGGAGCCTCATCACAGAGTCCCACGTCTAAAGAAACACAAACTGATAAACGCTGTAGAAAATCTGGAGAATTATATATGCCAGAAACACTAGAGACCTCTGGAGCTGTTCTGCAGAGATGATCAGATGTGTGTGTGTCTGTTCTGCACTGAAGGAGACCACAGGACTCACAACACTGTTCCTATAGAGGAGGAGAGTCAGCAGAAGAAGGCAAGAGATACAAACAAAACACTATAAACACCCATGCAATGCAGTTTTCTTTTCTGTGTGCTGACATGTTGAAGAGCTCGTCCCTTTTTCATGTTAAGGGTCGGTCACACTACACTTTTCGTGCCATTGACTTTGTGGAAGAAAATTCATTTTATGTTCATTTTATGCTTCTGTATTGCAAAAACCTTTTGGTATGGCTGTGTAAAATTACAAAGGGTCTGGAGATTTCTAGCCTAAGATGTATGGACGACAAGGGAGGGGTCCATGTGAGGGTGTTGGGAGGAAAAGAGACCCAGGGGAGATGGGCCAGATGTATGGTAATGACCTGAAAGGTTATTTGGGCCCTAAAATATAAGATGATATGCTTTTGTAGAATGATATAGTAGAATGTTGTTTTTTTCTTCAACATATGTGGAAAATTACAGCAGAGAGATGTTTTGTAACCTTGTGACCTTGAGTGTCTAGAGTGTGCAGATATAAGGTAGAGGAGCACCCTCCCCTGTTGGTCACACTCTGCAGCAACTGGTGTTTCTGTATGACTGTCTGACCCTCTTTGCAAAGAATTAAAACCTTTTAAAAGACTAAGTGTGAGTTTGTCTCTTGACTGATGAGAGTAAGTTAAAATTTGCCACAACAATTTGGTGTCAAGAAGTGGGATTCCTTGGATGTGCCTTCTGGACCTGAGAGCGAACGGTGACTGATCATCCTGGACTTAGAGTCCAGCCCTACCCCGAACAGATTAAGGGACGAGGGACCGACCGCCAGGGCCCGGGGAGAACACCACTGGAATCTGTAAACAAACTCAGGCGGCTACAGGACTCTCGGGTAAGAGACAAATCAACTTTTCTAAAAGAATTTGGGTTTTGATTAGAATTGGAATTAAGAGAGGGATAAACCATATTGGTGGGTCTGACTCTGTGGTGCCCCGTAACTGAGATCACTGCGTGCGGAAGGGAGCGTGATCAAAGGGGTCTCAAAGGAGACTGAACTGCGTGGGAGTGAAATGATACAGCACAGGTTGAAAGTTTTCTAGGGGAAACTGAAACTGGGCAACGAGGCGTGACGGGAGATTGAGCAAGAAATTGAGATCAGGAGATCCAAATATTTTGAAGCAAGAAATTAGAATCACGCGCAACGCAGTTAACAGATTTCTAAGAGGGAAAACTGAAACTGTGCGGGTATCAGTTGGAGTGGCTGATGCGCTCCGTTTCTTCCGGTTTCAGGAAAATCCGGATCTGTTGGAGACGTCCGACAGATTATTTAGGCGCCTAAAGGGAAAATCCACAGAGAAAAGAAAAAACCAATATGGGGAAGAATGGCAGGGTGGAAGAAACGGTGGAAAGCGGGCCTGCTGGATCTGCAACACTGATGATCATGCGGTCAATAAGTGTACGAAGTGCCGAGTTTGCAGGAAGGATGGTCATTGGGCTAAAGACTGTCCGGAGAACCAGCGAGATCAAGAAGCAGACTGAGGGCAGGAGGTCGGAGAGCAGGCGAGAGGAGGGGTCCAGGGTGAGCAGTCTCAGAGGGCCACTGAACAGGGAAGTGAAAATGTTTTAACCACACACACACACACACTGATGTACACACTGCTCTCTGCAATGAAGAAAAAGCTTGCGTTTCTTTGTGTGATTCTGATGTGATTTGATGAAAATTGATAAATGTTTGATGATGTATGAAAGTGAAGCATTTAAGAAAATGCCCAAGTACCCCATGCTAGTTGAGGGGGTAATGATTGAGTTTTTAGCCGATTCTGGGGCTTCGAGGTCATCAATACGACCATGTGACTTGCCATGTCAACCGTTATTGACAGATAAAATAAATAAGTCAATTTCTGCATCAGGGCATGCAATTTTTGAAAGATTTACAGTGCCTCTAAATTGTGAAACAGAGGAGGGCAAATTGCTGTACCATGCATTCATTTATACACCAAAATGCCCTGTGCCCATTTTGGGTAGAGATCTGCTATGCAAACTGAATTTGACACTGGTTGCAGACTCCTGGGGTGTCAGAGTAGCAGAGGGGGGGGGGGGGGGCAATGGTGTTGTTTGCGAGCAGAACCACAGTGGGCTTATGAATGGCACATCACAAATCATGATTGGGCTGAAATGATGTGCGAACTGGCTAAAAGACAAACTGAGCCATCTACCTCAGAAATAATGCTGTCTGACAATTTACATTGCACATCACATGTCGTAGTGGAATTAGACAAACAGTATGAAAAAGACTGGTTTGAGGGGGAAAAAGGTGAAACTTTGAGTTTTGAGAAGATATTTTGGACAGAAAGTACGTGTGCTATTTTAGTCAGCTTGACAGAAAAACGGCTTCCTTTTTTTCTAATGTCAGAGTCTGTGCCTCATTTATCACTCTCCAAGGCCAAAGAGCAGACATGGGCTGAGCTGGGAGGATTTGTGAAGCGCTGTGTTGAGACTACAGGCTGGTGTGAGATAAGTGCTGATGTGAAACACAGTGAGAGTTTAGGAGCATTTATGTTGGATTGCAAGCATGAAATTGAGGTAGGGAGAGAAGTGATGCACATTGATAAGAACATTAAGGGAAATCACTGCAGGACAGACATTTGCGTTTCAGAAATTCACCCAGCTTTGGCGGATGTGCCATCCGAGATGTGAGCAAAACATAAGTATGATGTGGGGTTGATAAATTGTGAACCTGTAGTAAATCACCCCAAAGTCTGATTACAGGCCGTACCAGTGACAGTATCCCCTGAAAAGAGAGGCGGGTACTGGGAATAAAACCAGTTTTTGACGCCTTAGTAAAACAAGGCATTATTGTCGAGCGCAGTGATTCCCCTGTAAGAACTCCCATTTTTCCTGTGAAAAAGATAAGAGACAAAGGTCAACCAACAGAGTGGCGTTTTGTGCAGGATCTACAGGCAGTAAATGCAGCTGTCAGGCAAAGGGCTCCATCAGTTCCAAATCCATATACGATTTTGTCACAAATACCACAAGATGCAACATTCTTCTCAGTGGTAGATTTGGCTAATGCATTTTTCAGCGTGCCAGTGGACAAAGACATTCAATTCTGGTTTGCATTTGAATTTGATGGTAAAAAGCTACACATTCACGAGAATGAGCCAGGGGTACTGTGAGAGCCCGAGCCGATACAATGAGGCGCTTAGGAGAAGTCTGGAGCCTTTGACCCTGACAGCTGGAACCGCTTTGCTGCAGTACGTGGATAATCTTTGTCTTTGCGCACGTGATGAGGCCACGTGTTTGGCTGACACTCTGGCCCTTTTACAGCATTTGGCTGGGGAGGGCCACAGAGTCAGCTTGTCTAAACTGCAATTTGTGAAACAACAAGTTACACTTTTGGGTCATGTCATAACACCAAACAGTAAATCCCTGTCTGACAAAAGAATTCAAGGCATTAAAGATGTACCAAAGCCAATTACAAAGAAACAAATGCTGTCATTTTTGGGCATGTGTTCGTATTGTCGAACATTTATTCCTAACTATGCAATTCTTGAGCAGCCTCTGAGAGCCCTAACAATAGGGAAGGGGTTGAAGTCGACTGACAAAATTGATTGGAATAACGAGGCAGAAAAGGCATTTTTAAATATGAAAATTCAGCTGTCTCAGGCGCCAACTTTGGGCCTGCCGGTACCGACTAAGCCTTTTGTTCAGATGGTGGATGAGAAAAATGGGTTTATGACTTCTGTGTTGTTGCAGCATCATGGAGACAAATTGAGACCTGTGGCTTATTTTTCAAGCAAACTAGATCCGGTTGCAGCAGGCCTGCCACACTGTCTGAGGGCGGTGGCTGCTGCTGAACAGGCCGTGATGGCGTCTAGAGAATTTGTAGGTTACTCTGACCTGATTTTAAATGTGCCACACGCTGTGTCTATGATCTTGCAGAAACAGAAAACATTGCATTTATCGGCGGCTAGGTGGTTACGATACCACACTATCTTGCTTGATATGCCGAATATCACTATTAGACGATGCACAATCTTGAATGCTGCTACTCTCCTTCCAACGCAGGAGGATGGGGAGGAGCATCATTGTTGTCTAACTGCACTAGAACAAGTGTGTACACCGCGTCCAGATCTTTCTGATGTACCACTTGAAAATTGCAAAAATGTCCTCTTTGTGGATGGCTCAGCTTTCAAAGATCCACAAACAGGCCAGAATAAAGTCAGGTATGCAGTAACAACTGAATTTGACGTCTTGGCATCTGGCTCATTGCCAGCAAATTATTCAGCACAAGCAGCGGAGCTTGTGGTGCTGACTGAAGCGTGTAAACTTATGGAAGGAAAGTGTGTAACGATATACACCGACTCGCGTTATTCATTCGGGGTCACGCATGACTTTGGAGCACTGGAAACACAGAACATTTTTAAAGTCAGATGGGTGCCCAATAATGAATGCTTCTCTGGTGGCAGATTTGCTGGAGGCCATTCTGCTGCCAGACAAGATAGCCATTTGCAAATGTGCAGCACACACCCATAACAAAGATTTCGTATCCACAGGAAATGCCAGAGCTGACGCAGCTGCGAAGGCTGTGGCGGCTAAGGAGACAAAAGACACAGAGTGCACCTTGCTATCTGAATCTAATCCAGTCATTTCCTCTTCTTTACAGAGCATGCAGGCATTTGGCTCACAGGCAGAGAGGAACCTGTGGAAAAAGTGTGGCTGTAAAGTGACTGATGGTGTCTGGATGAGCTGTGATGGCAAGCCTTGTTTACCTCGACACTTCTTTCCTCATTATGCCATGTCGATGCATGGGAAAGACCATGCATCGAAAGGGGGAATGGTTGCACAAATTAAAGAATTGTGGTTTACAAAGGGGTTCACAACATTTGCTGAAAATTTTTGTAAAAGATGTGTCATTTGCAATACCCACAATGTAGCAAAAGGTATAAAAATGCCTCAGGTATCACAGCCGATACCGACTGGTCCTTTTGAATATATGCAAATGGACTTCGTCGAGCTGAAACTCAGCTCAGATAATGGGGCACACTTTGCTAATGAGGCAATTAAACAGGTGGGTAAATTTTTGGGAATAAATTTGAGGACACATTGCAGCTATCGACCCGTCTCAGGAGGTGGAGTCGAACGTCAGAACGGAATAATTAAGAACAAATTGGCTAAATGTTGTGAGGAAACTGGACTCACATGGGTCAAGGCGCTCCCGATCGTGCTCATGTACATGAGAATGAGAAAACGATCTAGGGTAAACCTAAGCCCATTCGAAATTCTCTTTGGAAAACCACCTTATATGGGAATAGATGGGGGTAAACAACAGCTGCCATCGACAGAATTGTGTGAGCATGACATGTTGAGTTACTGCAAAGAAATGTCTTCTCTGTTGTCCAATGTTTCTGTGCAGGTAAAAGCGGCACAGGGGAAAGTTGCTGAAACTCCCCTGCACGACATCAAACCAGGAGATTTCGTGGTGGTACGAGATCTGAGGAGGAAGGCGAAAAGGTGGCTGGAACCGTTCCAGGTGCTTCCGGTTACCCACACGGCTGTGAAGGTAGCGGAGAGGGCAACGTGGATTCACGCCAGCCACTGCAGAAAAGTTCCATCTGCACCTCAGGAGGAGGAACGGAGGGAGTAAAAGATCTGACACGTCACCAAATGTCAGGATCCTGTATAAACACAGTGTCTTTTTGATTGCAAATGGATCTGTGGTGAAAGTAAAGCTTAGTAAAAATTAAGAATTATGAGACTTAAAATGATTCGATGAATTAGGTATGATATTTGTTTGTCTGTATTTCTGTATACAACTATTGAGTATTGAATTTGAAAAGGTCTTGTTGTATTATATTGGAAATAATAGTTTTACAAGACAGGTGTGCATGCAAGGTTCGTATTTGGTATGTGAGAAGTGACTGAGGGTCTGACCCATGTCAGAAGTGCAGTAGCAGTGTTTACTCATTTAGCCCAGCTTCCAGATAGTGAATATGTACTTGTTTTGCAGCCAATTAATTTGAAAAATTAATAAATTAACCAGGAGTTTGTAAGATGTTGGGTATATCATGCTGTTTTCACATTCCAGACTACAGTGAGAATGTCACCAATATCATCGCTCACATGAGAATGGCCTAAAAAAGCCTGAACGAGCGAGCAACGCATGGCTTGAATGGCTGACAAATCTGTGGGGAGGATGGGGATATTGGTTGTTTAACACTGTGGTACCGATTGTGGGGGCAGCATTAGTGTTATTGGTATGTTTACCATGCATTTTCCAGTTTGCATCCAGCTCAGTACAGAGATTGGCAAAGACTAGTGTGACACACCAACTGTATAAAATGCCTGTTTATCCTGAGAATATGATTTCAGAGATGTGTGATGAGAAGACGACCGAAGAAGAGACCATTAGTAGCATAAGCTACAATGAGATGAAACAAAGCGAAATTGAACTTTAAGATGTTTGACTAAGTGTTTAGCCCATCTGTATCTATACTGTTTAGCTTGCTTGAATTAGGGTCTGTCCCCACATAAAAAGCCTTAGCATGTTTTCATACTTCTTTCAAGAATTTAAGAGAGTGATCATTTATACGAAAATCTGAGATGAAGAGTATAAATGTGATGTAATAGCTTAAATTTGCTTTATGATTATTTAAAGTATACCAAAATATAATCCAAGTAAAATAGTAAGATGGTAGAAGTAGAAATGAATTTTTTCACTGTTTGATGATTTATCAAAGAATGATAAAAAGGGGGAAATTGTGGAAGAAAATTCATTTTATGTTCATTTTATGCTTCTGTATTGCAAAAACCTTTTGGTATGGCTGTGTAAAATTACAAAGGGTCTGGAGATTTCTAGCCTAAGATGTATGGATGACAAGGGAGGGGTCCATGTGAGGGTGTTGGGGAGGAAACCAGACCCAGGGGAGATGGGCCAGATGTATGGTAATGACCTGAAAGGTTATTTGGGCCCTAAAATATAAGATATGCTTTTGTAGAATGATATAGTAGAATGTTGTTTTTTACTTCAACATATGTGGAAAATTACAGCAGAGAGATGTTTTGTAACCTTGTGACCTTGAGTGTCTAGAGTGTGCAGATATAAGGTAGAGGAGCACCCTCCCCTGTTGGTCACACTCTGGTGTTTCTGTATGACTGGTGTTTCTGTATGACTGTCTGACCCTCTTTGCAAAGAATTAAAACCTTTTAAAAGACTAAGTGTGAGTTTGTCTCTTGACTGATGAGAATAAGTTAAAATTTGCCACAACAACTTCGATTCATACACATATGAATCCGGGAGAGCAGAAGTTGCAACTCCTGCAAAGTTGTTTTGCATTTCAATGCATTCCAAAGTTCAAGTTCGGTAAACTTTGATCTGTGAATTTGTATCACATGAAAACATGTGACTAATAGAAGATCGATATGTCAAGGCATGACCTTGAAGCCAAGAAAATAAATTTAAACTGCACTGCTGCAAGAAAATGGGGAATAGATTGTATATTTTTACCTTTTGAATTTATTATTATTTGAACTGGGTAGATTACTTACAAATTGCAGTCAGTTACTGATTACAGATTACATGATGAAATCGTCTCGGTTACGTATGGTAACCATCATTCCCTGATGGAGGGAACGGAGAAGTTGTGTCGAGTGTACAACACTAGGGGTCACTTTTGGGAGCCCAAACAACTATGGCATCTTTGAGAAAAGGCCAATGAAATTGGGTTTGCAGAATTTGCATGGCTGGCCATGCCCCGGACATCCGGGTATAAATAGGCCAGTGTGATATCTGCACACTTGTTCTGTTCTGAGCAGTTGAGAAGTGTCTCAACCCACTCAGAGGCAATTCGGAGTTGTAGCATGAAGGACACAACGTCTCCATTCCCTCCACCATGGAAAAGGGTTACCATACATAAGACTTAAGACCTCGCTCTCCAACATCTGCCATAGAGGCAGAGGTCCCCTCAGCCAGAGCATTTTCCCATTTAGTAATACTCACGAAAATATAACAGCTGAAAAGTCTTGGTAGCAACGTTGGGACAGTGACTATAAAAAAGCACTACGGAGATCACATCCTACCCGATGGGGAGGTAACTTGTGAAGATCCACCTATGGACTGACAGAGGAAGTACCACATAGGGAAGGTACTGGGTGGGCTCCGCGTAAAGGGAGACCTACCAAAACCCAGAACATAATGACAGAATGTCTGTCTAGGGGAACACTGAGCCTCAGGGCAATACAGTGTAAAATACCCACATGGGGCCTCGAGAGGAGCCACTACATGTGGAGCACTAACCCAAAACAAGAGTTCACTCAAGGGAACCTACCTCGTAATGAGTTCTACAGACAAGTTCCACCACCGAACTTGCTAAGAAAAAAGTGCTTATATGATGGAAAAGTAGTCCAGAGTTCATGAAAAGAACCTAAGCTAGACTGAATAAGTGCATACCTACCTTGTGGGGAGAAGCGCTGGTAGCAAGCTCTACACCCCACCAGTCTCCTGAGTCAAAGAACGGACGTTCAGAACTCTAGAAGAAACTGGTGACCCCACCTGGTGACCCCTTTCACCAGGGCTGCTGATGCAGCCAGCACCTGGTAGATTGAGCCCTCACTCCCAGTGGGCAGGGTAGGCTTCTGGCCTGATAGGTCATTAGGATTGCTTTCACAATCCAGTGGGAGATCCTTTGTCTGGAGACAGCATTACCCTTCTGCTGTCTTCCAAAGCAGATAAAGAGCTGTTCAGAATGTCTGAAACTCTGAGTGTGATCTTGGTATGTGCGTAGGGCTCGCACTGGGAACAACAGAGACAGGTCAGGGTCCTCTTCCTGGAAGGGGATAGCTTGAAATGTTACTACCTAGCCCCCGAAAGGAGTGGTGGGAAGCTTGGGCCCATATTCAGGCCGAGGTCTCAGGACAACGTGAGAGTCTGCCGGTAGAGAAGCTACGGTGGCCGATACAGGACTAAGATGTAGTAGTCTGTGACAGCAGAGATAGCCAGCAATGAGGTTTCTTTACAAAGGTAATTTAATGAGCTATATTTAGTTAGTAATTCAATAAATCGATATATTATTGTGAATATTATTGTTACTTATTCATCATCGTGTCAGTGTTCTATTTGCAAGAACAACATAGTGCCGAAACGTGTTATTTTTGTCCCTTAAGAGCTACTGTACAAAAATGGTGGTAACTTCCATGTAAGGGGACCCGTGGTGTATGTAGATTTTAATTATATGATAAAGATGTCATGTTTCATAGCTACACATCACGTTTATTTACAAAAGTAATCCAAAATAAATACAATCCAAATTGAGACTTGACTTTACTTGACATGAACAGACTTGACTTGAACAGACTAGACTCACTGACAGCAGGTTACAACATCAATACACGACAAGAGACAATGGCAACATGAGGGCTATAAATACCAAACAAACAGAGGGTCACATGACAATCCAACCAATGAGGAACAAGACACATAACTAGGACAACCAATAGGCTTGTTTGACTTCATGTGGTGCCGCAAAGATCGGCTGCCACCTGACAAAAGCAATGCATTCTGGTTAGAACATTTGTCAAATTTTAATCGGCGCTGCAGCCGCCTTACAATCACATATGCCAAGTACCGCAAAAGCCAAATGAGACCAGCCGCCTAGAGCAGGCGCTGCAGTTGCTCAAAACCGACACACTTTAATCTCATTGTTCAGATTCTGTGATGACAAGCACGAGGTGTTGTGTGTTTATTCTAATTCAATTCCAATAAAGCTCACAAATCTGCATTTTTATAACAGTGAAAGATTTTTTTAGTGTAGTCGCACTGTTATCTTGAGTCATTTTTATTTATTATCAAAAACACTGATAAAAGCATATATCCCCACTTTATTGGTATTTAAATAGTATATGTTTATATTGAACTTTATTCATGCACAGCTGACACTGCATTAAGCAGCATATAAAAAGTGTTTCTGTTGCTCATAAAAATGTTTTTATTTGACAAATATTGCATTTAATTAACTTTATCTGTGATAAGAGTTAGGAAACACTGTGCGAGCATCACTACCGGGAGCAGAAAGTGTCTGACTTGACCGTCTTTTAATTCCATCCTGACTGCAAGTAGCCACACTCGCCAGCCGGTGACAGGCTAGTGTAGTTCATCTCAAACAAGCCTTATGAGAATATGACACATGAACCAAAGAACCAATCAGAACATAACAGACAGACAAGTATAGCACATGACAATCACGAGGGGCAAGGAACACATGACAAACCAGGAAACTAAAGTAAAAGCATGAATAAAAAGTAAAAGACATGAACACCAACAAAACCCAAAACAATCCCTGACAGATTTTTGGAATCTGATAATATAATCCAGATTACATGTAATCAGATATTACCCAGCTCTGGTTATGTGTTTTTAAAAATATGCTGCAGAGCGTGACGTCATACAACCGTTGCAGCTTCCGAAGGAATTTCCCATGCTCAAAGTCTAGTGTGACCGCAGCTATACCCTGAAAACTGTCAGAACATGGAAAGTTAAATTCAGAGATACATGTGTGTATTTTTCTTTGCATGTTGAATCAGCTGGTTCAGACACAGACCGACATGCATGAGATGATCCAGAACAGAATGGAGAAGATTCAAGAGATCCAGCACTCAGTAGAGCTAAGAAAGGTTAGAGATTGAATTATGAAAATTAATGTTAAGCTTCATAATATTTGAATACATAAAAGGTGCTGAATTAAATGTTTTAACTGAATTTTTCTCAACTAATATGATGATGATGATGAGAAATTTCATTTTTGATTGAACTATATCTTTAAAAGTCAGCATGAAATGGAAGTTGCGTTTTTCTTCTTCCCTAATGTGACATATCTGAGCGAAACAGCTTCTCGGTCGAGGAAAAATGTAGGGTCGTATGTAGGGATGCACAATATTGGATTTTGCCGATATCCCATCATTTTCAACTCATTTTGGCCGATAACCGATGCCGATATATAATTATTTTTAATTTTGGTTCGTTTTTAACAAGAACTTATTTGTTATAATTAAATAAACAATAATAAAGTTATTTTATAATGACAGTACACTGAAGATTTGAAAGTAACTATAAATAAACCATGTATCAATCACTGCATTATTATTTATATTTTTCAGAAAGACGCAGTGGTAACCTTAACATTTTATTTTATGATTTAACATTTGTAAATGGTGTAAAGCAAAAGAGTTGTAAAAATTCTGAAAATGAATAAATCAGTATATATACACAATTATTTAATTTAAGTGTCATGTTTATTTTTATTGATGTAAGATCAAGCTTCTGACCTTTAAATCAAAACATACTCATGACTTCATGGCATGAATTACTGCTTTATTTAATCAGAAACACTGTCTAAACATTATTTGTGTATTTTGCTTTCATTTTATTAGAAGTAAGCCAACAGCGTCCCCTAGTGAATTAAAACTCCTTACTGAGTTGACATTAGGACCCGGGGGGCTCTATCATACACCGAATTCTGTACTGTATTCTCAGTTTAAATGCAGCGATCCAAAAGAGTGAATCTTATCATTTATTCAGGCAAACTTTGCTTCAAGAATGAGCCACACTGCTGACGTGATCTAATCACTAGCCCACCCTGAGCACATGTGAGTTAATGTATTGAATGTATTACACAAGTGAGTTAAGACATAACAGCATAATTTTTCATATCGGACCGATATTTACATTTAAAGCCATTATCGGCCAGGGAAGAGAAGAAATGCTGTCACAAGAGGGAGGGGAAGCTATTTTGATTACAGATTACACAGGCACATACATTTAAAGAAATAATGTGCATAGACAAATCATCTAATAAATATATGCAATATTCCATAAAAATAAGAATTGCCCATTTATATTTCATGGTGTTTGTAAATCAATTTAAATACATAAATTAATTTGCTAATTGATCTCATTTATCAGAGAAATAAAGAGAAAGAGAAATCAGCCAGTGTTGAGCTCTTCACTGATCTGATCCGCTCCATTGAGCGATGTCAGTCTGAGCTGCTGAAGATGATGGAGGAACAGCAGAAAGCAGCAGAGAAACAGGCTGAAGATCTCATTAAAGAGCTGCAGCAGGAAATCACTGATCTGAAGAAGAGAAACACTGAGCTGGAGCAGATCTCACACACTGATGATCATCTGCACCTCCTACAGGTCTGTCAACATCTACCTAAATCAGAGGTTCAGGATCTACCCCATCTGAGGGTCCTACCCCCTATTAGCATCATTCAGATACTATTAGTTTTTAATTATAATTATGATGTTATACTATTAGTTTATATATATATATATATATATATATATATATATATATATATATATATATATAAGTAAAAGTTTTAGTATTTTTTTTAGTTTTTTATTTATCTATTTTTTTTAATGCGTCTATAGTTCTCTTTCAAACAATCGCTCGGTATCTCACTACGGGAAACGCCTCAGGCGTGATAGACTATGGAAGCACCAATCACACCACGAGATTTTCTCAATGCTCCAGTGGATTCTAAGGCTATATTCGGATTAGACAGATCCTGGCCTGTTTTCTCTCTGTCTGCTAGATGAAGCCAAAGAAATCTGCTGGCTTTTTATCAGGAGGGTTGGAGAAAGTGTTCTGCTCATCCTTTGGTCCTTGCGACGGTAACCAAGTGTTACAGGCTTCAGTTTGCTGTAAAACCCCCTCCTTTCAACGGGGTTATAAGCATCAGTAGCAACAGGGGATTTGACTCAGGTGCTAGAAGTAGAAGTAGCCTCCCTTTTAGAGAAAAGAGCTATAAGACAACTTCCAGTGGGGGAAACTCAGAAACTTTGTGTTTGTTTGTTTTTTCAATGGAAGTTGTGGTTCTCACAATTTTGAAGAAAAAAAAAAAAAAAAACATTAGACAACTAAAAATCACATGCAATTTATGAATGAATGATTCCAAGATGTACTTGTTTCCTTACTGGATGAATCAGAGTTTTTGAAAAAATCTCTTGTAGGATTCAAAGAAAAATTAATTTTAAAAGCCACTTTTCACCACCTAGTGGCATACAATGTAACAATGTAATCGATAAATCTTCATTTGAAGTGTCAAATTACTTTTTAAAACTTTTATCCCAGTACTACTTTGATTATTTGAATGTTTTTAACACAGAAACGATACTGTCTGTGTGGTTGAAAAGACTGTTTGTGAAGCTGTTTTATTACATGACAGCTGCTCTCTGTAGGTAGGCGGCAGCGTGAAGGCAGATTTATGTTCAAATCACACTGGTGTGATTTGAATACATATAGACATATAGATATACATATACATATACTGTCTGTATATGTATATGTAATATCAGTGAATTGGTGCACCTGAGTGAGCAAACGGCAGTCCATCGATGCCAGGAGCTTCTGAGAGCCGGAAACGGTAGGAACAAACTTCTCCATCAGTGTAACCATCGCAAGCTTCTCCAGATCACTGACAGACAGAACCAGAATATAAACTTACTGGAAGCTGTTCACTCTTTAAATACAGTTTTCATATGTAATGCAGTACATTCTAAAGTGGATGAACATATCACACCTGAAATTAAAGTGCTAAACACTGAAAGTCTTACCCTTTTGTGATCATCTGACGTTCTGCATTCGGAACAAAACATTCTTCAACTCTTGTGACAGCAGCTTCTGGAACATGATCTTGACTGTCAACTCATCAAGTGATGTTTGACAAAGGCATTACTGATTCAGACATTGCGGGGCACAATAACCAGAGAAAAGTCTCTGCTGGGACGGTGTAATAGTCAGACTCCACTCACTGCCTTGCGGTTTAAGGTCAATAGGAATCCGGTCCTTCTTCACGGTGTCTTTCAGCACTCCAGTGTAGTACATGACCATCACCTCATACAGCAGACTGTGCCGTGCGCTGCATTGAGCTGGTGTTCTTCAGGACAATGGAGAGTTTGGCGTCTACACTGATACAAGGTCATGTCCCATCCATGATCATCTCAACACTCACAATGATGTTATGGGGGATGGATACAAAGCCGGCTTGGAGCCGAAGCAACTGGCCATCTTGGGGCAGTTTTGAATGCAGTTTACAACCCTCACTTAATTCTCTCATTTTATAATAATAAACATTAAATAAAAATAAAATCACAAAATATAAAACTGAATTAGTTTGGTTAAAATAGTTAATGGTCTGTGTTGCACACGAAGAGCCTTTGTTGAACAGTAATGAAAAAAACACTATTTTCGGAAATAATGTATAGCACAACAAATCAAGCACCTCTTGAGTGATTTGAAACAGTCCTTATATCAGGTGCTAACATGACAGACAAATGTCAAGAAAAGGTCAAAACATTAAAGAAAGTTACCTGATTGAATAAAAACATCATCATTATGGCTCTGTTGTTCCTCAGCTGTGTTTTCTCTTCATCATCTTCCTGAATCCGTCGCATCAGTCACACACAACCAAACCTTTCCTAGCCCCTAAGAAACACAGAATCACAGTGACTTTCACTTTATATGACAACGGTTTCGCTGAAGACGGTTTTAAAGAAAAAAAAAACTATTGGTATACTGGATGTACGTAAAGAAAGAAAATTTGGAAATGTCAAAATAGCAACCATGGTGCCTTAGAAACGTTTTGTTCTGGTAATAATGACACTACATAACGTTTAATGTACATAGACACTGCATTCAGATTATTTATTCAGACTGAATCAGATCTCTGCATGTTCCAATATATATTTAGCCTGTTGATTTTTAACAAGGTCGGTACTGTTTTTGGTAATCACTAGGTAGAAAATCATATCCTTAAGTAAAACCAGTTGAAAACCGAGGAAGATTGTGGAGTCCAATCAATTTGAGAAGTTCAGTTGAAGTCAGCAGAAAGAAAAGAAAAACTGCAAAGACAAATGAACAGTCATTCAGGTAAAATAATCTTTAACAAACCTCTCAGCTTATTAGTGAGGATCAGATTTCTGTGATGAAGCAATCAATAACCAGCATGGAAGGACTTGTATTGTTTCATTTAGTAGGTCTACTGCCCTTTTCAAAAGTGAGCTGCTGCGCTTCGCTTCATTTACAGCTGATCTTAATCTACCCCCATCTACTGTTGGTATGGAGCAGAAACACCCTTCATCTCTGGAGGGGCCTTCTACTTCCAAGCTGCACTGAGACACGTTGTTGACTAGAATTTCTTAAGTTCAATTTAAATTAATGAATCTTTTACCTGCTTAGAAGCGAACATTTTTTAGGTTGAGCAATTACATTGACTCGGTTCCATTTTCATGTCAGAACAACCTCAGCTTGATAAACCAAACCCTGATGTGTACATCACAGAGACTATTTGGCATCTGCAAGGCGTATTTTTTTTTTTTTTTTAGAGGGCTCATCTAAAATGTCTATTGGACACTTCCTATCAGATGTACACATACACTGACCAACAGAAAATAACCATATTCTGCATGAGATGTGAATATTTAGCCTGCCCTGCTGCGCAAAAAAAAAAAAAAAAAAAAAAAAAAAAAAAAAAAAAAAAAAAAAAAAAAAAAAAAAAAGTCTAGGATGAAGTATAATATGACTTAATGAAAGTCAACAAAATGCTACATTTCCAGGAAATTGCACATTACTTTGTAAATAAGTTACTGAAGACATTCTTTCCCATCTCCAGCTGTTAACATGGGATTACAAAAATGTTATGACTTGATTCTTCTTTATATAACAGCATCTGAATGAAGACAATATTGCTTAGGAAATAAACTACCCATGCAAATAATTATGCCCATTATTATGCAAATACACTAGAGAATGATTTGTTCATGACCATCTGCTCACAAACATTAGTACAGAGACAAAATGAACAACGAGGATCTTTGTTGACTTTCAGTTTCATACAAGAATGAAAACTTTAATGCACCAAGTAGACAGGGCATTAGAAGGCTTTACACAGAGTGCTCGTTTAACTTTGGTTTCACCACAATATCAGCAAATCCATGCACTTGAGTGAGCAGGCGGCAGTCCATCGATGCCAGGAGCTTCTGAGAGCCGGAGACCGTAGGAACAAACTTCTCCATCAGTGTAACAGTCTCAAGCTTCTCCACATCACTGACAGAAAGAACCAGAATATAAACTTACTGGAAGTTTGTCAGTTTATCATATTTAAGTGTAGTACATTACATCTGTTAACCATAAATACATCACGGCTGAAATGAAAATGCTGTTAAACACTGAGTCTTACCCATGTTCGATCTTTCTAACGCTCTGCATTCCCAGTCCCTCTATACGGAACAAAACATTCTTCAATACTTGTGACAGCGGGTTCTGGAACGTGATCTTGACGGTCAACTCTTTACCCACCACAGCATCCTCCAGAGGCTGAAACGGTACAAACACGATCAATGGATGCAGAATGAAATGAGAATAAGATTTGAGAGCTAAAAATGGAGGGAATAAACTTCAATGTAGTCTGTTCCTCACACAAACAATCATGTGACTCTAGAAGACATGGACTATAGTGCACAAGTCATAATCAAATCAAATTCAAATTTTATTTGTCACATACATATACATACATAGTACGACATGTAGTGAAATGTATTGTACGACTGTCCAACAAAATTAAGAAAAACCTCAAGTTTACAAAAATACAAATAGAAAAAGTACAGTAAACCTACAGAAACTAGCAATAAAATAACAAATAGATATGAGAATAAAGATAGAATATGATTCAATATAGATTCTATAAAAGTAAAGTGTATGTCAGTGATAAAGTGTCCGTGTGCTGTGCAGTGCAGTAAAGTGTATAAGTGAGTAAAGGGAATACTAAAGACAAAGGGTATGCAAGTCCCACTCATTTATCCTTACGTAACCTTCTACAAATTAGTGCAGATTGTAATTGAAAATGTGCAAAGTGGAAGTGTGGGGTGATGTGATTAGAGTGGAGAGTGGTTAAGAGTCCGGATGGCCTGCGGGAAGAAGCTCCTCCTCATTCTCTCTGTGTTCGCCTTCATGGAGCGGAAGCGCCTCCCTGAACGCAGCAGAGAAAAAGAGTCCATTGTTGGGATGGCTGAGGTCCTTCACTATCTTCCTGGCCCTGGTCAGGCACCGCTTGCTGTAGATCTCCTGCAGGTCAGGGAGCTCGGTGTGAATGGTACGTTCCGCTAAATGCACCACCCTCTGGAGGGCTCGTCTGTCCTGCATAGTGCAGTTCCCGAACCAGGAAGTGATGCTGCCCGTCAGGACGCTCTCGATGGTGCAGGTGTAAAAAGTCTTAAGCACCCGAGAGGGAAGTCTAAAGTCCTTTAAGCGTCTCAGATGGTACAGACGCTGCCTGGCCTTCTTCACCAGGGTGCTGGTATGACAGGACCAAGTCAAGTCCTGCGTGATGTGAACACCCAGGTATCTGAAGCTGTCCACTCTCTCCACTGGAGTCCCGCTGATCGTGATCGGCTGGTATGACCGCTCCTGCTTCGTACTGAAGTCCACTATCAGCTCCTTAGTTTTGCTGATGTTCAGGTGTAGACTATTCACCTGGCACCAACTCTCCAGGTTCTTAATCTCCTGTATGTAGGCCGTCTCGTCGTTGTCTGAGATCAGGCCCAACACAGTGTCATCAGCAAACTTGATGATGGTGGTGGAGTTGGAAGTGGCCACACAGTCATAAGTGTACAGCGAGTACAGCAGGGAGCTCAGAACACAACCTTGAGGGGCTCCAGTGCTTAGGGTGATGGAGGATGAGGTGCGTTTACCCATCCGTACGGCTTGCTGTCTGTCCTTCAGGAAGCTGGAGATCCATTGGCACAAGTATGTGCTGAGACCAAGGACCTCCAACTTGGAGGTGAGTGTGGAGGGAATTATGGTGTTAAACGCTGAACTGTAGTCCACAAACAGCATTTTTACATAATTCCCTTTTCTGCAGTCCAGGTGACTTGTTGTGGTGTGGAGGAGGTGTGAGATGGCATCCTCCGTGGAGCGGTTATATACAGGTCCTTCTCAAAAAATTAGCATATTGTGATAAAGTTAATCATTTTCTGTAACGTACTGATAAACATTAGACTTTCATATATTTTAGATTCATTACAACACAACTGAAGTAGTTCAAGCCTTTTATTGTTTTAATATTGATGATTTTGGCATACAGCTCATGAAAACCCAAAATTCCTATCTCAAAAAATTAGCATATTTCATCCGACCAATAAAAGAATGGCCATTATGTTCATTTATGCACTCAATACTTGGTCGGGAATCCTTTTTCAGAAATGACTGCTTCAATGCGGCGTGGCATGGAGGCAATCAGCCTGTGGCACTGCTGAGGTGTTATGGAGGCCCAGGATGCTTCGATAGCAGCCTTAAGCTCATCCAGAGTGTTGGGTCTTGCGTCTCTCAACTTTCTCTTCACAATATCCCACAGATTCTCTATGGGG
This sequence comes from Barbus barbus, assembly GCF_936440315.1. Lineage (NCBI taxonomy): Eukaryota > Metazoa > Chordata > Actinopteri > Cypriniformes > Cyprinidae > Barbus > Barbus barbus. The sequence goes on along the minus strand of NC_136718.1, from coordinate 25,281,544 downwards.
TTCAGGTCAGGAGAGTTGGCAGGCCAATTGAGCACAGTAATACCATGGTCAGTAAACCATTTACCAGTGGTTTTGGCACTGTGAGCAGGTGCCAGGTCGTGCTGAAAAATGAAATCATCTCCATAAAGCTTCTCAGCAGATGGAAGCATGAAGTGCTCCAAAATCTCCTGATAGCTAGCTGCATTGACCCTGCCCTTGATAAAACACAGTGGACCAACACCAGCAGCTGACATGGCACCCCAGACCATCACTGACTGTGGGTACTTGACACTGGACTTCAGGCATTTTGGCATTTCCCTCTCCCCAGTCTTCCTCCAGACTCTGGCACCTTGATTTCCGAATGACATGCAAAATTTGCTTTCATCCGAAAAAAGTACTTTGGACCACTGAGCAACAGTCCAGTGCTGCTTCTCTGTAGCCCAGGTCAGGCGCTTCTGCCGCTGTTTCTGGTTCAAAAGTGGCTTGACCTGGGGAATGCGGCACCTGTAGCCCATTTCCTGCATACGCCTGTACACGGTGGCTCTGGATGTTTCTACTCCAGACTCAGTCCACTGCTTCCGCAGGACCCCAAGGTCTGGAATCGGTCCTTCTCCACAATCTTCCTCAGGGTCCGGTCACCTCTTCTCGTTGTGCTGCGTTTTCTGCCACACTTTTTCCTTCCCACAGACGTGCCTTGATACAGCACTCTGGGAGCAGCCTATTCGTTCAGAAATTTCTTTCTGTGTCTTACCCTCTTGCTTGAGGGTGTCAATGATGGCCTTCTGGACAGCAGTCAGGTCGGCAGTCTTACCCATGATTGCGGTTTTGAGTAATGAACCAGGCTGGGAGTTTTTAAAAGCCTCAGGAATCTTTTGCAGGCGTTTAGAGTTAATTAGTTGATTCAGATGATTAGGTTAATAGCTCGTTTAGAGAACCTTTTCATGATATGCTAATTTTTTTAGATAGGAATTTTGGGTTTTCATGAGCTGTATGCCAAAATCATCAATATTAAAACAATAAAAGGCTTGAACTACTTCAGTCGTGTTGTAATGAATCTAAAATATATGAAAGTCTAATGTTTATCAGTACATTACAGAAAATAATGAACTATCACAATATGCTAATTTTTTGAGAAGGACCTGTATACTGCTGTTATAAGGCAATTTAAAAAAAAAAAAAAAAAAAAAAAAAAAACCCAACCCTAACCCGGTGTTAAATATTTCTTCAAACTGGAAACTACTTCTGCGTTAATGTGCTAATTTTGACAGCATATAGTTATGATACATCACAAATCAAGACTATTGACTCATTGACGTACAGTGATTATGAGGTCTGGAGTGCGCAGTCTGAAGTTGAACTGTGTGGCTAGAACCTGTTTGGTCTGGTCAACCCGTCCGGTGACCGTGAGCATCAGAGCACCCTGGTCCACCAGATGGTTCATGTACTCGTTATAATGCAGAATCCAAGGAATAGTCTTAGCTGAAGGGAGACAAGGAGCATGACATTAATGACAATAAAACTATTACAATGAGAAACAGGTTTCCTCTTTGCTCACTGCCCATAAGAGTGACCAATTAGTCATGTTACATTCTCAATGTGTAAGAAGATTACTGTTTGTATGTTTTGTTTTCGTTCATGTTGTGACTAAGGTACTAATATGCACCTTTTAGGGGCAAGTAAGGCACAAAGATGGCCTTTTAAGGGACTAGAGGTGCAATTTCCTCGATGAAATTGAAAATCACCAAGTGATTTGACAAAAGCAGCTACCGATTCAGACATTGTGAGGCACAATAACCAGAGAAAAGTCTCTCCTGGGACGGTTTAATAGTCAAACTCCACTCACTCTCTTGCGGTTTGAGGTCAATAGGAATCCGGTCCTTCTTCACGGTGTCTTTCAGCACTCCAGTGTAGTACATGACCATCACCTCATACAGCAGACTGGCCGTGCGCCGCTTTGGGCTGGTGTTCTTCAGGACAATGGAGAGTTTGGCATCTACACCAATACGTGGTCCCGTCCCGTCCATGACGATCTCAATACTCACATCGTGGTCAGTGGGCAATGGATACAAAGTCGGCTTGGAGCCAAAACGACTGGCTGTTTCCACAGCTATGCGCTCCTCCTCTGAACCTGATGAACGGACAGTAAAGAGTGGGAGTGACATTAGTGTCTGTCAAAAATCAAACCTTCACCCTACCCGTTTGTGTTCATCCGCTTCTCCAATTTCCTCTTTTTACATTGACTATCACTCTAGACCAGGGGTCATCAAACTTTATCCTGGGGGGCTGGTGTCCTGCAGAATTTAACTCGAAGCTCCCAGGCAGGTAGGATGAGGCAACTTGAAGTATACCTAGTAAGACCTTGATTAGCTGCTTCAGGTGTGCTAAACTGTGCAAGACCCTCCAGGACTGAACTTTGTGACCATTGCTCTGGACTAATACAATCAGATACAATAACTTCCCAGATATAACAAATTTAACATTGACTACTGCAATTCAGTTTGTAACAGTCAATAGGAAATCAATGGGATGAGAACAAGATTTGACTGAAGTTAAACGGTTTAAAGTAATTGTGCATCATCATTGACATTTTTGCTTAATTCACCATGTTCCAATACACTGAATCCATTTTGCAACGCACTGATTCTTATTTCAGTTTCAAAGCGCTCCAAACAGATCACGTATCGGGAATCATTCGATTCAGATCGTGACAGCGCAGACCCCCCCCAAATCATTTAGAACAGAACTTGAGCGGGTTTGTGAATCTTTAAATTTAATGAGTTGAAAGAGTCGGGATACATACTCCAAAGTCCCAAGCTGAAATGGTTCACGAATCATTCAGATCAGGATTTGGAATGCATATTTTGAATAATTTGATTCAGGATAAGATATCCGAAATTCCAATTAGATTTCTTTCAGTTAACCACCACATTTAAAAAAAAAAAAAAAAAAAAAAAAAAAAAAAAGCTTAATTTATCCCTATGATGAGGTCAAGCTAGGGTTGCCAGGTGTGCAGTTTTCCTCCTTTAATCAAACATTTGTAGTGTGCCTCCAATCCAATAATTGCAAAGAGCATTGTGCCTTGCTACTTCTGAGAAGAAACAAGATCTCAGCTTTCAAATTCTGGCCATTTTAAAACTTCAAACAATACATGCCATTTTGATGCTCTTGACAGATCACTGTAGCTGCTTCAGTTTAAACAGTAGCCGAGTCTCTTCCACTTTAACACAAGTTATAGCAGAGATGCTCACAAGTCTTTAACCTGGAGTCGGAGTTCAGTCGAGTCTCTGGTCACGAGTCAAGTCATTTAATGGCTCGCTTTAAAAATAAAATAAAAATAACTCATTCATAATCCAAGTACTGAAATCTTCCCATTTACGGTTTTATAGGCTATAGACAAAATGTGCTCTGTGTGTAAAAAAATAAAGTTAATCCATTACCATGTTCAAAACAGTTTCTGTAATCAAATTGTACAATTTAAGGAAGAGTCCAATCTACAGTGACACACAAGGAAATGTGACATTACAAACCATACAAATAAAATGTAGGATATAAATCAGGGGTATTCAATTAAAGTTCCAAGAGGCACGTCCTCTATTTTCCAAGCAGAGATCTGGGACAGGGAAGAAAAAAAAAAAAAAAAACCTATCCATGCAAGGCCATGTGGCTGTATAAAATATGATTTTTTTTCCCTGCGTTTTGCTCCTGAAACCTACACCGTTTTTAGTAGATAATGCTTTAAGTAAACTTTGAAACTGCTAGTTGTCCATCTTTTTTGCTCAAGATAAGAGCGTTGATTGTAGCTACATTAGCATTTTAAGTTCCATCCTAGCCATCCAACAACAATTTTCCCAATTATAATTAGGTTACATGATTCTTTTGAAATGTTCTTAGCCTACAGATTAGTGCTAGACCACATCTGATAGATGTAAGAAAGATTAAGTAGGCTACATGTGCAGCATTTTCTGCTGTTTTAGTGAAAGTGGTCTATAATTTTGCTGCTCTCAGTGTTTGGGTTAAAATAACCGCGTCATCCGCCGCTCTTGACTTGGCACCGGCGCGCGTCCGGAGAGAGCGCACGAGCTGAAAGGGCTTGAATAAAGCGCGTTTGGCTTTAGACAAAATACTAGGATATAGCGCTGAAAGACATTTACTATAAACAACCCTGAGCGCTTGTGACCCGCTCCGCTGTTTTGACGCGCTGCCTGTGTAAAATGGTGCTTCCGTTACGGCTCGCGGTGCGGATGCGGTCCGCCTTGAATATCATGAGTGACCCTGGAGCACAAAACCAGTCTTAGTCACTGGGGTATACTTGTAGCACTAGCCAACAATACACTGCATGGGGCAAAATTATCAATTTTTCTTTTATGCCATAAACCATAAGGATATTAAGTAAAGACCATGTTCCATGAAGATTGTAAAATTTCCTACTGTAAATGTCAAAACGTAACTCTTGATTAGTAATATGCATTGCCAAGAACTGCATGACAACTTAAGGCAATTTCTGTATTTTGATGTTTTACCACCCTCAGATTCCAGAAATTAAATCATTGCATCTCTGCCAAATATTGTCCTATCCTAACAAAACGTACATCAGTGGAAAGCTTATATATTCAGCTTTCAGCTGTATAAATCTCAATTTCAAAAGAATTGACACTTATGACTGCTTGTGTGGTCCAGGGCCACAATTATGCATAAATGTATAAGCATTTAAGGATTAAAGACTTGAATTGCTTTTAAAGTGTTCACGAGTTTTTCTTCGAGTCAAGTCTGGAGTCACTTCAAGTCAAGCCTGAGGTCTATAAAAATGCAAATGTCCGAGTCTCTAACTCGAGTGCCCATCCCTGAGTTATAGCACTTAAACCTGAACAAACATCAGAACGCTGAAAGCTACAACAGCTTGTGAATGTAACTTATCTCAGGAAAGTTATTTAACTATAAAAACAGTAAATACGCTTGTCTCTAGTGTGCATGATTGAATAAATTGGTCATGAAGACAATTAAGTTTATGCAAAAAGAGTTTTACACACATTTCGGTTCAGATTACGTGGTGGAAATTTACACTTAAAGAACCGTCTTTACTGACAAGATGCGCATTAAATATATGAGATTTATTGTGCAGCCCTAGCTTCGCTATGGTGTTCAAAGTGCCAAAAATTTATAGGCCATTTATTTTCAATCATTTTGATTGTTCAGTCACACTTCGGCTTCATTAGATAACCTACTGCCAATGAAAAATTCCTCCAAACATGCATTCATCTTAACTAATCCAATATTTAATAGCGCATTGTTCAAATCAAAAGTTGCAACAGTGATATTTAATGAGCTAACATGAAAAGAGTTGTATTTAAGAAATATTAATAACTTCTGTAGCAAATTAAGATTAACTAATAAGATCTTATTGTGAAGTGCACCGATTGGTCTTTAAGTCTTTTGCACTTTAATCGGTGTAAAAAAAATAACTTTCTACACCAATTATGTATTGCTTTATTGTATTTGTGTTCATTTATTTTGTTATAATTTAAATACAGTATAACAGGTTTAATAACTTACAGTATTGAAATTTATTTGCAAAAAAAAAAAAAATATATATACACAAGGCATACTACCTTATACCGCGATAAGCTTTAGCAATTAATCCCAACAGTATAGCTTCTATCGGGAGCATGTCTATAATGCTTTCTATTAAGGCAACTCTAGGTTTTTGTTTTGTTACCTTCTGGGTATTTGTAGAGGTGTGTGATGTCCACGCGTGCATCAGATCCTACAGCTTTAGTACTGATGTGATGACCGATGGTGCTCTTCTCCACATTAACCTGACTCAAACTTCCATCAGGTTTCTTCTGCCAGTAGATTCTGTCACTGTTCACCTGAGACGCACAGTGAAACCAATTCAGCCATTCAGTAGATGTTCTGGAGTAATTGCTCCCCAGGTGCCGCAGCATGGCTGCCCACTGCTCCGGGTGTGTGTTCACGGTGTGTGTGTGTGCGCGTGCGCATTTGTTCACTACTCACTGCTGTGTGTGTGCACTTGGATGGGTTAAACACAGAGCACCAATTTCGAGTATGGGTCACCATACTTGACAATACGTCACAACTTTTTTTTTTTTTTTTTTAGTTGTTGAACCGATGTTCCAAATTAAAAATGCAAAGTATGAAATGTCACACAAATGAGGGTAAAAAGTTTGTATGAAGCGCTCACTTCAGCAAAGACAAAAGGAGTGTCAAATTTCAGGTCAACTTGTCCGTTGCGGACGGCGGAGACGGGGGTGGGGCCGCAGCGGTATGAGCCATCACTAGTCTCTTGAGGGGTTGAATCCACAACCTGCCACCCACCGTTACCTGGCGGGAGGCCTGGACGGGTCATCCAGGATTCGTTCCACACGTGGAAGTTCCTACAGAGAAACAGAGCCAATGTGTGAGTGTTTGTTAGTCGCCAGTTTACAAAAATACACTTGGGCATCGACTAACAGGGACTGAAACCCTTAAAAAGTGAAACGAGGCACTTCAGAAAATCATGACCATTAACCTCGAACTAAATACCTTCAGAGAATTTAACACTGACGCATGACTGTTAAAGCATTTTTTATTTTTTTTATTTTTTTTAAACGGTCAAGTCAAATGCACAAAACAAATATTCCATAAAAAAAAAAAAAAAAAAAAAAATGCATTCTATATTCCATGAAATAAAGGCTGTAATCGTACCAGACAGAATCGCTGGTGTCGCCTTTAATGAGCTCCAGTTTCTCATCAAGATAAACGTCTGTGGTCAAGGAAAGGTCCGTGTCGTGAGCAGAGCTGAAGTTGGTCACACAACGGGTGGGAATACCAAGACATCTCAACACTGAGAGAGAAATGGAAAGAACATTAAAAGGTATTTATATAAACTCTGAACGGTAAGTGACGCAAAAATTGCAAACAAGCCACTGACGTTCAGGGCAAGTCCAACACCAAGGCAAGACACTAGGAAAAACTTAGCAGTTTTATGCTTCTATATTATGAAGACTTTTACAGAGGGGTTTGTTCATATCATTCACACATGATTTTTATTCCTAAACTCTGAAATAATTTTCTGGCTGTTGTAAGGGATTTGGGGGAAAAAAAAAAAAAAAAAAAAAAAAAAAAATCGTACCAGATGTGGTGACTCCTGCATAGACCCAGCACTGGCCGAATTTGATAGGCTTCCCTGAGCTTTTGTAATACCGTCTCAGGATGTCACCACTGCCGCTCCAAGCAGTGGGACTCGTCCCGCCTTCATAGTTGTTTGTCCAATTACCCATCAGCACACCACGGTCGTCATTTGAGTTCACCTGTCACAGAAGAACAGAAAAGCTTTACAAAAACAGGTGCTTTTCAGCTCTTGAATCATGCATCTTTTCTGTTCCTCAAATATCAGGAAAGATGCAAGAACCCAGGAAATGATTCAAGTCAATAATTTAATGATTATGCAAAAAATATTGTTTAAAGACTGAACTGTTGTTGTGGACATTTAGTCTAGTTCTTTAATAACGGTAAATCAAAAGAGGACTTATCTTTTAGTGTCATTTTTATACTTTGACAATTTATGAAAAGCAGATTTCTGTAAGGTGACTGCTAAAAATTCTTTAAATTAAAAAAGGGCATTTTTTTTAACACTATTGCTCAGTACTAGATTTTATTAGCATTTTAACACTTTTTAGCAATGATACATTAAAAGGTTTAAGTGACAGTAAAAACAATTAAAAAGGATTTCTATTTTGAATAAATAGAATTTAAACTTTATTAATCTGTGAATCTTAAATAATAAAACACATTTTCTACTAATTAAGCAGCACAACCGGTTTCAATATTGCCGTTCAAGAAACATTTGATTATCAAATCAGAATGACTTCTGAAGGATCATGTGACACCAGAGACTGGAGTAATGTTGAAAATCCACCTTTGATCACAGAAATAAATTACACTTTAACAGATATTCACATAGAAAACAGCCATTTTAATATTTTGTAATATTTGTCTTTACTGTATGTTTGATCTTAAGGTAAGAATCTTAAGGTCAGAATCTTAAATCTTAAGGTAAGAATGTCACAAACCTTTTTGCAGTTCTAGATCCATTAATTCACAAGTGTATAGAATTAAAGGACATCTCTCTACACTAATGATGCTTGAAACTGTGCCAGATGAGACAGAGGAGAATGCGTTTTGATGAAAAAGAAACAAGTGCTTCTGCAAACAAGCACTGGCTCTGGTGTTAAACATGTACCGTTTTGAAAAAGATGGATTCCTATAAACTACCACATGATGTCGACTGCAATTCACCTTAAATCCATGCCATATTCAAGACTTCGTATCGATGTCATGTGTATGTGACTCACCAGAGCAGAAACCATTCTGGACACGATCACTGGATCCCTCCATTCGGTCATAGTGACCTCACCCTTCTCCAGCAGAAACAGACATGCTTCCAGGATGTCCCGTTCAAACTTGGGGAAAAAAAAAAAAAAAAAAAAAAAAAAAAAGGAATTCATAAAAACAGATTCATAAATCATAGAATCTGATTGAAACTTAAATGCATACCAATAACAGCAATAATAATAGGTATAGTATTGTATAAGTATTGGATCAAGACTCTGTATCAGCAGATACTCAATGGTCAATGACTCTGATCTGATCGGGACAAAAAAAAAAAAAAAAAAGAAAAAAAAAAAAACCTGATCGGGACATCCCTAACAAATCAATTTCACTCTCTACAATGGAATTGTGTTTCCTCACCTGGGCAAAATTCCATGTTCTGCCTCCAATTTGCTGCTCGGTTCCATAGTAAATTCTGCCCATGCTATTCAGAACATACTCCTTCCTTTCCGCTTCATTATCCAGATACACGGGATCATCTGAGGAGAGACAGATCCATGTGGTGTTACTTCATTAACGTAAATGAGGGGAAACGAGTGTGCTTGACTTCTGTTGACTCTGTACCTTCACACCAGGGGTTGAAGAGCATGTAGATGTCGTTTGGGGTGCAGGTGAACAGCAGGCTGCCCCACGGGGAAAAAGACTCAACGGTCACCCTGTAGCGGCCGATGGAGGCGGTGGGAAGAGTGTTGACCGCCAGCCGCACGCGTTTGTCCTCCTGCTCCACAATCTTCATTGCCCAGCGGCCATCTTCCAGGACATCCACTAACGGGACAGAGATGCGAACCCCAGGATTACTGATGAAGAAGGGATCTGTGTCAAAAACACGAAGACATGGAAACGTTAGATGAACAGCGTTTTAATGATTTAGTTTGATCAAATCATTTGTCAGTGGCTCAGCTGGAGATCCATTAATAAATGAGACTCAAGGAGCAGCTGGATTAGGTTACATAATAACTAGTCCTGGCCCAAACCCAACTACTTCATGACTCACATCCATCACGAATGAAAAGATTAATCTGTCAGTCCTTCTCTTCTGTATAAAGAGCAAGATAACTGAACTACCCATCAGAATGTCTGGGCATCTTTCTGTCTTTGTCACACTGATTTATCATTCAGACAATGCGTCAGACTCCGGATGAAAAACCATTGACAAAAAAAAAAAAAAAAAAAAAAAAAAAGAAGGATTTAACTTCCGTAGCTGCTGCATGTTTGTCTTATGAGTTACGGTAGAGTACAGAAAGAATGAACATCCAACAAAACATGAGTTAAATCAATTTGAAATACCTTACCGTCCAGTTATTTGTTTCTCAGGTTAATGATAGTGTAATTTTAACTCCAAATTTCTATTATGCGTCTGATATGCACTGATTATTTTGACTCAAGTTGTTTTTCCTGGTACTGCTTTTATTTCTGATTTAATTCAAATTCTTCAAACATTTGATTCTTTTCAGTGAATTTTACCATTATAGTTTATTCATTTCGTGAATTAGTTTACATTTTCACTTTATTTTGTATTATTACTTTAATAAGTCTAAAGAGTTTATTCATTTGTTTCAGTTTTAGATTTTAGCAGCTACAGCAAGTTAAACTAATGAAAAAGATTTTAAACATTTTATTCCACTTTGCATTTTATTTCAAATTATTAAAGTGTTATTATACACTGCATGCACATACACTACCTCTATAATACCCCTGATTTTGCAATCTTCTGATTTAAAGTCTGGTCTTCTGGGAGTTTAATGGTGATTTTGATTCTAGGTCTAAGAAAAAAAACGTTGCTCAACAGATCCCTAGATTGAATTATGCAAAGAAACATGCGGTCAGCTGTCCGGTGGGAATGAGAAGTACAGCAGTAATCATGAAAAACATTCACTAAAACTCAAAACAAACAGTAAGAGGGAATCCAGACAAGTCCAGACTTGAGGCTGTCATGTGCGAAGATGTTTGACTTCTTAGAAAGCATCAAATGAAGATACGCAATCATTTTAAAAGGAAGCGAATAATTTGAGCACCTTGTAGTTTAAAAAAAAAAAAAAAAAAAAAAAAAACCCCAAACAGGTTGTTCACCTAACTTCAGCTGCAGCTGCAGCTTGTCCGATCTGGGGTTGAATGGTCTGGAGAACTCGATCCACATCTGGAAGGTCTGTCCTCTGCGGACGATCAGCTTGTCGCTGAAGTAAGTGTCTGTATGATGCTCGAGACGGTTCTGCCCATCCTTGGATTTTAGGAGGTCGACCGAATTAACCTTCAGAAGCTTGTCTGAGAAAGAGAGAAAACATCCAGATACACAGCCCTAAGATCATCCAACTTAAAGCATCAAATCTTAGGGTTGTCCAGCAATAGTGGATCCAAATAAGATGGTTTTATTTTTTTAAAAACGAGGTTGTTTATGCAGCTTTTAAAGAGAGAACTTAGTTAAAACTTGAATTTATTTTTTTTAATGCAGATGAGCCTCCCTCTTTTTCCTTCTCACTTGAAGTCTCCAATGCAGACGGGGTCGTAGGCACAGCTGTAGGGCTGCTGGCATTGGGATCTCCATTGGTGTTGGGGCTAGAGCTAAACATTTCTACAATCAGCCTGAAATAAAGGAAAAAATAAAATATGCATACAATATATTGCAATGAGACACACACGATATCAGATACAAGCTCACGACAGAACTGCCGTTTCAGACAGAAAAACAATTGCCACCCCATTGCAAGGCAACCCCAGAATAAGAATTTTATTATAGACTCACGATTCCAAAATGCATTGGATTCAAAACTAAATTAAATACTTTGAATCCAATAAAAAAAAAAATTAAAAAAAAAAAAAAGCGTCTTAACAGATTTTTATTATATACCATTTTAACCAGTATTTGTTTAGCTCCATTCATGCTAACAAACTGAAATTGCTTAAATTTTAGTGGAAATATCTTCCACAAGACCAATGACTCTTACATTCACTAATACACTTTTGCCTTTCAGATTTATTTATATTGTTTTAAGGATGTTTAGACATTTGGACTGAAAAACAAGAGGAAGCTACAGAATTGGACCAGACATCCCTGTGTGTGCAAGACTAAAGGTTTCAGAGGAGAATCAGCTCTGGGAGCAGTTTCAGGCTTCTTTTGACACAATGACAGTTCTTTAATAAATACCACCACCTTCCCTTCCATCCATCAAATGTAGGTTATTCTATGCATACCAAGATGTGCATAATTTTAAAAAAAAAAAAAAAAAAAAAAAAAAAAAAAAAAAAAGTGTTCACTCTGCTAACAGTCCTGTATTTAATTATTTTTTTTAGGCCCCCTTTTGCCAATTTTCAAATGAGTTTGCATATTTGCATGACTTTCCAGAAGGAGTTAGCATTAAAACATACATAGAGCACTTTCTAACAATATGCAATTGTGTAAACTGCATCAATTTGATATTTGACACCGTTGTCAACAGAAAAGCAACCAACCAAAACTAAACTTACATACTCAGCAGAAATTAATGAGAAGTGCTTTCACATCACTGGCCACAAAGACTTCAGTGAAACTAAAACGTAAATGTAATAGATGAGCTGAAAGCTTCGTCAAACAAAAATTCTATTCAGAAACTCAAAAATTAAGCATCACATCTGATACTAACTCACAGGTAAAGTGATGGAAATGTGAGCTCATTCAGTAGTTTAACAGTATAAAGCAGTATCATAATATATTAGTAGAAGTATGTAATTTAATTAGCTGTAGGCCAAATCAAAGTTTGAGGTGTGCTGTCAGTTTAGAGATGACAGAAACAGGACTTGAACAGACAGAATGAACAGAAGTCTAGTGGAAGTCATAACTACCTTAAACTAAATTGACACCTTGTCTTTATTTACAGTGCATCTGGAAAGTTTCACTTTTTCCACATTTTGTTATGTTACAGCCTTATTCCAAAACGCATGTTAAAAAAAAAAAATATATAAATAAAAAAAATTCCACAAACAATACCCCACACTGTCAATGTGAAAAATATTTATTTTAAACACTTGCAAATTTCATGAATTTAAAAAGAAAGAAAGGCAACACAAAAAAAGTACTCACAGCCTTTGCCACGACACTCAAAAAGGAGCTCAGGTGCATTCTGTTTCCACTGATCATCCCTGATTTATTTCTACAACTTGACTGGAGTCCACCTGTGGTAAATTCAGTTGATTGGACATGATTTGGAAAGGCACACACCTGTCTATATGAGGTCACACAGTTAACAGTGCACATCAGAGCAATAATTGCAAGCTGGTCAGCTCTTTTAAGCATTAAAAATGTGAAATCATGCAGATTAGATGTCATTAATGAAATTCATCAAGTCATATTCTGTTTACATGAGAAGGGTTTGAATGTTGGGTTTGTTTGGGTTCATGCTCATGTAGGAGTTGAGGAAAATAAAGCCATTGATAAGCTGGCAAAATTGTCATTGAAGTGACCAACCGTGTATTTAAATATCCCATTAAGTAAAGCTGAGGGAAAGGGTATTATTAAATCTCGAATGATGGGAAAATGGCATCAATACTGGGATCTAAATTATACAGGTCGACACCTTTATAATATTCAGGAAAAAGTCAGAGGAGGCAGAATGAGGGGTAGAAACCGAAAAGAAGAGGTTCTTTTTACTCAGCTTAGAGTAGGACATATTGGTCTGATTCTGAATCAGACACTATACAAAATGGGTAAACATCCAACAGGTTTGTGTGAAAATTGTGATTTTTTTTTTTAAACCCATATTCCGGGTTCAGCCTGTTGGGTCATTTAATTGGGTTGTTTTTAATATTTTTACCCAGGTGTTGGATTTTTTTTTTTTTTTAAACCCAAATGCCGGGTTCAGTCTGTTGGGTCATTTTATTGGGTTGTTTTTAATATTTTTACCCAGGTGCTAGGTTATTTTTTTTCTACCTTGCCGCTGGGTTGAGCTAGTCTCCGGTGAGACATGCAGCTGCTGAGAGCACGGGTTTTTTAGATCCACATGAGAGAGTGGTTCTCAGCTCCGTCGCTGATTTGATGCACTCTTTTGGGGAAATAAAGGTTTGTATACATTTTATTTCATTTATAAAGTTTTTAATGTGGTGTATATTATAATATTTTATGCAAGTCAACATTAGGACGTGATGTCAGTCAGCTGCATCAGCGGCGGTCGTCGTTTCGTGCAGGAAACGCCTTTGCCTTGCATAAAATAAATAGATTTTTTGTTATAATAATAGGTGTGATTTAATTTCTTAATGTTCTACAATTTCAGTACTGTTTGTTATTGGCCAGGATTTGGAGTCAGTCACGGTACGCGATCCCTCAGCTACGAGTGAAACATTAGGCCGTGGTCTAAAGTTCGCAGTTCCCCCAGGAACAGCAGCCCTTCACCGGCTCAGATTTGGCACAAGAATTGGCATCGTTTCTGTAAAAAGCGATTACAGAGAACGGTTGAATACACTTAAATAAAAAAAAAATGCTAATTCTAAATATGCCTTTTTTATTTCTAAAATGCTTGTTAAACGAGTTTAAATGTATGTAATATTGTAAACTATGCTGTATTCACCCAAATAAATTCAATTTGTATTGGATTTTGTCCATGGGTGTTCTTGCTTAATAAATGTTCTATCGCTGTTGCCTATAGTAATTCTGTGTTTTTTGTTGTTTTAATTTCCAGCCTATTTTAAACCAGCAATATAATTTTTAAACCATAGATTATACTTAAATTAAACAACCAAGCATGGTGGATAAAAATAACCCAGCATATATGGTCTGTCCAATATTTACCCATTTCTGGGTTGCCAAGTAACCCAACACAGTTGTGCGTTTTGTTTTGTTTTTTATAAAAGTGCGTAGACCTCTGAGACAGGATTGTACCAAGGCACAGATCTGGGGAAGGGTACAGAGAAATTTCTGCAGCATTGCAGTTTAACAGAAGCATGTAGTCTCAGTTACCCTTAATGGAAGCTTGAAACAACCAGGACTCTTCCTAGAACTAGCCTTCTGGCCAGTTTGATGGAGAAGGGCCTTGTTGAACCTGATGGTCACTCTAGTTGAGCTCCATGATCATATATGCAGATGAAAACACACTTGGAATTAGCAAAAAAAAAAAAAGCACCTAAAGTACACTCAGACTGTGAGCAGCAAGATTCAAAACAATTCAAAACATCATGTTTGAAGAAAACCAGCTCTGTTCATCACCTGCAGAATACCATCCCAAAAGTAACGTGTGCTGGTGCAACACATTCTCACTCCCAACTCGTCACATATTGACGCTTGGTCAGGATGCTTTAGTGTATTTTTTGATGTGTAGGGTCCTCCATTGCTTTAAATAAGAAACCCTTAGCATCGATATGCCGACGAGAAAGGCACTGGTAATTCTATCATCATGATTATATTTGGTAATAATATTGCCATTATTGAGTAAACTTTGGGGTGTGATTTTTCAATGTAAACAGTCACAACAGTTTTATTTCCATTACAGTATTTACACATTTATGAGCACGTAACCCAACCCCTGCCCCTAAACCTACCATTTGCCACAATTTGTTTTTGTTCTTCAGGTTGGTGTCTTCACCGATATGAGGTCCTGCCCCATCCATGATGATCTCAATGCCCACCTTGTTATCAGTGGGTGAACAAATACAAAGTCAGCTGTTTTCAGAGCATTTAATTTTCATATTTGCACATGCTTAAAGGAGAACATTGAGCAGGATGTGAAAAAACATGTTTTCCTCAATAAAATACAAACCAGAAATAAATGACAGTTAATCAAATTAGCATTAATATTATTAGTGTAATGGGTAGTAGACTCTACGCTGGTTCACCAGATAATTAATCAAATCCTGAAGAAAAACCAGTTGAGAACTGAGGTAGGAATTTGAATTGTGAGAATGAAATAAATTAATCAATTTACGAAAGCGGAAAGAAAAAATAAATAAACCTCAAAGATAAACATGCTCAATAATAAGTGAAAAAGACGGTGTGAATCTTTATTAGATTAGGTTTAGCGTAGGTTTAGTGTGTTCCATTTGTGTGAGCTACTGTGCAAACTGCAATAACTTTTTGACACTACTGTCATCAAAAAAAAGATACTCTAAAGGTTTCTTACTCAGCAGGAATGCATTAGAACCTTTTTTAATAATTAAGTTTATGGGCAGAGCTACTGTATGACATTACTGCAAGATTAAGTAAAATAACTGGATGAACTGGAAGCTTCGACAAACAACATTTCTATTCAGAAAGCAAAAATTAATGATCACATCGGATATTCACTGACTGGCTATTGGTAGCCAGTGCAAATTGATGAACAGAGGTGTGATGTGCATACTTTTCGGCTCATTAAAGATTAATCTTGCACCGGCATTTTGGATTAATTGTAGAGGTTTGATGGAATTGGCTGGAAGACCTGCCAAGAGAGCATTGCAATAGTCCAGCCTGGACAGAACAAGAGCTTGAACAAGGAGTTGTGTTGCATGTTCCGAAAGAAAGGACCTGGGCCCGTTTTCATGAACAATTTTAGTGCTAAGAATGGCTCCTAGTAACAAAATTCTAAGAAAATTCTTAGAAATGTGGGTGTTTCCTCTTAAAATTAAAGAAAAGATCCTAGTAAAGAAAAAAGTAATTCAACTATGCAGCAGTGATGATTTGGGTCTGTTACAGCACCTATTAGGTCTCTGTTATTTTCCTTTAAAACACGGTAAGTATGACAGCATGGTAAATAAAAAATAAAGAATATATATAATGTGTGTGTGTGAGAGAGAGAAAGAGAGAGAGAGCGAGAGAGAGTAGGGGAGAGCGGGGTATGTTGTCACACTTCTCACACTGTCTAACATTTACTGAGCACCATACATCACAATGGTATAAATGTCATACCAAATAAAAGAAGGAAGTCTTCGGCACATATGTTGTATTCATTACATTTTCATATCTTATCTCATTACGTAGTTGTAGACTGTTGAATAGAGAATGTGCACTTGTGACAATTTGCCCCATCGGCGGGTAAATTGTCACACTAGATTATCTAAAAATAAGAACACAACTACTTAATTGTGAATATAGATTTTAATTTTTAAATTGAAACCAGAACTGGAAATATAAACAATCATGCCTAGAAAATTTGGAAAAACAATTATTTAAATCCAAACAATACACATTTCAGTCAAAACACATTAAGTGGCAAGACCACTTTACTTTGAACTTTAAACTCAAATGTTCTCTGGCTTGCACATAGATCCATGATAACTGAATGGAATGCTGCAGATAACTCGCTTAACTTAACATGTTTAACCTCTGAACAAAACAGATGCCCTGTATCTGACTAATGAGACTCATCTTCAGAGTCACGATTCTGGCACACATAAATTGCCTGGCCTGAAGTGCAAGCATCATGGGCCCATTTGTTGCATTTTACACATTTTACCCAGGTCTCTTTTGGACGACTGTTTGAAAATGGCTCCACAAAGACAAGGCAGAAGCAGTATTCATCATCTGATGATGACTCTTGTATGGTTTTTCTTCTTTTAGCTGCCTTGTCCCCTTGTTGGTGCTGGGGCCTGGCAGGGCAGGGTTCTGAATGGGGCGAACTGTGACGTAGGATGGTGCAAACTCGGTTTCCAGAAATACATCTCTGTTGTAAGGTTGAACCCCAGCCACCCTAAAGCCAGCTTGAATGTTCTAGGGGGTTGCAGTTCTGTGTGTTTATTTGTGCTGGGGCAAGTTGTCACATGTGACGACTT
This sequence comes from Barbus barbus, assembly GCF_936440315.1. Classification (NCBI taxonomy): domain Eukaryota; kingdom Metazoa; phylum Chordata; class Actinopteri; order Cypriniformes; family Cyprinidae; genus Barbus; species Barbus barbus. The sequence goes on along the minus strand of NC_136718.1, from coordinate 25,264,471 downwards.
GCCCCAAACTGAAATGTGTGCTAATGTTGGCTAAATCTCAAGGTTAGCTCAACATAGCACGTCAGCTAAAGTATCAAACGACACGGTATTGTCTCCTCTATTTTGTGCAAAATAATATTTTTTAACATTCATACCTAACAAAGTTGTATTGCATAAAATTTTAAGTGCAATTTTTTTACTTTTTAAGCCGAAAAATAAGAAAATTGTGCTAACTTCAGATTAGAGATTCATACTCTATGAATCTCATACTTGGTCAGCCAAGTATGGTGACCCATACTCGGAATTCGTGCTCTGCATTTAACCCATCCAACATGCACACACACAGCAGTGAACACACACACACCGTGAACACACACCCGGAGCAGTGGGCAGCCATTTATGCTGCGGCGCCCGGGGAGCAGTTGGGGGTTCGGTGTCTTGCTCAAGGGCACCTCAGTCGTGGTATTGAGGGTGGAGAGAGCGCTGGACATTCACTCCCCCCACCTACAATCCCTGCCGGCCCGAGACCCGAACCCGCAACCTTTGGATCACGAGTCCAACTCTCTAACCATTAGGCCACGACTTCCTGTCTATTGAACTTATAGGGCTCCCTGGAAGTCCTCACATTTTCAACTTTTTAATAAAAAAATCTAGGATGAAATGTATATGATTTTAATATGACTTCATGAAAGTCAACATAAAATACTACATATCTAGAGAATTGTGCATGTTACTTTGTAAAGAAATTACTGAAGACATTTTCTTTCCCATCTCCAGCTATTAACATGGAATTACATGTAAAATGGTGTGATTCTTGATTCTTCTTTATATAACAGGATCTGAATAAAGTCAACATTGCTTGTTAATTACATTAAAAATTAACTTGCTCATTATTATGCAAATACACATTAGAGAATACTTCAGTTCATGACCATCTGCTCACATAAACATTAGTTCAGAGAGACAAAATATGAACAAGGAGGATCTTTATTTTTGACTTGCATCAGTTTCATATAAATTAGTGTATTAAAGGTAAGTTTCTTATAAGTAAACAGAGAGCATTAGAAGGCTTTACACTGATAGTGCTTTTTTACTCTGGTTTCACCACAATATCAGCAAATCCATGCACTTGAGTGAGCAGACGGCAGTCCATCGATGCCAGGAGCTTCTGAGAGCCGGAGACGGTAGGAACAAACTTCTCCATCAGTGTAACAGTCTCAAGCTTCTCCACATCACTGACAGAAAGAACCAGAATATAACGTTACAGGAAGCTTTTTACTCTTCAAACACAGTTTATCATATTTAATGTAGTACGTTACATCTGTTTTTAACCATAAACACATCACGGCTGAAATGAAAATGCTGTTAAACACTGAAAGTCTTACCCATGTTCGATCTTTCTAACGCTCTGCATTCCCAGTCCCTCTATACGGAACAAAACATTCTTCAATACTTGTGACAGCGGGTTCTGGAACGTGATCTTGACGGTCAACTCTTTACCCACCACAGCTTCCTCTAGAGGCTGAAACAGTACAAACACGATCAATGAATGCAGAATGAAATGAGAATAAGATTTGAGAGCTAAAATTGAGGAAATGTATTTAAATGTAGTCTGTTCCTCACACAAACAATCATGTGACTTTAGAAGACATGGACTATAGTGCACAAGTCATATATACTGCTGTTATAATTAGTGCTGTCAATCGATTAAAAAAAATTTATCCCACCTAACATTATTTATTTTTAAATATACTTTTATATTACAATAACTTCACATTCAATCTTCAAATTAATGTATAAACAACAAAGACAGTATTTTTTAATATTTGTTTAATGGCATCTGGAGGTGAGTATCACTGATACCAATACTTCTGACATCTCTAGGAAATTGCTCTTTTTTCCTAATATTTAACCATTGACTATAGTCAGTTAACACCACAGTATACTTAAGAGCTATCAATTTGAACCTTTAATAGACTTTAAAAAATAACAACTTCTAATTTACAGTAACTGAACGTAATACAATCTTCTCATAAACCCAGTATAATAAATGTCATATTTACCTGTTCCCTTCAGCAGTTAGGTAATAAACAGAAATTGAATGTTATCAACACTAAATTCTAAATTAAATATAGATGAATCCTTAAAGCTACAAATGTTATTGATTTTCTCTTTTTCTTTTGTTCTTGGATTAACAGACATCACAGCAGCTGGGTTATTAAGTTATTTGGCTGCTATTACTTTAAGAGATGCCGCTGCTGAACGTGACTTGGATCTGACATGCATACTCGTAGTTTTATTTGCGCTTTAATATGAAATGATACAGGCAAATTGCCTACGTTAATGTGCTAATTTTGACAACACTAGTTATGGTACATCACAAATCAAGACTAGTGACTCATTGACGTACTGTGAGTATGAGGTCAGGTGTTCGCAGTCTGAAGTTGAACTGTGTGGCTAGAATCTGTTTGGTCTGATTGATCCGACCAGTGACCGTGAGCATCAGAGCACCCTGGTCCACCAGATGGTTCATGTACTCGTTATACTGCAGAGTCCAAGGAATAGTCTTGGCTGAAGGGAGACAAAGGAGCATGACATTAATGACAATGATAAAACAATTATAATGAGAACAATTTGTCATTTTGCGGAGTACTCCACCCTGGGTTTCCTCCTCTTTGCTTTTACCATGTTTTTACAGATTTTGAATATTGAATATTGAATATGAATATTTGAATATTTCATCGTCCCCACACTCACATACATTTTTAATTAGTAAATACATATCAGGTCAGTCAGATTGTGAATGGATTCATGAACAGGATCTAATTGAAAATTCCATTAAAAATAGGCCTGCAAAATGATTAATCATGATTAATTCCATTCAAAATAAAAATGTATGTTTACATACTATATGTGTCACAAATCCGGTCTGTGGCCTTCATCTGATTGCCATCCAGAGGTCGTCCTTTCATTATATTGACTCTCACACTACACAGACTGTTTCACGTTACCCCGGACTACATTACCCATCATCCATTGCACTGATTATATACACACAGCTGCATCCAATTAGACATGCTTTATAAACCATGAAATTGAATACCAACTGCAAGCAGGTCTCATCAAGTGATTTTTGACAAAAGCAGCTACAGATTCAGACATTGTGAGGCACAATAACCAGAGAAAAGTATCTGCTTGGACTGTTTAATAGTCAAACTCCGCTTACTCTCTTGCGGTTTGAGATCAATAGGAATCCGGTCCTTCTTCACGGTGTCTTTCAGCACTCCAGTGTAGTACATGACCATCACCTCATACAGCAGACTGGCCGTGCGTTGTTTTGAGCTTGTGTTCTTCAGGACAATGGAGAGTTTGGCGTCTCCACCGATACGAGGTCCTGCCCCATCCATGACGATCTCAATACTCACGTCGTTGTCGGTGGGCGACGGATAAAAAGTCGGCTTGGAGCCGAAACGACTGGCTGTTTCCACTGCTATGCGCTCCTCCTCTGAACCTGAATGCAGAAAAATGCAGAAGAACAGACTGAATGAGTCATTCGTGCTGGAACTGCTCCGATTAATTCAAACCCTAACTCGTGACTTCGATAACTGATTTCAAGCTATTTACTAGCAAAAACAGTTTAAAAGAGCTATTAATTTTCAAATTTGTAATGAAAAGCACGTAGTGATGAGTGACCAGAAATTTTCTAAACTCTGAATCAGTTGGAGCTGAATCAGTTAGCTCCAATCGGATCGCATATCGCATATCATTTGATTCAGATTGTAACTTTAGAGCTCGGATTCTGAATAATTTAGATCGGAACATTGGAGTGGGTTCGTGAATCTTTTGATTCAGATCGGGACAACGTGATCACAAATAATTTTGATCGGGACTTTGGAGCACTTATCATGAATCATTTGATTAGGATTGTGTATCACAAATAATTTGATTTGCATCAAAATGGAGTAGGTTCACAAATCATTTGATTTAGATTGGAACTTAGGAGTGGGTTTGCGAATCATTTTACAAATCGAAGGATTCGTGATACGTCCCAAACTGAAATGATGGCTCACGAGTCTTTATTAAGATCGGGACTTAGGAACGCATATCGTAAATCATTTGATTTAGATCGGAATTTCAAAGATGGTTCGCAAATCTTTTAATTCAGATCGGGACTTTGGAGCACGTATCGTGAATCTTATCTGATTTTTATTTAAAAAAAATGTTTAATTAAACAACGCATTAACAATTAAAAAAATTAACACTAAAGCAGACTTAATTTGACCCTATGAAACAAAATTCAAACAATACATGCCATTCTGACGTTCTTAAATGTGGTGTGACAGATCCCTGTGGCAGCTTCAGTTTAAACAGCAGCGCGGATAAGTCTCTTCCACTTTAAAACTTTAGAATAATGGTCCATTGTTAACAAGTAACTATGCAGGAAGTAATAGGTAGTACTACATTAACACTTAACTTAATACTATTAACTAATACAGAAGCAAGATTAACTAAGCAGTAAGTAGTAGCAAATTTAGGACAAAAGTACAAACCCGATTCCAAAAAAGTTGGGACACTGTACAAATTACGAATAAAAAAGGAATGCAATAATTTACAAATCTCATAAACTTATATTTTATTCACAATAGAATATAGATAACATATCAAATGTTGAAAGTGAGACATTTTGAAATGTCATGCCAAATATTGGCTCATTTTGGATTTCATGAGAGCTACACATTACAAAAAAGTTGGGACAGGTAGCAATAAGAGGCCGGAAAAGTTAAATGTACATATAAGGAACAGCTGGAGGACCAATTTGCAACTTATTAGGTCAATTGGCAACATGATTGGGTATAAACAGAGTCTCTCAGAGTGGCAGTGTCTCTCAGAAGTCAAGATGGCAAGAGGATCACCAATTCCCCGATTACTGCGGCGAAAAATAGTGGAGCAATATCAGAAAGGAGTTTCTCAGAGAAAAATTGCAAAGAGTTTGAAGTTATCATCATCTACAGTGCATAATATCATCCAAAGATTCAGAGAATCTGGAACAATCTCTGTGCGTAAGGGTCAAGGCCGGAAAACCATACTGGATGCCCGTGATCTTCGGGCCCTTAGATGGCACTGCATCACATACAGGAATGCTACTGTAATGGAAATCACAACATGGGCTCAGGAATACTTCCAGAAAACATTGTCGGTGAACACAATCCACCGTGCCATTCGCCGTTGCCGGCTAAAACTCTATAGGTCAAAAAAGAAGCCATATCTAAACATGATCCAGAAGCGCAGGCGTTTTCTCTGGGCCAAGGCTTATTTAAAATGGACTGTGGCAAAGTGGAAAACTGTTCTGTGGTCAGACGAATCAAAATTTTAAGTTCTGTTTGGAAAATTGTGACGCCATGTCATCCGGACTAAAGAGGACAAGGACAACCCAAGTTGTTATCAGCGCTCAGTTCAGAAGCCTGCATCTCTGATGGTATGGGGTTGCATAAGTGCGTGTGGCATGGGCAGCTTACACATCTAGAAAGGCACCATCAATGCTGAAAGGTATATCCAAGTTCTAGAACAACAAATGCTCCCATCCAGACGTTGTCTCTTTCAGGGAAGACCTTGCATTTTCCACATGACAATGCCAGACCACATACTGCATCAGATCTAGAAACGCTCTTCATTAACTGCAAGCCGTTCTATTCGCCGCGGGAGTTCTGCTCGTTCATTCTCGTGAGTGTTTACATTCCACCGCAAGCGCACGTGAGCACAGCTCTACAGAAACTCGCTGATCTGATCACAGAGAGTGAACAACAACACCCGGACTCTGTTTTAATCATTCTCGGGGACTTTAGTAAAGCAAATCTCTCCCGTGAACTGCCAAAATACAGACAGCATGTTACATGTCCCACCAGAGACAGTAATATATTGGATCACTGTTACACAACAATAAAGGACGCATATCACTCGGTTCCATGAGCAGATTTAGGACTCTCTGATCACTGTTTGGTTCATCTTATTCCATCCTACAGGCAGAAACTTAAGTCTGCGAAGCCTGTATTAAGATCTGTTAAAAGATGGACTAACGAAATAGAGCGGGATTTACAAGCCTGTTTCGACCTGACTGATTGGACTGTTTTTGAAGCTGCGGCAAATGACCTGGACGAGCTCACAGAGACTGTAACATCTTATATCAGTTTCTGTGAGGACATGTGCATTCCTACCAGGACTCATCTATTCTACAACAATGACAAACCATGGTTCACTGCCAAACTCAGACAGCTCCGTCAAGCCAAAGAAGATGCTCACAGAAAGGGGGATAAAGTCTTGTACAAACAGGCCAAATACACACTGGAAAAGGAGATCAGAGTGGCAAAGAGGAATTATTCTGACAAGCTCAGGAACAAATTCTCTTCCAGCGATCCGGCTTCAGTGTGGCTAGGATTAAAGGACATCACCAGCTACAAAACACCACCCCCCAGCACTCTGGAGAATCAACACCTGGCAGACGACTTAAACGAGTTCTTTTGTCGTTTTGAACGATCACCCCACACCCGTCCCGGGAACACCCCTCCACACAACCATTCACACCTCCAGCAACCCCTCTCTCCCCCACACCTACAATTCAAATCAGCGAAGACGATGTGTGCCAGGTCTTCAGGAAGAACAAAAGAAGGAAAGCACCTGGTCCAGATGGTGTGTCACCAGCCTGCCTAAAAATCTGTGCTGAGCAGCTGGCCCCCATCTTCACACAGATCTTCAATAGATCACTGGAGCTGTGTGAAGTCCCCTCATGCTTCAAACGCTCCACCATCATCCCCGTCCCAAAGAAACACAAAATTACTGGACTTAATGACTACAGACCTGTGGCACTAACGTCTGTAGCCATGAAATCATTCGAAAGACTGGTTCTGGCTCATCTGAAGGACATCACTGGACCCTTACTGGACCCCCTGCAGTTTGCCTACAGAGCAAACAGGTCTGTGGATGATGCAGTCAACATGGGACTGCACTTCATCCTGCAGCATCTGGACAGACCAGGGACTTATGTGAGGATCCTGTTTGTGGACTTCAGCTCTGCTTTTAACACCATTATCCCGGAAACCCTTCAAAATAAACTAACTCAGCTCTCCGTCCCCACCTCCGTCTGCCAGTGGATCAACAGCTTCCTGACAGACAGACAGCAGTTAGTAAAGCTTGGCAAATTCACATCCAGCACTCGAACCATCAGCACTGGAGCTCCTCAGGGCTGCGTACTCTCCCCACTGCTCTTCTCCCTCTACACCAACGACTGCACATCTAAAGACCCCTCTGTCAAGCTCCTGAAGTTCGCAGACGACACCACACTGATCGGCCTCATCCAGGACGGTGACGAGTCTGCTTACAGACAGGAGGTTAAGGAGCTGGCTGTCTGGTGCAGTCTCAACAACCTGGAGCTTAACACGCTCAAAACGGTGGAGATGATCGTGGACTTCAGGAGAAACCCCCCTGCTCTCCCCCCACTCACCATCATGAACAGCACCGTGACTGCAGTGGAGTCATTCAGATTCCTGGGCACCACCATCTCTCAGGACCTGAAGTGGGATATTCACATTGACTCCATTGTCAGGAAGGCCCAGCAGAGGTTGTACTTTCTTCGCCAGCTGAGGAAGTTCAACCTGCCACAGGACTTACTGAAACAGTTCTACTCTGCCATCATTGAATCCATCCTCTGCACCTCAATAACTGTCTGGTTCAGCTCAGCTACCAAATCTGACCTCAGAAGACTACGGAGGGTAGTCCGGACTGCTGAGCGAATCATTGGTACAACCCTCCCCACTCTCCAAGAACTGTACTTATCCAGAGTGAGCAAAAAGGCTGGTAAAATCACTCTGGACCCCTCACATCCAGCACACAACCTCTTTGAACTTTTACCATCTGGTCGACGCTACAGAGCTCTGAGCACCAGAACGACCAGACACAGGAACAGTTTCTTCCCTCAGTCAATACATCTCATGAACACTCAATAAATAAACGTAGAACACACAACTAATACATTATCCATTCACCACACTCACTTATTTTATTTTCTCATTTCTAATTTGCACATACTTGACCTGTACATACATAGTCGCCTATATTATATATTATACATTGTGTATTTTTTTTTTTTTTTTTGCTGCTTTGTACATTGGTCATTGGCTATTTCCTGTTATTTTGTTTCATTACCTGTGTCCTGTCCTGTTACTGTCCTTCTGTTGCACTGTGGAGCTTCTGTCACTACAACAAATTCCTTGTATGTGTAAACATACTTGGCCAATAAAGCTCATTCTGATTCTGATTCTGATTCTGAATTACAACATCATGGCTGCGTAGAAGGAGGATCCGGGTACTGAAATGGCCAGCCTGCAGTCCAGATCTTTTACCCATAGAAAACATTTGGCGCATCATAAAGAGGAAGATGCGACAAAGAAGACCTAAGACAGTTGAGCAACTAGAAGCCTGTATTAGACAAGAATGGGACAACATTCCTATTCCTAAACTTGAGCAACTTGTCTCCTCAGTCCCCAGACGTTTGCAGACTGTTATAAAAAGAAGAGGGGATGCCACACAGTGGTAAACATGGCCTTGTCCCAACTTTTTTGAGATGTGTTGATGCCATGAAATTTAAAATAAACTTATTTTTCCCTTAAAATGATACATTTTCTCAGTTTAAACATTTGATATGTCATTTATGTTGTATTCTGAATAAAATATTGAAATTTGAAACTTCCACATCATTGCATTCGGTTTTTATTCACAATTTGTACAGTGTCCCAACTTTTTTGGAATCGGGTTTGTAGTTCCTTATTAGATATGTGATAATTATTAAATAAAAAATCTAATTGAGAACTACTTGCGAACTATGAACAATTGATAAAGAATAACCAATTAATTACTAATCACAACAGTAACGTCTTAAAAGTGAACAATTGGGTTCTTTGTGGAAACTAATTTATGAATATGATATCCCCCGAATAAGTCGGCTACAGTTTGAAATTGTGACTACTACACTTACCAAAGGATGGATGCTCTGTTTATTTCAAACAAAAACAGAATAATAAAAATGATAATTTATTTGAAAATGTTAATAATTAGGAAGTAATTGAATTAGTTAACAATTATGAGCTCTAGTTTGTGTCAGTTCAGTATGCCTCCGACTCCAAAAGACCTACCTTTAGCGACAGTAAGGACTTGGGGAGGACATTTCTTGAATATAAATAATGATTTTCTCTTGACAAAGACAATTCACATCCTTAATGAAGGCATCGACTGCATTTATATTGTGTTAAGCACAAAACTGCATATTACAGATTACTGTCAGACTTTGTTTCCCTGTGTCTTGTGTTTCCACGTGCTCCCTGTGTTTCCTTATGCCCTTATTTGGACTTCCTGTTCCTTTCCTCGTTTAGAGTCATTATTAGTTCATTTGTCCCCAGCCCTGTGTTTAATTACTCCTTACATGTTTCTGTTCTTCCTCGTTTGATTTCCCAGTGTTCTTAAGCCCTGTGTCTCCCTGTCTCCCATGTCCGGTATTGTTTGTCATTGTTATTGTTTTACCCCCAAGAAAGTATGGCAAGCCCGCCGGCAGAAAGTATGGCAAGCCTGCCTGCAGAGAATATGGCAAGCCCGCCGGTCGTTGCCGTCCCAAGCTCAGTGCCTGCTCCTCGACAGTGCCCGCTCCTCCAAAGCGCCCCCAAGAGTCCGCGCTTCCAGAGCGCCCTCCTATGTCTCTGCTGGTCCAGTCCAGCCCTCCTGCATCTCCTACGTCTCTGCTGGTCCAGTCCAGCCCTCCTGCATCTCCTACATCTCCGCTGGTTCCGTCCAGCTCTCCTGCGTCTCCTACGTCTCCGCTGGTCCCGTCCAGCTCTCCTGCGTCTCCTACGTCTCCGCTGGTCCCATCCAGCTCTGCGCTGCCCGAGCGCCCCCAAGAGTCCACGCTGTCCGAGCACCCCCAAGAGTCTGCGCTGCCCAAACGCCCCCAAGTACCAGATCGAGCCCATACTTTCCCCAAGGATTTTGTTTGGGGGGGGGGGTTGTAGGGCTCCTGCTGAAGAGGCCGAGGCGGGGGCTGGGGCCGCGGTCTTGGAGGCGGACCCGCCATGGCCGCCCAAGCTCCTGGATCCGCCATGGCCTCCCGCGTCTCCTGTCCCGCCATGGCCTCCTGAGTCTCCTGTCCCGCCATGGCCTCCTGAGTACCCGGATCCGCCATTGCCTCCTGAGTCCCCTGTCCCTCCATGGTTCCCGAAACGGGCGCCACTCTGGAGGCCGATAGCCCTGCCCCCACCCCCCCTCCCCATTGGATGATGTATGGCGTGAGGACGCGCCTTCCAGAGGGGGGCGTAATGTCAGACTTTGTTTCCCTGTGTCTAGTGTTTCCACGTGCACCCTGTGTTTCCTTATGACCTTATTTGGACTTCCTGTTCCTTTCCTCGTTTAGAGTCATTATTAGTTCATTTGTCCCCAGCCCTGTGTTTAATTACTCCTCACCTGTTTCTGTTCTTCCTCGTTTGATTTCCCAGTGTTCTTAAGCCCTGTGTCTCCCTGTCTCCCATGTCCGGTATTGTTTGTCTTACCCCCGAGTTCCACGTTCCGTGTATTGGCTTCAATAACGAAGGATTATCGAACGTACTCCTTGTCTCCTCCCTCCATGCTCCCCGAGCAGTGTGACAATTACAGTATCTGGTAAAATGTCACTAGTGCCTCACACAAATGAATGACTGTACACTATGTGTCAGATTTAAATGTGTTAAATAACTTACTAAATTACTTAGTAATTACTGAGTGGTTAAGGTGTTTTTCACTTTAAAATAATGGTCCAGATCTCTAGTAGTTCCTGCAAGCTGACAAGGTAATGTTTGAGTAATTAGTGAGGGGTTAATGTATTTTTCACTTTAAAGCTAAAGTGTTACTAAGAAACTACTAGTGATTTGGACCATTATTTTAAAGTGAAAAACACGTTAACCCCTCAGTAGTTACTCACATAAATTAATAAGTTATTTAACGTTTTATATCTGACACATACTGTACAGTCATGCATTTGTGTGAGGCACTAGTGATATTTTACCAGTAGGTCATTTGTAGTGGGATACATATTGAACTGACATAAAACAGAGTTCATAATTGTAAACTAATTAAATCATGAGCTTGTTAGCATCACTTCCTAATTGTTAACATTTTTAAGTGAATTATCATTTTTATTATTGTTCTATGTTTTAGTTTGAAATAAACAGAGAACATTCATCCTTTGGTAAGAGCAGTAGTCACAATTTCAAACCGTAGCCGACTTATTTGGGGGATATCATATTTATAAATTAGTTTCCACAAAGAACGCAATTGTTCACTTTTAAGACATTACTGTTGTGATTATTAATTAATTGGTTATTCTTTATTAATTGGTCATAGTTCACAAGTAATTCTCAATGAGGAGATTTTTATTTAATAATTGGCACATATCTAATAAGGAACTACTTTTGTCCTAAAATTGTTACTACTTACTGCTCTTAATTGTTACTAATCTTGCTTCTCTATTAGTTAATAGTACTTAGTTAAGTGTTAATGTAGTACTACCTATTACTTCCTGCATAGTTACTTGTTAACAACGGATTATTATTCTAAAGTGTTTCCAACACAACTTATAGCGCTTAATAAACATAAATGAACATTGGAATGATGAAAGATACAATACAATACAGCTTGTGAATATGTCACTTAATTTATCTCAGGAAAGATATCCAGTGTTTACAGTTAGTTATAAAACACTAGAGACAAGCATATTTACTGTTATTTATAGGTGTATGTTTGAATAAATTTGTCATGAAGACAATTAAGTGTTTATGAAACTATCTTATGTGCAAGTGACCTTTCAGAAATGTCAGTTGTATTTAAGAGTAATAATTATAGCAGAAAATAAATAGCAGTTGAATATAATAGTTGGGATTCATTTTAACCTCTAATATTATAGCAATATCAGCAGATATCATATGATGCCTATGATGTCTATGATGCCTTAAAATTATTTCAAGGAAGGCAGCTCTAGGTTTTGGACCAGATGCATTTGTTTTGTTACCTTCTGGGTATTTGTAGAGGTGTGTGATGTCCATGCGGGCGTCAGATCCTACAGCTTTAGTACTGATGCGCTGACCGATGGAGCTCTTCTCCACATGAACCTGACTTAAACTTCCATCAGGTTTCTTCTGCCAGTAGATTCTGTCACTGTTCACCTGAGACGCACAGTGAAACCAATTCAGCCATTCAGTAGATGTTTTGACTCCAAATTAAAAATGCAGAGAAATGTCATCAGACACAAATGAGGGTGAAAAGAAGTTTGTATGAAGCACGCACTTCAGCAAAGACAAAAGGAGTGTCGAATTTCAGGTCGACTTTTCCGTTGCGTACGGCGGAGACAGGGGTGGGACCACAGCGGTGTGAACCCTGGCTGAGCTCCTGAGGGGTCGCGTCCACCACCTGCCACCCACCGTTACCTGGTGGAAGATCTGGACGGGTCATCCAGGATTCGTTCCACACGTGGAAGTTCCTACAGAGCCACAGAGCCAACATGAGTGTATTGTTAGTCACCAATTTACAAAAATACACCTGAACAAGCATTGACTAAAACAGGGACTGAAACTCTTTTTAACAATTAGAAATGAGACACTTTACCTTCAGAAAATCATGACCATCAACCTCAAACTAAACACTATCAGAGCATTTTTTCAACACTGATTTGTGTGATTTTGTGTTGTTACATTATTTATTAACAACAGTCACACAAACAAACATTAAATAAACACATTAATCAAATGCACAAAACATATTAAAATTAAATATTTAAGAAAATAACTGATGCATTTCTATATTCCATGAAATTCCAAGAAATAATGTTGTTGTTTTCTTATCTATTTCATGCTAGGTTAAGTTTTTGTTAAACATTAGTTTATTAAGCATATTTATTAGTTCCCCCCAAAACAATTCTACCTCTAATACACTGAAATCAAGAAAGTGACACTAAAGTGTTATATACAGTGTTATTTTAATGCCATTAATATATTCAAGTTTTTGTTAATATTTTACATTTATTTAAAGTTGTTAAATTTGTTGTTTTTGTCATTTTTTTATTAGTTTTTGTTTTAAACATGTCTATAAAGTTTTGTTAAATTTTTAGTTGAGTTTTATTGTTCATTATTTACTCATTTATTTTAGTGCTTTAAATTTAAATTATTTTAAATTTAAAAGAAAATTAGAAATGTTGCCTTGGCAAATAAATGAAATAAAACAAGTTTAGGTTATTTCGTTAGCATTTGTTTAATTTTAAGTGGTTTTAGTTTTAGTTAACAATAATAACTGCCACATTAATGTAAAGTGTCAGTAATGATTGCTGTATTTGAGAACTGTTGCTAATGAAAATTTAATTTAAAATCTCCCAAGTATTAATTTCACTGATCAGAGATCAAAGTATAACATGAACCTGACACTGATGACATTAATGACAGTAAAAGGAACTTAAGGTGATGGTTGTTATCGTACCAGACAGAATCGCTGGTCTCTTCTTTAATGAGCTCCAGTTTCTCATCAAGATAAACGTCTGTGGTCAAGGAAAGGTCCGTGTCGTGAGCGGAGCTGAAGTTGGTCACACAACGGGTGGGAATACCAAGACATCTCAACACTGAGAGAGAAATGGAAAGAACATTACAAAAAACAATTATACACTCTGAACTGTAAATAGTGCAAAACTTGTAAACAGTGATGCAGTTGCCCTGAACGTCAACAGCTTTGCCAAGATTTGTTAGGGCAAGACACTCATGACTTTGAGCTATTTTGCTACCATAACTTCTCTTCTTTCAGACTAGAAAACATCTAAAATACACTTTTAAGTGTTTATTGTATTGCACTTTATCTATTTGATTTTGTAGATTTCAATTACAAAACATATCTTTAAAGAGTTTTTTCTCCACTTTAGCAGCACTTACAAACACCAAACTTAGCAAACATAATCCTCTCTATATTCTGAAGGTTTTTACTGAGGGGTTTGTTCATATTTCATTCTCCTGATATTATTAATGCACTTTATCTATTTGCAGCTGTTGATCTAAATTATAATACATATCTTTAAATGTTTTTTTCTCCACTTTAGCAGCACTTACATACACTAAACAGCAGTTTTATTCCTCTCTATATTCTGAAGGCTTTTACTGAAGGGTTTGTTCATATATAATTTACACTGATTTATATTTATATGTATAAATATATATTTATATTCCATTCCCAAAATATAGTGATTTTTCTGGCTGTTGACAGTGTTTTCTGATTTATCGAGTGACAAAAAGAGAAATCCAAAATGTACCAGATGTGGTGACTCCTGCATAGACCCAGCACTGGCCGAATTTGACAGGCTTCCCTGAGCTTTTGTAATACCGTCTCAGGATGTCACCGCTCCCGCTCCAGGCAGTGGGACTCGTTCCGCCTTCGAAGCTGTCTGACCAATTACCCATCAGCACACCGCGGTCATCATTGGAGTTCACCTGTCAGAACAGAACAGAACAGAAGAAAGCTTTTCAAAAACAGGTGCTTATCAGCTCTTGAATCATGCATTTATTTTTATGTTCCTCACAGGTCCTTCATCTTAAAATGTCAGAAAAGATGTGAGAACAGGAAATGATGACATCAAATTTCAATTTCTAATGATTATGCAATAAATGTATTGTATGAAGACTGAACTGCTGCTTGTAGACATTGTTTAAGGATACATAGTTCTTTTTTATAAAAACAGTAAATAAATAAAAAACAAGTATACTTACTGACAAATTTCATAGGTATTTTTATGAAAACAGAATATAGCAGATTTCTGTAACTGTAGCTTATAAAACGTTTCTTTAAAATGTTCTTTAGTGCTGTATTTAATTTACATTATTGTTCAAAAGTTTGGGGTCAGTAAATGTATTAAAAACATATTAATACTGTTATATGTGACCCTGGATCACAAAACCAGCCATATGGGTCGATTTTTCAAAATTGAGATTTATGTATCATCTGAAAGCTGAATAAATAAGCGTTCCATTGATGTATGATTGTAAGCTTTCCATTGATGTATGTAATGATAGGACAATATTTGTCTGAGATACAACTATTTGAAAATCTGGAATATGATGGTGAAAAAAACAATCAAAATACTGAGAAAATCGCATTTAAAGTTGTCCAAATGAAGTTCTCAGCAATGCATATTACTAATCAAAAATTAAGTTTTGACATATTTATAGTGGGAAATTTAAATACTATCTTCATGGAACATGATCTTATTAATATCCTAACGATGTATGGCATAAAAGAAAAACAATAATTTTGACCCATACAATGTATTGTTGGCTATTGCTACAAATATACTTGTGCTACTTATGACTGCGTTTGTGCTCCAGGGTAACATAGCAAGGATGCATTAAATGGAACAAAAATGACAAAAACATGACATTTATAATGTTACAGCGGATTTCTATTTCAAATAAATGCTGTTCTTTTTAACTTTCTATTGATCAAAGAATCCCAAAAAATAAAATGTATCACCGTTTCCACAAAGATATGAACTGTTTTCAACATTGATAATAATCAGAAATGTTTCTTGAGCAGTAAATCAGTATATTAGAATGATTTCTGAAGGATCATGTGACACTGAAGACTGGAGTAATGATGCAGAAAATTCAGCTTTGATCACAGCAATAAATTACATTTTAAAATACACATACACATAGAAAACAGTTCTTTAAATATTTCACAGTATTGCTGTTTTTACTGTATTTTTGATCAAATAAATGCAGCCTCGGAGAGCAGAAAAGATATCAAAAACATAAAAAATCTTAAAAAACAGACTACAAACTTTTAAACAGTAGTTTATATTTATAATATAATTATTATACTTCTATCACTTAACATAGCTGTTATTTCACTGTGTTTATGATTATTTAAAGGGGTCATATGATGCTATTTTAAAGATCATTATTTTGTGTATTTGGTGTAACAGAATATGTTGACATGCTTTAATGTTCAAAAACATTATTTTTCAAATACTGTACATTATTGTAGGTCATCTATGCCCCGCCTCTCTCAAACGCATCATTTTCTACAAAGCTCCTCCTTCCAACAAGTCCAGTCTGCTCTGATTGGCCAACTGACCCAGTGCATTGTGATTGGCCGAACACCACGAGCAAGCGTCGGAAATGTAACACCCCGTTCCTTAATCGCGAGCTTCAGCTTTCAAGTTAGTTTTACCATCAGTTCAAGCCTGAGAGGGGAACAGAGTCACGTGACAGACACAGTTATGATGCTCGTATGTATTTGCACACAAGCTGCAGTTAAGACGATTTCTGATGGGCTATACACTCCACTGTGATGTGACCCTGTTCCCCTCACACACACATACACACGACAAGTTATGTGCAAAACTCCATTTGAACAGTCAATAGCAAATACTTAAACTAATAACAAAACATACTTACAGTCGCTGATTCAGAAGCGCCAGATTGTCATAGCAAAGTTGGAATTGACCCTTTTTTTTTTTAATATCCTTTGTGCATAGCAAGCCTTTTACTTACCACTCAGCGTCCCCCTGACATGGCTGCATCAACACTACTGTGGTTACTGAAACACGCCTTCAGTCTTTGCGTGAACATTTGGGCGACATTACGCAAATATTTCCACACCGTGACGTAGAGATGTGGGGGCGTGTTTGAATGAGCCGTTTTAGGGGGTCATGGCAGAGTCTCAACTTTTATAAAGAATATCTTTTTGGTTTTGAGACTTTAGTCTTTGCCACTTTAGGGATCTCATCTATGCACGAACAGCTTGGAACACTCCAAAGAGAAAAGAAAACTTGAAATCACATCATATGACCCCTTTACGACATTTATAACAAATCTTTAAAAAGTCAGATAGTGAGACTGCAAAGGTAAAATGTGACGTTGTGACCTTTTTGCAGTTCTATATCCATTAATGCAGAAGTCTGTAGAATTAAAGGACATATCTCTACACTAATGATGCTTGAAACTGTGCCAGATGAGACAGAGGAGAATGTGTGTTTCGATGAAAGCTTCTGTAAACAAAACAGCACTAGCTCTGGTGTTTAACATTCACCGTCTTGAAAGAGATAGATTCCTATGAACCTAAAACTACCACATGATGTCGACTGTAATTCATATTCATGATTTCTTATGAATCTATGTCGATGTCATGTGAATGTGACTCACCAGAGCAGAAACCATTCTGGACACGATCACTGGATCCCTCCATTCGGTCATAGCCACCTGACCCTTCTCCAGCAGAAGCAGACACGCTTCCAGGATGTCCTGTTCAAACTGATAAAAATAATGAAAGAAAAATTAATTAATGAATAATGGGATTGAAAATAAATATAATAATGGAAGTAATGATAATAATATAATCAGAAATAATCATACAATCTGATTGAAATTGATAAAAAAAACATAAAAATAACAACAACAATAATAAATATGGAAATAACAACAATCATAATAGCAATAATAATAATAATGATAATAATAAATTAATAATCAAATTAAAGATAATATTAGAATCTGTTCAAACTAAAACAATTGTATAATAACAATAATAATAATAGAATCACAAATAATCATTGAATCTGATTAAAATGCATTTAAAAAACATAACAATAACAGCAGAAATAATAATTAAAATAATAATGGACATAACAACAAACATAATAGCAATAATAATAATAATAATAAAATTATAGATAAAATAATTTGTTCAAACTGATAAAACAATTCAAAATAATAATAATAATAATAATAGCAACAACAAAAATTATATTAATAGTGGAAATAATAACACAAACAGAATTGTATATAGTAATAGAATGGATAAGATAATTGCAAATTATAAATAGCAATTTCAATAATAATAATAATTATAATTATTATTATAATAATCATAAATCCACGAAGAAAAAAACACAGGAGAAATGTAGGTGTAAACATAGCACACATAATTATAAAGCAAATAACTGTCAGACAACAGAACAAAACAGGGAGTATATATAATGGGTCAATTAATAAGACACACCTGCAACTAATGTGTAACCGAGCAAACTAATGACAAGATCAGAAACTAGAGAGACAAGAACTAAACAGGGCAGGAGAACATGGAACACAACAAAACACAGCAAAAAGTCCATAACCGTGACAGTAGAATTATAGATTATAATAGAATCTGTTCAAACTGATAAAACTATTGCATAATAATTTAAATTCAAATAAATAAATAATTAAGAAATTAATGAAATAATTAATTAAATCAATTTCACTCCCTACAATAGAATTGTGTTTCCTCACCTGGGCAAAATTCCATGTTCTGCCTCCAATTTGCTGCTCGGTTCCGTAGTAAATTCTGCCCATGCTATTCAGAACATACTCCTTCCTTTCCGCTTCATTATCCAGATACACGGGATCATCTGAGGAGAGACAGATCCATGTGGTGTTACTTCATTAATGTACACTACTAGTCAAAAGTTTTTGGACAGTAAGATTTTTGAAATGTTTTTTGAAGAAGTCTCTTCTGCTTACCGAGCCTGCATTTATTTGATCCAAAATACAGCAAAAGCAGTAAAAAATTTTTTAAATATTTTTACTATTTAAAAGAACAGTTTTCTATTTGAATATATTTTAAAATGGAATTTATTCATGTGATCAAATGAAAATTTTCAGCATGATTCTTCAGAAATCATTGTAATATGCTGATTTGCTGTTTAAGAAACACATGTTGTTGTTATTATTATTATTATCATCATCATCATCATCATTATTATTATCAATATTTAAAACAGCAGAGTACATTTTTTTTTGAAATTATAGAAAGTCATAGTTTTATGTAGCAAGGATGCTTTAAATTGACATTTATAATGTTACAAAAGATTTCTATTTCAGATAAATGCTGTTATTCTGAACTTCATATTCATCAAAGAAACCTGAAAAAAAATCTACTCTGTTTTCAACATCACAATATTAATAAATGTTTTTTAAGAAGCAAATCAGAATATTAGAATGATTTTTGAAGGATCATGTGACTGGAGCAATGATGCTGAAAATTCCGCTTTGAAATCACATGAATAAATTACATTTTAAAAATGTATTACAATAGAATGCAGTTATTTTAAATAGTAACAATATTTCAAAAATTTTGCTGTACTTTGGATCAAATAAATGCAGGCTTGGTGAGCAGACGAGACTTCTTTAAAAACATTACAAATCGTACGGTTCAAAAACTTTTGACTGGTAGTGTAAATGAGGGGAAACGAGTGTGCTTGTCTTTTGTTGACTCCATACCTTCACACCAGGGGTTGAAGAGCATGTAGATGTCGTTTGGGGTGCAGGGGAACAACAGTCTGCCCCTTGGTGAGAAAGACTCGACGGTCACCCTGTAGCGGCCGATGGAGGCGGTGGGAAGAGTGTTGACCGCCAGCCGCACGCGTTTGTCCTCCTGCTCCACGATCTTCATCTCCCAGCGGCCATCTTCCAGGACATCCACTAACGGGACAGAGATGCGAACCCCAGGATTACTGGTGAAGATGGGATCTGTGTCAAAAACACAAAGACATGGAAACGTTAAATGAACAGCGTTTTAATGATTTAGTTTAATCAAATCATTTGTCAGTGGCTCAGTTGGAGATCCATTAATAAATGAGACTCAATGAGCAGCTGGATTAGATGGATTAGGTTACATAATAACTAGTCCTGGCCCAAACCCAACTACTTCATGACTCACATCCATCACGAATGAAAAGATTAATCTGTCAGTCCTTCTCTTCTGAATAAAGAGCAAGATAATTGAACTAACCGTCAGAATGTCTGGGCATCTTTCTGTCTTTGTCACACTGATTTATCATTCAGACAATGCCAATGCGTCAGACTCCGGATGAAAAACCATTGACAAAAAAATGTGACAATTTCCGTAGCTGCTGCATGTTTGATGGTTGAGTACAGAAAGAATTAACATAAATCCAACAAAACATAAATTAATCAATTTTAAATACACCTTATTGTCCGATTATGATTTTGGTTCTGATTTTTTTTTTTTATTAATGATTGAGTAATTTTAATTCTGAATTTCTATCATGCGTCTGTATGCAGATTATTTTGATTCAAGTTGTTCTTCTGGTACTGCTTTTATTTCTGATTCTGATTTAATTCAGATTCAGATTTTTCAAACATTTGATTATTTTCAGTTTTTTTTTCCATTATAGTTTTTATTCATTTCTTGAATTAGTTTTTTTTTTTTTATTATTATTATTTATATTTTTCATTTTTACTTTATTTTATGTTTTAGTAATTTTATCATTTTATAATTTATTACTTTTTAATATGTCTATATAGTTTTTATTCATTTTTGTTTCAGTTTTAGATATTTTCACTACAGCAAGTTAAACTAATGAAAATGAGAAATGTTGAGTTCCAAATAACTGAAATAAAATCATTTTATTTAAATAATTTTATTCTAGTTTCCAATTCAAATTATTCAAGTTTTAAAAATGTTTTTATTTTATATAACTCTTCTGTGAGTTTAATGGTGATTTTGATTCTAGGTCTAAGAAAAATGTTGTTCAACACGTCCCTAGATCTAATAATGCAAATAAACACGCTGTCAGATGTGTGTCTGGTGGGAATGAGAAGGAAGTACAGCAGTAATCATGAAAAATATTCACTAAACAAACTCAAAACAAACAGCAAGAGGGAATCCAGACAAGTCCAGACTTGAGACTGTCATGTGCAGAGATGGTTGACTTTGAAAGTGTCAAATGAAAAGATAAAAAGATACTCACGGATCACTTTAAAGGTGAAATGAGTCATTTCTGAGCACCTTGTGAGATTAAATAGAACAAAAAAATGACTGTTGTCAAACAGGTTTTGTGAATGCGGCTCTCTCACCTAACTTCAGCTGCAGCTGCAGCTTGTCTGATTTGGGGTTGAAGGGTCTGGAGAACTCGATCCACATCTGGAAGGTCTGTCCTCTGCGGACGATCAGCTTGCCGCTGAAGTAAGTGTCTGTATGATGCTCGAGACGGTTCTGCCCATCCTTGGATTTTAGGAGGTCGACCGAACGGACCATCAGAAGCTTGTCTGAGAAAGAGAGAGAAAACGTACAGATATAAAGACCTAAGATCATCCAACTTAGAGCATCAAATCTTAGTGTTTTCCAGCAATAGTGGATCCAAATAAAATGCAGTTTTATACATTTTTACATTTTTTTACATTTTATTCATTTAGCTGACGCTTTTATCCAAAGCGACTTACAATTGCTATATATGTCAGAGGTCGCACGCCTCTGGAGCAACTAGGGGTTAAGTGTCTTTGCTCAGGGACACATTGGTGTCTCACAGTGGATTCGAACCCGGGTCTCACACCCCAAAGGCATGTGTCTTATCCACTGCGCCATCACCACCAAAAATATAGATTTTCATTCTTTTGCACAATGAGGTTTTGTTTATTTATGCATCTTTTAAAGATTAAAAAAAAGCTTTCTAAATTAAACTTAAAGAACTTGTATTTTTTTAAAGCAAATGAGCCTTCTCACCTGAAGCAGCTGATGTCCCAGCTGTTGCAGATGCAGACGGGGTCGTAGGCACAGCTGCAGGGGTGCTGGCACTGGGACCTCCATTGGTGTTGGGGTTAGAGCTAGACATTTCTACAAGCAGCCTCAAATATATAAAGGGAAAATACATAAACATGTCAAATGCTTAAAATAAATAAATTCATTTCTAATAAATAAATAAAAAATCATATAATATGAATAAATATGTAATAACATTTAAAGAAGTAAATCAATAAATTATAATACATATATTATAAACAAATTTCAATAAACTAAGTTATAACACACATTTATAAAAAGTCAAATGAATTCAAATATAAATAACTATACAATAAAATGTATAAATAAAATTATAATACATAAATAAATGTATTCAATTATTTATTTAAATTTAATATCCTTCTATTTAATATTAAATAAAATTTAATAAATAGAATCCAAAATAAATAGCTAAATAAATATAAGTAAATAAGATCTAATATATAAATGAAGATAATACATAATATATTTAAAATTATAAATTTTATTATTCATCATATAATTCATACAGTAAAAAAAAATAGGATTAGTTACTTTGGATTGAAGCATCTACTAAATGAATAAATGTAAACGTAAAATATATTCATCAGTTATATAAATTCCACACCTTTGTATTTAATTCCAGGTTTACGTTAGATTTGATCTTGACTCATAAAATACTTCACATACACTAGCAGTGAGCATTTGGACAAACATGACCGAATTTACATTTGTCACAACAACAATCTTTTGACCCAACTGCTTCTGCTAACACACCTTTTAAAGGGGTCATATGATGCAATTTCATGTTTTGCTTTCTCTTTGGAGTGTTACAAGCTGTTTGTGCATATATAAGATCCCTAAAGTTGCAAAGTCTCAAACCCAAAGAGATATTCTTTATAAAAGTTAAGACTTGTCCACGTCCTCCTAAAACGGCTCATTTAAACACACACCCCCATGCCTACGTCACTGTGTGGGAAGATTTGCATAACACCACCCAAATGTATACGCAGTGAAAGAAGGCATGATTTTTATTCTCGCTGTAGTATTGTTGCTGCCGCCGGCGCCATGTCATGGAGACGCTGTGTTTCGTTGTGAAAGCGAAAATACTTTGTTTGGGCTTCCTAAAGAGGACACAACTAGAAATCAGTGGTTAAGTTGTATTTACAACACTGTTCCAGAACAGTTCAACCAAATATTAGAGTGTGTGCAGCGTATTTTACTGAGGAATATTTCCTGAACCTGGGAGTAGCCTACAATGTGAACACTATGAATGGCTGTGAACACTATAAAGTGGGGTAATTCCAACGTAGCAAGGACAGTCTGGTGCTTCTGACTCACAGCCTGTAAGTATGTTTCCATATTTAAAGAATTTGCCACTGACGATTCAAACGCGAGTTTTGAGCAATGTAGAGTAGTGCTTGTTTGGCAATGTGAGTCATTATAATCAGTAATTATGTCCTCACTGAATGCAACAAATGCCTCGTTTATAGTGGGTTTTATTGTTTTAGTCTCGTTGCGAGGACACGGCAACACAACATCGTAAGGGGCGTAACATTTCCATCACACGTTTGAGGTTTTCGGCCAATTACAATGCACTGGATAGCTGGCCAATCAGAGCACACCTCGCTTCTCAGAACGATGAAATTTGTAAAAATCGATGCGTTTCAGAAAGGCGGAGCATAGGGGAGCAACAGTAATGTACAGTATGTGCAAAATAATGTGTTTTTTGAACTTCGAACCGCGTAAACACATTGCATTACACCAAATACACAAAATAATGTTATCATATAATAATGAGTAAAAATAATCATATGACCCCTTTAAGTTTAATTTTATGGACAAATGTCAATTGTGCCTACATTGTGAATTTCTTTACAATGCTTTATTTTAGTTGAGCCATATGGAGAAGTGTCATTTACTACTGTTTCCAGAATGCACCTCATGAAGTTTCTTAATGAGTCTTCATGACTTTACTATTATTCTAACAAATGGAAAATGGTCATAATAAAGAATCAATGAATGCTAGTATTCAAACCATATATCATAACAACATTCTTCTCTCTTTGAGCTGATTTTAGAACACATTGTTTTCATTTGTCATTTTATTATTGAATAAATATTCTATTTGCATCTGTAGATTTCATAATGAAATTATAATGATATCTTTAAATGCCATTTTTTTAAATGAGTTTTTTCTCCACTTCAGCAGCATTTACATACACCAAGTTTTACAGTTTTATTCCTGTCTACATTCTGAACATTTTTATAGAGAGATTTGTTCATATATCATTCGCCTGGTTTTATACACTGGTTTATTAATAAAACCATATAGTGAAAAAAAAAATATTTTCTGATTTATGGAGGGATAAAATGATTCAAAGTCCCCTCTATAAAGACCTTTGACTCTAATATATCAACAAAATTAAACACATTTTTGAACCTGGCTTTATCCAAGATTTATTTCCTGGAAATCTATGCAAGTTAGTACATATTTAATTAGATAATGTATTATTTGCATACTTAAACTTTTCAGAAAACTTGTAATACAAAAAAAAATGTTTGCAATTCTTAAAGTAATCAGTCAGCTGGGGAAATATCGTATTAGTATTAAGTATTAGTATAAGTTTTAGTTAAATTCACCTGTAACGTTTTGCTTTAAAGTTTAATGCAATAATGGTGCTGTTTATGTTTTCAGTATATGCATATATGAATAAACATGACCTGTTGATCAATTATGCGTAATGTTTATTATGAATTAATAAAGAAAATGTGTTATAAAGTTTTTTATAATGCAGTATTTGTAATGAAGTCTTACCTGTGAGTTTGAGGCGTCTGGCGTGTGAAGTTCAGGTGATCTAACAGACCGGCTCGTGTTCGCGCCGATGAATTCAAAGAATGTTTGGCACTGAAGAACCTGTTCACGGCTCTTATTTACCCAAGTGTTGCCACTCCTTCTTCACTACAGAAGAGTCGACAGATTGATGAACAACAATCATGGCATTCCCAGTCAGGAAAAGATTAAAATAAAGTGAATTTCTTCATTTTCTTATTAAACTGGAAATGTTCCAGGAAATACAAATCATAGTGAATCACAGGCCATCAGAACCGGCTCAAAAACTATGAATCACAAGCCAAAAGCCATTTCTGTAGCCTGAAAGCAATTAAAAGAGTTCAACAAAAATAAGCCTTAAAATGGCTTAATGCCATAATAATAACAAATAAATATATATATAATTTGTTTGTTTATTGCTTGTTTTTTAGTAGTAGTAGTACTTGAGCATAAAATGCTTTCTGTTTTTTATTTCTTTGCGTGCGGAAGAAAATTCAAAGGCGCTATTTAAGACATGGTTGTCAGAACTTTCCTCTTATCTTTTATGTGAAAGGACTCAGATACAGTATCTATTGATAAATCTGAAGATTCTTGGAGATCATCTATTTTTTGCTTTGGTTTATTTTTATCTATGTTTTGAATACCTCTGGAAATACAGCTGGATTTGTAAACTTTTTAAAGGTTTCCTAACTATTGATCAAATTCAGCAACAATTATATTATTTTAAATTTAATTGTCTTCTTTTGTTATTTTCACACTCTTTAATCTTTGAAAACATTTTCACTGTAAAAAGCCCTGTGCAATTATTATTATTATTATCTGTGCGGCCTCATCTTGGCCATACTGTTACATTGGTCTTGCTTTGTAATTGTAAGGTTTATTTGTCTATAAATCTGAAAATATTACAATAAATATAATATTCAAAAAATTTTGTTTTATATAATGTTTTTATTAATACCAGTTATTGTTGTTTTGTCATCTGTTGTCAAATGTTTATAATTACAATCCATTTCAAGGTGAAGTACATTATTTCTGCTCTGTTTTCCACAAACAAAACTAAAAAAAAGAGGTGTGTCCCATTTCACATACTTCTGCAGTTTTCTTTACTTTTTTTGTAGTTAAAAATGGTGCATATTAACACATATACCTATATTGTGCATATTTAAACTTTTGAACCTTGACACCCAGATAACAAACACATACACCCATGCATACATTTGGACATATTAATATTCATTAAACATGCTTTCATAAAGACCTCGGATGTTTTACATAAGGTGACACAGAAGAAGAGAAACCTGTCTGACACATTTCATCGAAAGGGTGAAAGAGTGGGTGGAGGAAGGAGATTAGGATGGAGAAACTGAACAGAGGCGTGTGTCCTCTCCTTTTCTGAAGCATGCAATTATTATCATCGGTCTGGTATGATAAGAGCCCAGTGTTTGTGTACGGGAGGATCAGTCTGGCTTACGCTGTCAGATTCATAATAGTTATGAAGACATTTATCAAACGATGCACTAAAAACAGTATATGAGCTTAAACAAACTGTACAAAGCAGGTCTGCATATGAAAACATTAGCATATCACTTCTTAATAGCAGCAGATCAGAAATACACGCTTGAATTGATTGCTGTTAGGAAAAAGCAGCCATTTTCACAAAGAATTATTAAATGTGACAAAACCAGTCATAAGTGTCATTTTTTCTAAATTGAGATGTATACATTATCTGAAAGCTGAATACATAATATTTCCATTGATGTATGGTTTGTTAGGATCGGACAATATCTGTCTGAGATACAACTATTTGAAAATCTGGAATCTGAGGGTGCAAAAAAATATATAAATATTGAGAAAATCACCTTTAACCTGTTATCCAAATGAATAGCTATGCATATTTCTTATCAAAAATTAAGTTTTGATATATTTACAGAAGGAAATGTACAAAATATCTTCATGGAACATGATGTTTACTTAATATCCTAATGATTTTTGGCATAAAAGAAAAATCTATAATTTTGACCCATACAATGTATTGTTGGCTATTGCTACAAATATACCCCAGCGACTTAAGACTGCTTTTGTGCTCCAGGGTCACAAATGTAGAATAAGATTAAAGAGTTAAACTAATTTAAGCAAAACCCCTGTGTCAGAGAATCACAGTCACCTGCACCCTCATTAGCCAGATCCCAATCACCTGAGTACTGATTCCCCGCACCTGTCACCGGCTAATGAACAGCACTATATCCACTCACCACAAGCACTCCTTCCTCGTCCGGTCTACCGTTCACTACCCGAACCTAGCCTGACTTCTAACCTTGTCTTACTTACCTGCAGACCTCCAGATCACCCCCGCTCCAAGTCTCCACCGCTCCTGGTCTCCACCGCTCCTGTTCTCCACCGCCCCTGGAACTTCCTTGTCCTGGTCCTCCCCGCGGCAGTGCGCACCGCCGACTTCCCTTCCTGGATCCTGTCCCCGCTCCTCCGCTCAGCACTCACCCTTGCACCAATTCAAATAAAACCCTGTATTGACTTTACTCCTCCGTGTCTCCTAGTCTGTTCGTGACAGAAGACCGGACCAAGTACAGCAACGCGTGTCATGGAGTCCCGGCCACCCACGGCCGTCGACACGCTGGAGGAGTTGGTCAATACTCTCCGGGCCTCCCTTCTTCCGCCACCTGTCCCACCACCTGCCTCTGAGAGTCCCGTGGCCGTTCCCTCCAAGTACGCGGGTGATGCGGCGGGGTGTGGCGGATTCCTGCTGCAAGTATCCTTGTATATCGCGGCACAACCCCGTAAGTTCACCACCGAGAGATCGAAGGTGGCGTTTCTTACCTCCCTCCTGTCCGGCAAGGCGTTGCTATGGGCGCAGGCGATCTGGGACGCGCAGAGCACCATCATCAACTCCCACGAAGCGTTCACCAGCCACTTCAAGGAGGTCTTCGGAGTCGCCGCGGGACGCATCTCTGTGCAGGATCGTCTTCTGCGCCAAGGAGAGGCATCCGTGGATGACTACACCTTGGAGTTTCGCACTCTAGCGGCCACAAGCGGCTGGAACGAAGCAGCTTTACTGAGTGCCTACCGCCTCGGCTTGAATCCCCGCCTGCGCGCCCAGATGGCCATCTACGATGACAGCGTGGGACTAGAAACCTTCATGCAACGCGCCTCTCGCATCTCTCAACGCCTCACCGCCTGCCTCGTGGATGAATCCGCCTCCCCGTCAGCTTCACCCGCTGCAAGCTCCCCAGTACCAGAACCCATGCTCGTAGACACCGCCCGCCTCTCCCGCACGGAACGTGCGCGCCGCCTCGCGGCCAACCTATGCCTCTACTGTGCGAAACCAGGACACTTCATCCGGGAATGCCCCGTTCGACCTCCACGCCCCGCGGTGAGTACCCTTCAAATTGAACCAGATATTTCTTCATTATCACTGATGCCAGTACAACTCCTCACCCCAGACTCCTCTCTTACAGTCTCCGCCCTGGTCGACTCGGGCTCCTCGGGGAACTTCATTTCCCAAGCCCTACTAACCCACCTCAATCTCCCCCGGAGGCGGCAACCCCAGGAGCTCCGAGTCGAGACCATCCAGGGAAAGCCGCTGGGGCGTGGTAGAGTGAGGTATCGCTCTCCTCCCGTGACACTCAGGGTCGGCTGTCTACACGAGGAGTCCATCACCTTTCTGGTACTGGAGGGGCCCACGGTGGATATCATCCTGGGACGCCCATGGCTCAACCTCCATACTCCAGTAGTCAGATGGGATCCATGCGAAGTCACTCGCTGGAGCGAGTTCTGTTCCCAGTCCTGCCTTCAGTCAGTACAGAGGATCCCTACGAACCCCGCCCCCCTGACAGTCTGTTCCACTCTGGTAGAAAGTCCGGAGCCCCAGGTGAAGTGTACCGTCCCATCTGACTACCAGGCGTTCCGGGATGTATTCAGCAAACAGGCAGCCACTCGCCTACCACCGCACCGGCCATGGGACTGTGCCATTGACCTGCTGCCTGGAGCGAAACTTCCTAAGGGTAAGGTCTACCCCCTGTCCATCCCGGAGCGCAAGGCCATGGAGGAGTACATCAAGGAGGCTCTTCAACAAGGCTTTATCCGGCAATCAACATCCCCCGCCGCCTCGAGCTTCTTCTTCGTGGGCAAGAAGGACGGAGGCTTGAGGCCCTGTATAGATTACCGAGCACTCAACGATCAGACAGTCAAGCTCCCGTACCCACTTCCCCTGGTCCCGGCCGCCCTCGAGGAACTCCGTGGGGCCCGCATCTTCTCCAAGTTGGACCTGCGAAGCGCATATAACCTCGTGAGGATAAGGGCGGGCGATGAGTGGAAGACGGCGTTCCACACTCCATCAGGTCACTACGAGTACCGGGTTATGCCGTACGGCCTCTCCAACTCACCGTCCGTCTTCCAGAGCTTCATGAACGAGGTGTTCCGGGAGTTCCTCCACCAGTTTGTGATAGTCTATATAGATGACATCCTGATTTACTCCCGGAACTTGGCCGAACATCGCCACCACGTTGAGCTGGTCCTTCAGCGGCTCAGAGAACACCGGCTCTACCTGAAACTGGAGAAGTGCGAGTTCCATCGCTCCACGGTACAGTTCCTCGGCTATACCATCAGTCCCGAAGGAATCCAGATGGACCAGGGGAAGGTCCAAGCTATCCTGGACTGGCCCTTACCACAGACAGTCAAGGAGCTACAGCGCTTTCTGGGCTTCGCCAACTTTTACAGGCGATTCATCTGTCAATTCAGTCGACTTTCGTCACCCCTCACCTCCATGCTCCGAGGTAAGCCCAAGTCTCTGTCCTGGAGCCCCGAAGCCCACGAAGCGTTCCAACAGCTCAAGGAAGCCTTCAGCACGGCCCCTATCCTACGCCACCCGGACCCCCAGATCCCCTTCGTCGTGGAAGTCGACGCCTCCACCACGGGAGTCGGGGCCGTGCTGTCCCAACATCACGACGAGCCTCCCAGCCTCCATCCTTGCGCTTACTTCTCGCGGAAGCTGTCCCCTGCGGAGGTAAACTACGACATTGGCAATCGAGAGCTGCTGGCCATCAAACTAGCCTTGGAGGAGTGGCGTCACTGGCTGGAGGGAGCCGCCTGCCCCTTCACTGTCATCACGGACCATAAAAACCTCCAGTATCTAAGAGATGCCAAACGCTTAAACCCCCGTCAAGCACGCTGGGCCCTCTTCTTCACTCGGTTCTCCTTCACTATCACCTACCGCCCCGGAATCCGCAACACCAAGGCCGATGCTCTCTCCCGCTTGCATGCCCCAGAAACACCCACAGACCCCGAGCCTATTCTCCCTCCAGCCCTCATAGTCAGCCCCATCCAGTGGGCACTTAACGACAACATCCGTGACGCCACTCTCACCGAACCCGCCCCGCAGGGAGGCCCAGAAGGGAAAGTTTATGTGCCCCGCTCCCAACGCCTCACCCTTCTGGGCTCAGCTCACGAAGTACCGGGCTCTGGACACCCAGGCAGCCAGCGAACCCTCTCACTCCTCCAAGCTCGGTACTGGTGGCCCGGTATGACCGCGGATGTCATCAGGTACGTCCGAGGTTGCTCAGTCTGTGCCATGTCCCAGTCTCCTCGCCATCTGCCCGCAGGCAAACTGGTTCCCCTGCCCATTCCCCAGAGGCCCTGGTCCCATCTCGGTGTGGACTTCGTCACCGACCTCCCTGAGTCTGAGGGCCACACCTGTGTCCTAGTTGTGGTTGACCGCATCTCCAAGGCCTGCAAACTCATCCCCCTCAGGGGCTTGCCCACGGCATTGGAGACCGCCGAATGCCTATTCCACCATGTGTTCCGCAACTTCGGCCTACCGGAAGACATTGTGTCGGACCGTGGCCCTCAGTTTGTGTCCCGGGTCTGGAGATCCTTCTTCCGCCTCTTGGGAATCACTGTCAGCCTGTCCTCAGGCTATCCCCCCCAAACCAACGGCCAGACTGAGCGTAAGATCCAGGAGCTCGGACGCTACCTCCGGTCATACTGCTCCCCCGATCAGCACAGCTGGAGCCGTTTTTTTCCCCTGGGCCGAGTATGCACAGAACTCCCTTCGTCAATCCACCACCGGCCTCACCCCGTTCCAGTGCATGCTCGGCTACCAACCCCCGCTATTCCCCTGGACGGAGGAACCCGCAGAAGTTCCAGCTGTGGACCACTGGTTCCGACGAGAGAGTGAGAGGGTTTGGGACTCAGCCCACATCCATCTCCAGCGGGCAGTGCGGAGACATAAACGCTTTGCGGACATCCGGAGATCCGAACCCCCCCAATACCAGCCAGGAGATCGGGTCTGGCTGTCGACCAAGGATATCCGTCTCCGCCTGCCCTGCAAGAAGCTGAGTCCCCGCTTCATTGGTCCATTTAAGATCCAGAGGCAGGTGAACGACGTCACCTATGAGCTTCAGCTCCCCCCCAGGTATCGCATCCACCCCACTTTCCACGTCTCACTACTCAAACCCTTCTCCCCCTCTACCCCAGGAACCACCGGACCGGACACGCCCCCTCCTCCGGAGATGATAGATGGCGCTGAGGTCTACCGGGTCCGCAACATCCTGGACTCGCGGCGACGGGGCGCCCGGCTCGAGTACCTGGTGGACTGGGAGGGGTATGGCCCAGAGGAAAGATCCTGGGTGGCCAGGGACGACATCCTCGACCCCTTGCTCCTCGAAGAGTTTCACCGCAACCACCCTAGTCGTCCCGCACCCAGAGGCCGAGGCCGCCCCCGTCGCCGTGGTAGGGCGTCAGGAGCCGCCCCTGGAGGGGGGGGTAATGTCAGAGAATCACAGTCACCTGCACCCTCATTAGCCAGATCCCAATCACCTGAGTACTGATTCCCCGCACCTGTCACCGGCTAATGAACAGCACTATATCCACTCACCACAAGCACTCCTTCCTCGTCCGGTCTACCGTTCACTACCCGAACCTAGCCTGACTTCTAACCTTGTCTTACTTACCTGCAGACCTCCAGATCACCCCCGCTCCAAGTCCCCACCGCTCCTGGTCTCCACCGCTCCTGTTCTCCACCGCCCCTGGAACTTCCTTGTCCTGGTCCTCCCCGCGGCAGTGCGCACCGCCGACTTCCCTTCCTGGATCCTGTCCCCGCTCCTCCGCTCAGCACTCACCCTTGCACCAATTCAAATAAAACCCTGTATTGACTTTACTCCTCCGTGTCTCCTAGTCTGTTCGTGACACCCTGGGCTCAAATTAATTGGTTACTTATAAATATGTATATATATTTTTTTATAAATATGTAACTCTTAGAGACCTCAGTTTGATACATAAATAAAAGTGCTTTATAAATGTATAAATATCTAAAAGCAATAAAATTGTGAATGAAAGTGTCTGCTAGATTAATAAATGTAAATTAATTTTATTAACTTTATTATTATTACTATTCTAATAATTGTAAACAATCAAATAAATCAAGAAAAACCAGGGCATCAAGAAAAGTGCTTTATAATGAAATGGCTAAAAGCAATAGAACTGCTAAATGAATAAATCTAAATTAAATGTTTTATCATTATAATAGACTCAAAATGATTCTAAATTCATTCTAATAAATGTTACTAACAAAATAATCAAACAAAAAAATACTATTTCTTATTTGAAAATTAAATAAATTGGTTAAAGAATTATGAGAATGAAGCTTGATTGTCTGCTAAAACATGAGTTTAGGAGTTTTGTGGCAGAATAACAGAACAGAACATACTTAGCAAGAATATTATTATTCATTTTTGTACATTAACTAATACAATCTTAAGTCATGTGAAGGAACATAAGACACACTGACACTGATTCAACTGATGAAAAGCTGCTGAAAAGAGGGGAAATATTTGGGTTATAATCTGAAGTGTTCTGATTATGACTCTCAAATTAAACTAATCCTGTTCATGTCTGGTGATTAAAATGTAAATAATGATTTTTAATATCCTAAGAAGATGAAGAGCCATATTTAACTGTGTAATGCTAATTATATGGCAATGAGTCATGGCCCATGAGTCATTAAAGGAAGTTTGGAAATTAAAAATGATTAAATCAAACTTCCTTGAATTTGCAATTACATTCATCTGAACTTCAGAAACATATCATGCAATTAAAAATGTGTTTTACTTGCTGACTCTCCCAACCTGCTTGATCTAGTAAAATTAATATGTTTGCTTTTCTAAAATTCTCTGTTGTTGACCATCATAATAACACATCAAATGTGAGATCACATGACGATTCTCTCCAATAATGAGAGTGACCGTGCTCAATAAACACTATCATTTATTAATGTCAACCATCAAACGCACTTCTAAGGCTTTGTTTCAGTAACGATTTGTATGGAGCCAGTGAACAAAAATCTGTTCACATGACGTTATGACGAGGTTATTCCTGAATGTAACGTTCAAAACATCAAATTTTAAAATCTTTTGGTTATTCAGACTTTAAGGGAACATTCCATTTTGCAAACATTATTGGAATTTTACTTTTGAATGTTCTAAAACAAGTAGTTATGTTTTAAACATAAATATAATAGTTCACGAATGATGTACAGATCATGTAACATTTTAAGAACATTATTAAAAACCAATTATTTTAAGAATGTTTACTCATAACTTAGAGAGAATCTTGCCAGAACATTCCCTGTTAAACCTGGGAATCCTGTTTCTGCCATGGTTAAAAAATAATAATAATCTATTTGTGACTTAAATCACAATATTTTGACTTTATTTCTCGCAATTACAACTTACAACTTTCTTACAACTGTTTTCTCAGAATTGTGAGAATTTTTTTTTCAATCTGTACTATGTGCTACTTATGTGTAAAATAAATAAATAAATAAATAAATAAAATCAAACCTGATAACCATTTCAATTGAGATATCACAGGGTTTGTTGCACAATACTGTATAGATGTCAGTAAATTCTTCAATTCCAAAGTTGAGTAAAACCTCTTGCTTTCACCAGAATTTCACAGATAAGGTGTGGTATTACTATTTCCTCCATCATCATCACATTCCTGCTGTCAAATTGTGTCATCATGCATGACAGCTGCTGAAATTCTGGAATAATGCTGGTACAAAAGAGCTGGATTGTAAGATATCAGACACGCACCCACGACACAACGACTGTTTCAGACAGAAAAACAAAATTATGTTGCTTTAAAAGACAAGGCAACCCCAGAAGAGATAAATAAAAAAAAAATATTGACTCGTGTTTCTAAAATAAATTAATGTATACTAAATTAATTAATTAACAGAGATAGATAGATAGATAGATAGATAGATAGATAGATAGATAGATAGATAGATAGATAGATAGATAGATAGATAGATAGATAGATAGATAGAGCTTAGTTTCACTTTTACTATTTTAACTATTTATCTTTCTTAACCAGTATTTGTGTTTTTGCTCCTTCACTCATGCTAACATCAAACTGAAAATACCACAAGACAAATGCACTTTTGCATTTCAGATTAATTTATATATATTTTTAAGGATGTTACACCTTTTGACTGGAAAACAAGAGGAAGCTACAGATGGAGCCAGTGATTTTCTGCCCAAACATGTGTGTGAGTGTTAGAGAGGACTAATGGAGCAGCACTGAAGCTTTCAGAGGAGAAGGTTTTTATCGGAGCTTCAAGCCTCTTCTGACAGTGACACTCATCATGATTCAACCACAGCAGATATGCTTCTGTCCAGCAGAAGGCATCATTTACAAGATTCATTGCATTTGGGACACTGGAAAAAAGGACGGCCTGTACTCTGGTTTTGCAGGTAATTTAGGAATTTAAACAAGTAAAAAAAGGCAAGAAGAAAAACTATGTATTTGCATGCATCAGATTATTGTGCGGTGTGCCCTTTAAGAGACTGATCACTTAATTTATAATGTGCATTATATGTGATGATTTAGAAGGACTATGTGACTGTGAAATGAGAACCACCACGGATGATAATTCCGCTCTGCCTTCTTGTTATTATTTTGTCTTTACTTTTGTTTGTAACGCCAAGAAAGAGTTAATCTCTCATGTATGAGAGGAGCGTGTTTTCTAGTGTGGGACACCAACTTCTCGTTTTCCAGCTCTTTCATTTCATGGATTTTAAGAGTTATCCTGGTCAGAGCGATCTTACAATCTTATCATCACAGTTAACATAATCCACATTTCATTTAATTTGATATCCTACTGTATTGGAGAGATGTATGCATACTGATGCATTTAAAAGTTAATGACCAAACGTATCATGATAAAAGTTCACAATGTTGCTGCAGGTGAAATATAACGCAGAAAACATTAAATGTTTTTAATCAGGTGACAGGTCATTTATCACTCAAGCCCTTTTCTCTACCTGTCCGTCGGTCTCGCATATCCGTCATGTTTGGAGTTTTTGAACACTTTTTATACGTGTTTGTAGTTCTAATCGAATCCTCGTCCCCCGCGCAATGCACTGTGGGCAATATAAGCTGTTAGAGTGCGCATCTATCTGCACTTTTAACCAATTTTAACCTTAGTAGACCATCCGGGAATTTATGACATACTCGTTTCAACATACTTCGATTTGGGACATTCTAATTCTGTTTTCGAATACTATTTAGGACGGATAGTCTATGCGAATTGAGCCGCAGCTTCAGTGAAAGTGAAACCTAACAGATGAACTGAAAGCTTCGTCAGACAACAGCATTTCTGATATTCACTCACAGGTAAGTGATGGAAATGAAAAGAGCTCGTTCAGTAGTTTAATAGCATGAAGCAGTAGCCTGTCATAATGTACAATAAGTAAACGTATGTCATTTAAATAGCAGTAAATCAAAGTCTGAAGTGTGCAGAAACAGAAAGTGCTTGAACTGCAGACAAAGTCCAGTGAAAATCATAACTTTTTACACCTGGTGTTTATACACCGCATCGCATGCATAATTATTAGGCACGCTGATATTATGCACCCCCCCCCCAGCACATTTTACCGATTCCAAACCACATCAATCTTAATAGGTATTATTAATTTTGTATTTAATCATTTATGAGAGATATATAATAGTCCATGAAGGTCCATATATTCAGAAATTATATTCAGGCATGTTTTCTTTTGATAAAATGAGCCAAAAAATAGGTTTAACTCAGACCTAAATGTAAAAAAAAATTGTAAATACCCATGAGAAATATTCAAAACTAATGCAATACAGAAACAATAAATCATCTTGTAACAGTTTTTGAAGAATTTATCTTCCAGAGTCTGGCAGTAAGTTTTAGGAGCTCATTTTTAGTGTTTCACTTTTTTCACTTCCAGCCTTCGTGGACAATTATATATCACTCATAAATGATTAAATACAAAATTAATAATAGCTATTAAGATTGATGTGGTTTGGAATTGGTAAAATGTGCTTTGAAAAAAATCTGATCAGAATATCAACGTGCCTAATAATTATGCATGCGGTGTATGTTCTTCCGGTGAATTGCTCTATTCAGCAATGTAGATGATATTATTGCCCTGTGCAAATACACACTCTTGTGGTCTTTGCACTTGACTACTTGTATTTCCTGTATTTGGCCCAAGTGAGGATAAAGAGCTCAAGTGTCTCAGCAAAAAATCTCACAATTTATTTCCAGAACATGATGCATGATGGGATGCATTAAGGTCTTTCCACACTGAGTGCAATGCGAAAAAGCGAGGCGAATCGCCGACGAACGGTGCTTTCACACAGAGTGCGAAACGATTGTTCACCTTCTGCTAATTCACGCCTGCATTTTTCCTCAGATATGTATCTCGTATATGATTTAACATCTAAATTAAGATAAAGTTTACAGCAGAAACACAAACTATAATGCTTACAAGAATAGGCTACATCCTAAAATATAATTATAAGTACAATTAGTATCAAGCTACACTTGAAAATGTATTATTAATATATGCCTACCCACTTTAAACCATCATTGTGTGCTTGTAATAACTTCCGACTGTGATCTATAGTTGCTTTTGATTCTATAATAAGCAGACACTTTGTATGTTTAATAACGCTACACTGCTAATATTTGTCATAAACATCCTTTATTGCTATAAATAATACCATGAGCTACATACAGAAAATATATCATCATAATCATGTCTATTTACTTTCATATTTCATTTGTAGAAAAATGTTTCACTCGATTTTTTTTAATACAGAAGATCTAGACTAGAGAGTGAACGTGCTCAGACTCATCACATGATTCAGGGGAGAATTATTAGAAATGTTTCTGTACATGTGATAATAAATCTGTTCTCCAATACCAACGATAACAGGAACTCAGCATCCACTCTCTTATATCCAGGAGACTCTTCTTCTGTGTTTGTTTTCACTGGTTTTAGAAACAGCACCGCCATCCTCACCCTTTTGTGCAACAGAAGCTATATGGAATTATTTTTGTCTTTATTATTCAATCAAACATTTTTGCTTTTGAGAGTAAAACTAATTACTTTGTAATTAAGAAATAAAAGATTGCAAAAAAGAAAAAAAAAAAAAGTCTTCTTAAGGCTCAAAAACAAAGAAATGTATAACCTTTGAAAATCTTTGTTTTTCTTTGTGCACTTCAAACACTTTTCCTCGCAAAACTGCAAATGTTGCTCTCCTTTCTGCTGTCTTTTTTGGTGGGTCTAAAACTTTTGTTTGCGAAACTGAAAAGACTCGTCAGACTGGTCGACAAAAAAACCATTTGCCTTTTCGACATGCGAATGTTAGCGGCCTATGTGGAAGCATCCATAGAAATGTATGGTTTTATACCAGTGCGTCATCGCGTATGATATTCGTTTAGCTTTTTTCACGCTCAGTGTGGAAAGGCCTTAAGAGTGCATTTTTAAGACCTGTTGATAGTCTTGCGCACTTACTTTCTGTCGCAGGCACACGCTCTCAAGTGGCCAAGACCACAAATGTGGGTATTTGGACAAGGCATTTGTCATTACTTATCTTTTCAGGCATGGCATCCTCCAGTGATCCACTAAATGAGGAGCTCCAGTGCTCCATCTGTCTGGATGTGTTCACTGATCCAGTCACCACTCCATGTGGACACAACTTCTGCAGAACTTGCCTCAACAAGCACTGGACAGATACACAGACCTGCTTCTGTCCATCCTGTAATGAAACATTCAGCAAAAGACCTGATCTCATGATTAATACAACACTCACAAATGTTGTGCAATACTTTAAGAAGCTCAATCAAGAAAAATCTGAGGTGTTCTGTGACTTCTGTGATGAAAGAAAGCAGAAAGCTGTGAAGTCCTGTCTGATGTGTCAAAGCTCTTACTGTGAGACTCACCTGGAGCCTCATCACAGAGTCCCACGTCTAAAGAAACACAAACTGATCAACGCTGTGGAAAATCTGGAGGATTATATATGCCAGAAACATGAGAGACCTCTGGAGCTGTTCTGCAGAGATGATCAGACGAGTGTGTGTCTGTCCTGCATTGAAGGAGACCACAGGACTCACAACACTGTTCCTATAGAGGAGGAGAGTCAGCAGAAGAAGGCAAGATATATAAGCAAAACACTTTAAACACCCATGAAATACAGTAATCAAAAAAAAAAAAAACACTTTGATGGAAAGCTATTTGTTATTCTCTGTCTGTAGAAACAGCTGGTTCAGACACAAACAGACGTGCAGCAGATGATCCAGAACATGATGAAGAAAATTCAAGAGATCCAGCACTCTGTAGACATAAGAAAGGTGAATTCATAAAATTATTAAAATGAATAATCCCAATATCAGTGCTGAATAAAATGGGGGGAAAAAAACTTGTTTCAAGTTACATGAGGTCAACGATGAGAGAATTTTCATTTCTTAAGCAGCTTTATCAAATTATTTCCATAATAATTTATATATAATTGAATTAACAATATCTAGTGTTCTTAAAGTATCTGAATATTACCTGACTGGGTCCTTTAGATAAACTTTATTTATCCTCTGAGGGTAATTCATCAAATACAGATCGACTTTAAGCCCACCACTGACTGCCTAACCTACTTTTTAAAAAGCCCTTTGCCCTTTTTTTCTGGCTTTTTTTGGGCCACAACTTGGCACAAGCACCAAGATCTTCCTTCAAGAAATGTTCTTTAAACTGAATGTGTCTCTTTTTGCAGAATCTCACCTCCATTGATTTTTTCCTTACTTCGTCTCGAACAGTCCACATTTCAAACTGGATGATTATTGGTCTGGGTTTCCTGTTGGTAGCGATATTGTTCATCTTGCCTAAACAATATACCATGTCTACTGATCCGCAAAGCTTCTCTGATGACAGCAGAATCGCCCAGGTAAGGATTCATCATCATTTCTATTTTTAGACCAGCCTAAAAATTTAACTTTTAATGCAACTTTGCCCAGTTGGCGGTGGGGAACACAGAAAAAAAATAAATCAGTCAGTGCTGAGCTCTTCACTGATCTGGTCTGCTCTATTCAGAGCTGCAGAAGATGATAATCTTACTGCTGCTGAATGTGACAAGGCTTGTTTGAGGTAATAATCTGTGCAAAACCCATGATCACCACAAGTAGTGATGTATTGTAATGAAATAATAATACTTTGTTACCTTACTTACAGTGGGGCAAATAAGTATTTGATACACTGCCGATTTTTCAAGTTTTCCCACTTACAACGAATGGAGAGATCTGTAATTTTCATCGTAGCTACACCTCAACTGTGAGAGGCAAAAAAAATCACATTGTATGATTTTTTAATAATTAATTTCCATTTTATTGCATGAAATAAGTATTTGCTCACCTACCAACCAGCAAGAATTCTGGCTCTCACAGACCTGTTAGTTTGGCCGTTTCTCAATATGCGTACTTGTCTGTACTTGTGTTCTTGTGGACTTGTGAAACGTCATCAGTCGCTGCCCAAGTACTGTTCCAATTCAAAGTTCACATCTAGCCAAGTCCAGTTCAAATCCCCGGATGTATTCTTGATCCGCCCCTTTTACCGAGGATGCATCGAGAGGTGACTTGTGCGGACTTGATACGGGCCATAACCCAGAATTCAGTTCGTCCTCCCGTCCTCGAGAGTTCGTTCTTCTGAGTCGAACTTGGCAAGTCCAAACTCGAAAGGACGGAAGTCCAGACTCTGCGAACTTGGTATTGAGAAACGGCCTTTGTCTTAAGAAGCCCTCCTATCCTCCACTCATTACCTGTATTAACTGCACCTGTTTGAACTCGTTACCTGTATAAAAGACACCTGTTCACACACTCAATCAATCAGACTCCAACCTCTCCACTATTGGCAAGACCAAAGAGCTGTCTAAGGTCACTAGGGACAAAATTGTAGACCTGCACAAGGCTGGGATGGGCTACAGGACAATAGGCAACAACTGTTGGCGCAATTATTAGAAAATGGAAGAAATTCAAGATGACTGTCAATCTCCCTCGGACTGGGGCTCCATGCAAGATCTTGCCTCGTGGAGTATCAATGATCCTGAGAAAGGTGAGAGATCAGCCTAGAACTACACGGGAGGACCTGGTCAATGACCTGAAGAGAGCTGGGACCACAGTCTCAACGGTTACCATTAGTAACACACTACACCGTCATGGATTAAAATCCTGCAGCGCGCGCAAGGTCCCCCTGCTCAAGCCAGCACATGTACAGGCCCGTCTGAAGTTTACCAAAGACCATCTGGATGATCTAGGCGAGGCATGGGAGAAGGTCATGTGGTCAGATGAGACCAAAATATAATTTTTTGCCGTGTTTGGAGAAAGAAGAAGGTTGAGTACAATCCCAAGAACACTATCCCAACCGTGAAGCATGGGGGGTGCTTTTCTGAAAAGGGGACAGGACGACTGCACCGTATTGAGGGGAGGATGGATCGTGAGATTTTGGGCAACAACCTCCTTCCCTCAGTAAGAGCGTTGAAGATGGGTCGTGGCTGGGTCTTCCAGCATGACAATGACCCCAAACACACAGCAAGGGCAACTAAGGAGTGGCTCCGTAAGAAGCATTTCAAGGTCCTGGAGTGGCCTAGCCAGTCTCCAGACCTTAACCCAATAGAAAATCTATGGAGGGAGCTGAAACTTCGTGTTGCCCAGCGACAGCCCCAAAACCTGAAAGATCTGGAGAAGACCTGTATGGAGGAGTGGGCCAAAATCCCTGCTGCAGTGTGTGCAAACCTGGTCAAGAACTACAGGAAACGTCTGACCTCTGTAATTGTAAACAAATGTTTCTGTACCAAATATTAAGTTCTATTTTTCTATTGTATCAAATACTTATTTCATGCAATAAAACGGAAATTAATTATTCAAAAATCATACAATGTGACTTCTCTGGATTTTAATTTTTTTTTTTTTTTATTCTGTCTCTCACAGTTGAGGTGTACGTATGATGAAAATTACAGATCTCTCCATTCTTTGTAAGTGGGAAAACTTGAAAAATCGGCAGTTTATCAAATACTTATTTGCCCCACTGTAAGTAGTTTTTGGGAGAACTTTAGTTTTTATATTTCTGCCAACTTTAACTTTTACTCCACTACATTTCACAATTAAAATGTATACTGTTACTCCAATACATTTCCCTCGAATCATTTGTTACTAACTACAAAATAAAGTCGGAAGAATACAGACAGCAAGAAAGCAGGTTTGACGAATCAGTGGTCTGGCGCTTGCAAGTTAGACTCCTAAAAAACAAGTGCTTGCACAGCTGCGGATTATTTAATTTTTCACTCAAGTCGAGGCTGGGGAGTGTGATATACAATATATCTTCTGCGATAATGTGGTGAGTGTTGTAACGATGTGTGATCTGACATTATCAAGTATAATGATACTGTTTCCTGTTGAAACTATTTTATCATGTTTTAAAATCAGGTTTTTAATTTTTCTGGTTAACCAATGTAAAACTCCCACACAGAGACCGTAGATCACGCTACGCACACACAAGTAAACTTAATTGTTGGTAGAGAGAGGCACACAGACGCAAGTAATTCATAGACACAACTTTAATCTCTCTTTCTCTCTCTCTCTCTCTCTCTCTCTCTCAGTGGCCATATTTGAGAAAAAACGTTGAGTAGTTTGCATCACTGGATATAGCTGTTGGTCATTTAACATTTCTATCTTAGTTGACTAATTTTAAATTATTTGCAACTTCTATCTTACTGCACTCTCTTTCAACGTATCATCAGCATAACTGAAAGCTAGCATCATGTTTCCTGATAATATCTCCCAAGGGTAACATGTAAAAGCACGTGAAAAGCAATAATCATAGTACTGAGCTACATTGTACTCCATACTGCACTTGTGATCGGTATGATACCTCACCATTCACTGCAGTTTTTAAGGTTTTTCTATAGGAGAAAGTACTTTCCCTCCATGCAATATAAAATACCTCTAGTTTCGTTTTCTTCCTGTTGCATTCCATTTTCCAGGCTGCTCTCTTTAGGGCACGAGTGTGCTCGTTATACCATGGTGTCTGCCTTTTTTACTTAATCTTCCTTAAGTGTAAAGGAGCAACTGTATCTAAAGTGCTAGAAAAGAGAGAGTCCATAGTTTCTGTTACATCATCAAGTCTTTCTGAGCTATTGAATATGCTGAGGAATTGAGACAAGTCAGGAAGATTATCTACAAAGCAGAAGTGATGGTTCTATCATATTTGTGACACGGTGTGTCAGGCAGGGAAACGCTGGATACTCAGGAAGGATCGTAGAGAATACACACACTTAAACATAACTGAGACCGGACATGTGACAATTTGTAACAAGGAGTTGAATTTACAGCTTTAGCTATATTGAGTATACACAAGACTAGATAATGATCTGAGATATCATCGCTCTGCTGCAGAATTTCAAAGCCATTAACATCAATTCCATGTGATAGTATTAAATCTAAAGTATAATTATGACAATGAGTAGGCCCTGACATGTGTTGTCTAACCCCAATAGAGTTGAGAATGTCTATAAATGCTGTTCCCAATCCATCTTTTTCATTATCAACATGGATATTAAAATCACCAACAATTAAGACTTTATATGCAGCCAGCACTGACTCACATAGAAAGGCATCTGCAAAATCTTTGATAAAGTCTATATGGTGCCCTGGTGGCCTGTATACAGTAGCCAGTACAAACGTCACAGGAGATTTATCATTAACGCTTACCACTCTAGATAATGTTATATGAAGCACAAATACTTCAAACAAATTATACTTGAAACCAGACCAGGATGCGGCTCATGTTTATAACAGTAATCTTGTGGGGTAGACTCATTTAAAATAATGTAATCATCTGGTCATCAGTGATCATATTTACAAAGAGCACGTTCATAGAAAGGGATCTAATATTCATTAAGCCAGGCTTTATCATTTGTTTATCTGTATTATATCTATTTTTTATTTGTTGAACATCTATTAAATTGTAACCCTTAAACTGTTTTGTATATATTTGTATATACAGTATCTCACGGAAGTGAGTACACCCCTCACATTTTTGTACATATTTTATTATATCTTTTCATGTGACAACACTGAAGAAATTACACTTTGCTACAATGTAAAGTAGTGAGAGTACAGCTTGTATAACCCCTTCAACCTCTGCAGCAATGCTGGCAGCACTCATACGTCTATTTCCCAAACACAACCTCTGGATATGACGCTGAGCACGTGCACTCAACTTCTTTGGTCGACCATGGCGAGGCCTGTTCTGAGTGGAACCTGTCCTGTTAAACCGCTGTATGGTCTTGGCTACCGTGCTGCAGCTCAGTTTCAGGGTCTTGGCAATCTTCTTATAGCCTACGCCATCTTTATGTAGAGCAACAATTATTTTTTTCAGATCCTCAGAGAGTTCTTTGCCATGAGGTGCCATGTTGAACTTCCAGTGACCAGTATGAGAGAGTGAGAGCGATAACACCAGATTTAACACACTTGCTCCCCATTCACACCTGAGACCTTGTAACACCAACGAGTCCCATGACACCGGGGAGAGAAAATGGCTAATTGGGCCCAATTTGGACATTTTCACTTAGGGGTGTACTCATTTGTGGCCAGCGGTTTAGACATTAATGGCTGTGTGTTGAGTTATGTTGAGGGCACAGCAAATTTACACTGTTATACAATCTGTACACTCACTACTTCACATTGTAGCAAAGTGTCATTTCTTCAGTGTTGTCACATGAAAAGATATAATAAAATATTTACAAAACTGTGAGGGGTGTACTCACTTCTGTGAGATACTGTATGTATATGTATGTGTGTGTGTGTATATAGGGAAAAGCATCTGGCCCCCCAGAGTGTCCACATCGTCAAATATGGCCACCTTTGGACACCCCTGCCTTAAGGCTAACATATTTATACTAAAAGCCAAAAAACTTCAATTTTGATTTCATGGGGACTTTAAAGTTACAGCAGCCTAATACACCTACTGCCATCTGTCTCATTCATGTCAATCAAACAACAAAATTCAAAGAGAAAATCACTCACTGCTCTTTACTTGAGTAACTTCAGTAGCTTTAATAAGAATCAATGTATACTTAATTCATACAGTAAAACAAAATAGGAAAAATCTAACCAAAAATTAGGATCTAAAAAAAGCATTATTTTTAATGTATACAATTTTGTATATTTCATCTTGTTGTGTATTAGTCATATTATTTGTAATTTGCATGTATTAAGCATGGATCATGATCCTGCATGGAAAAAAGGTGATTTTTTTGCCATATTGCACATCTCTAGGCTGAAGATCTCATTATAGGGCTGCAGCAGGAATTCATTAAACTGAAAAGGAGAAAAACTGAAACACAGCTCTACCTCTCACAGGTCTGTGAGCATCTGTCTCATCAGTGATAATGTACAATATTACTGGACAAACACTGTTTACACTCCTAGTGAACTGCCTCTAAGAACAGAATGAAACACTAATAATGATTGATGAAACTTTGAATGAAACACTAATATATTGTCTTCTCTCCTGCTGTAGATGTACTCATCAAACGTAAAACTCCATCAAACTGGTATGTGTATGTCAAATACATACATACAGACATATACACTCCCCTCCAAAAGTATTGGGACAGTGAGGCCAATTCCTTTATTTTTGCTGTAGACTGAAAACATTCATCAAAAGATGAATATCAGACAAGAGATTTACATGCTGCCTTTTATTTCCAGGTATTTACATCTGGATCTGACACACAACTTAGAAGATATCACCTTTTGTTTGAACCCACCCATTTTTCATGTGAGCAAAAGTATTGGAACATGTGACTGACAGGTGTATTTTGTTGCCCAGGTGTTTCCTATCACAATGATTATTCAAACAATAATTAGCACTAAATGTCTACGCTCAGTTTCAGATTTGGGTTTTGCCTGTTCAAACTGCATTTATAGTTAAAAGGTGTAACCAACCTGAAAACCAGAGAACTGTCTATGGGTGAAAAACAAGCAATTGTGAAGCTGAGAG
Source organism: Barbus barbus (assembly GCF_936440315.1). NCBI lineage: Eukaryota > Metazoa > Chordata > Actinopteri > Cypriniformes > Cyprinidae > Barbus > Barbus barbus. The sequence goes on along the minus strand of NC_136718.1, from coordinate 25,219,645 downwards.
AAGAAGGAAAATAAATCAGAGCCATTGCACACACATTGGCCATAGCCATTTCAACCATTTGGAATGTCCTGAAGAAGAAAGAAGCCACTGGTGTACTAAGTAACAGACATCGAACAGGTAGACCAAGGAAAACAACTGCAGTTCATGACAGAGACATTGTGAGAGCTGTCAGGAAAGACCCTAAAACAACTGTAAGTGAGATCAGCAACAACCTCCAGAGGGCAGGAGTGAAGGTATCACAATCTACTGTTCGCGGAAGACTTCATGATCACAAGTACAGAGGCTACACCAGAAGATGCAAACCACTCATTAGCAAGAAGAATAGGAAGGCCAGGCTGGAATTTGCCAAAAAGTAGAGAGATGAGCCTCAAAAATTCTGGGACAAAGTTTTATGGACCGATGAAACAAAGATTAACCTTTACCAAAGTGACGGAAAGGCTAAAGTTTGGAGAAAGAAAGGATCTGCTCATGATCCCAAACATACAAGCTCATCTGTGAAATACAGTGGAGGTAATGTCATGGCTTGGACTTGCATGGCTTCTTCTGGGGCTGGCTAATTAATCTTCATTGATGATGTAACACATGATGGCAGCAGCAAAATGAACTCAGAAGTCTACAGAAACATTTTGTCTGCCAATTTAAAGAAAGATGCAACCAAACTTATTGGAAGATCCTTCATCATGCAGTAAGATAATGACATAAAACACACTGCCAAAACAACAAAGGAGTTCATCAGGGGCAAGAAGTGGAAGGTTTTAGTCTGGCCAAGTCAATCTCCAGACTTAAACCCTATAGAGCATGCCGTTTACCTTCTAAAGAGGAGACTGAAGGGGGTAACCCCCCAAAACAAACAACAACTGAAATATGCTGCGCTGAAAGCCTGGAAAAGCATCACAAAAGAAGAATGCAAAAGTTTGGGGATGTCAATGGGTCACAGGCTTGATGCAGTTATTGAAAGCAAAGGATTTGCAACTAAATATTAAGTCTTTTTCACTTTAATCTATGTTAATTCTATCTGTTCCAATACTTTTGCTCACATGAAAAATGGGTGGGTTCAAACAAAAACTTATCTTCTAAGTTGTGTGTCAGATCCAGATGTAAATACCTGGAAATAAAAGGCGGCATGTAAATCTCTTGTCTGATATTCATCTTTTGATGTCAAACCCAAATGTTTTCAGTCTACAGCAAAAATAAAGGAATTGGCCTCACTGTCCCAATACTTTTGGAGTGGAGTGGAGTGGAGTGTATATATATATACACTCCACTCCACTCCACTCCAAAAGTATTGGAGTGTATATATATATATTGATATATATACACTCACCTAAAGGATTATTAGGAACACCATACTAATACTGTGTTTGACCCTCTTTCGCCTTCAGAACTGCCTTAATTCTACGTGGCATTGATTCAACAAGGTGCTGAAAGCATTCTTTAGAAATGTTGGCCCATATTGATAGGATAGCATCTTGCAGTTGATGGAGATTTGTGGGATGCACATCCAGGGCACGAAGCTCCCGTTCCACCACATCCCAAAGATGCTCTATTGGGTTGAGATCTGGTGACTGTGGGGGCCATTTTAGTACAGTGAACTCATTGTCATGTTCAAGAAACCAATTTGAAATGATTCGAGCTTTGTGACATGGTGCATTATCCTGCTGGAAGTAGCCATCAGAGGATGGGTACATGGTGGTCATAAAGGGATGGACATGGTCAGAAACAATGCTCAGGTAGGCCGTGGCATTTAAACGATGCCCAATTGGCACTAAGGGGCCTAAAGTGTGCCAAGAAAACATCCCCCACACCATTACACCACCACCACCAGCCTGCACAGTGGTAGCAAGGCATGATGGATCCATGTTCTCATTCTGTTTACGCCAAATTCTGACTCTACCATCTGAATGTCTCAACAGAAATCGAGACTCATCAGACCAGGCAACATTTTTCCAGTCTTCAACCGTCCAATTTTGGTGAGCTCGTGCAAATTGTAGCCTCTTTTTCCTATTTGTAGTGGAGATGAGTGGTACCCGGTGGGGTCTTCTGCTGTTGTAGCCCATCGGCCTCAAGGTTGTGCGTGTTGTGGCTTCACAAATGCTTTGCTGCATACCTCGGTTGTAACGAGTGGTTATTTCAGTCAAAGTTGCTCTTCTATCAGCTTGAATCAGTCGGCCCATTCTCCTCTGACCTCTAGCATCAACAAGGCATTTTCGCCCACAGGACTGCCGCATACTGGATGTTTTTCCCTTTTCACACCATTCTTTGTAAACCCTAGAAATGGTTGTGCGTGAAAATCCTAGTAACTGAGCAGATTGTGAAATACTCAGACCGGCCCGTCTGGCACCAACAACCATGCCACACTCAAAATTGCTTAAATCACCTTTCTTTCCCATTCTGACATTCAGTTTGGAGTTCAGGAGATTGTCTTGACCAGGACCACACCCCTAAATGCATTGAAGCAACTGCCATGTGATTGGTTGATTAGATAATTGCATTAATGAGAAATTGAACAGGTGTTCCTAATAATCCTTTAGGTGAGTGTATATTGTCAGTAACATAAGAAAATCTCTTTTTGCCAATAAATAAATAACATTTTAAGTGTCTGCAATGTGTTGGTGATTACCACAAAATTATAAAATTGGTAAAAATTCTACACAAACTTAAACTCAAGCCACATTTCTGCTTTTAAACCCTCTGGTGTGATTGTCTCATAGACCTCCACTGTAAGTGCATTTATATTTGTAACCCTCTTCGTCGGTGTGCTCCCCCAAATGTCTCTACGTTGTGTTGAGGTGAGGAGTAAATGAGGAGGACACCAAAATCGTTGAGTCAAACAGAGCAGCTTTCTTTTATTAGGCTCCTTTCTCCACACAGTCACGCTCATAGCAGAACAGAATGGCGACAGCCTTTCACAATGTTCATTTCAAATAACCTCAAAATTTTATCTAATTTTTCCATTTCAAATTTGCACATATCAGACCTGTACACACATAATTGTCTATATTATATATTGTGTTTTTGCTGTTTTGTACATCTGCCTATGTGGATATTTGTATTATTCTTTATTATCTGTGTCCTGTCCTGTTGCTGTCTCTCTGTTGCACTGTGGAGCTTCTGTCACTAAAACAAATTCCTCGTATGTGTAAACATATTTGGCCAATAAAGCTCATTATGTTTCTGATTCTGAAAAATTACAATACATAATGAATTATAACAGGAAATAATGAAGTTGAGACTGCAACTAACTTAATAGTAAGCTCATCATTCACAAACTCACTAAAACACAGGAAAGATAGACTACAGCATATGACAGACAAAGATAAATGCTAGATGTAATCAAAATAGGGAGAATTAGACCATACAATACACAAGTAGGCCTTAAACATAATATAATGCACATGAAAATATGCTCAGCCACATGGAACATAGGAAATGTGCAATAATATCAGATATATAAAACAACCTATCAAAAAATAATGTCTGATACACATAAACCAACCTCTCATCAACAATATATTTCTTCTAATAACATGGATGGCTACTATAATTAGATACATTTAATGGATATAGTGGAGCTATATATTCCCTACATATTAAAGACATTCTACTTTACAAACTGATGGACTCACTGCTAACCTGAAGAATAATTCATCACCTTATATTGTCATCTGTTTTCACAGGGTTGAAGTGGGCTCAGAAGTTTGCAGGTACAGTGTGACTAACACTTACATTACTTTGTTAATCTATATAGTATATGAAAATGTTTGTTTTGAATTTGACAATGTCTAATCTCTCATCTAGTGGATGTGACTCTAGATCCTGATACAGCCGATCGATATCTCATCCTATCTGTTGATGGAAAACAAGTCAGGGATGGAGACATTGAGCAGGACGTCCAAGAAAACCCAAAGAGATTTAATGTCTTTTCTTCAGTTCTGGCAAAGGAGGGATTCAGTTCAGGCAGATTTTACTATGAGGTGCAGGTGAAGGGAAAGACTGAGTGGGAATTAGGAGTGGCCAGAGAATCCATTAACAGGAAGGGGATCATCAGACTGACTCCAATGAATGGATTCTGTATTCTGATTCTGAGGAATATGAATCAGTATATAGCTGGTGAAAACCCACCAATCTCTTTCTCTCTGAAAGTGAAACCTGAGAAGGTGGGAGTTTTTGTGGATTATGAGGAGGGTCTGCTCTCCTTTTATGATGTGGGCTCCAGCTCTTATATCTACTCTTTCACTGGTCAGACTTTCACTGAGAAACTCTATCCATATTTTAACCCAGGGCTTAACGATATAGGTAAAAACACAAACCCACTGATCATCACACCTGTTAACAAATAACTTGCCCTAAAATATGAGACATGACATCTGGAAAGATTAGCTAGGCAAGGAATGTTTTTTTAATTATTAAAATATGTAAATAAACAAAAAAGAATACACACTAAGATCCATATTATAAGTTGTCACAGCTACAGATTGGACCATGAAAACCCTAAATGTGATTTTCATTTCCATAAATGGAAGCTAATTTCTGCCATGTACTGACAAATACTGACATTTTTTGACCTGGGGGGGGGGGGGGGGGGGGGGTATTCCAGAAAGCAGGATATGTGATATACCCTGGTATGTTTAAGGGTAAGTAAGTGGATAAACTCAGCTTTCGGTTCCGAAAACAGAGGTAACTTTCAGTGTATGTTAGTAGCCATAGCAAGTTATTCTCTGAACATAACCTGCTCCGGAGTAGGTTATATTTAAGGGTTAGTTCACGTCAGCACTATCAGCGCGTGCATGACCTACTGACCAGAGTCCAGGGGGCATAACAGCACAAAATAATGTATTATTACAATATAGTTATGTAATATATATATATATATATATATGTATATATATATATATGTGTGTGTGTGTGTATATATATATATATGTGTGTATATATATATGTGTGTATGTATAGATATATATATATATATATATATATATATATATATATATATATATATATGTGTGTGTGTATAAGATATATGCGAACCAACGAACCCAGAGAAGAGAGAGGGGAGACGCTTCATCTCGTTTGATGCCTCTCCCTGTGTCTGAACTCCCAGACCCAGTTTATGTGTGACTGGTGCAGTACTCAAACGAATTACTGTATGTAGTGAATTATATATATATATATATATATATATATATATATATACACACACACTGCCCTCCAAAAGTATTGGAACAGTACAGACAAAATTGCTCTGTTGGCTGTGGAGTCGTGACATTTACAAATATAATTAAAAGATGAATATGAGACAAAACTACAGAATTCCACATTTTATTATTAGCTGTTTCAACACATAGATGTTTTACCAGCTAAGAAGTTCAGCGCTTTTAGAGTTTCATCCCTCTATCTGATGTGAGCGTAAGTATCGGAACAGTTGCCTCACGGGTCTTTCTAAGTGATCAGCTGTGTCCTGTTGCATTAATTCGTAGTTGATGACAGACAAATCATAAAAGCTGTGAAAATAAACCATGTCTGTAAAATCACCAACAACTTCCAGAAAGCTGGGGTGATGCTCTGACAATCTACTGTCCTCAGGAGACTTACAGAATTACAGATGCTACACAGCAAGATGCAAACCTCTGACCAGCACCAAAAATAGAAAGGCAAGATTAGAGTTTGCAACTTTACTGATGACTTAATGTATGATGACAGTAGCAGAATGATTTTGGAAGGGTACAAAACAATCTTTCCTACCAATATTCAAGAAAATGCCACCAGATTCATTGGGAAGTGCTTCATATTGCATCAGGACAATGACCCAAAACACCCTGCCAGTTCAGTCAAGGAATTTATAAGGGCAAAGAAATGGAAAGTCTTAGATTGCCCAAGGCAATCTCCAGATTTAAATCTGATTTAACATGAATTTCACCAGCTGAAGAGGAGAGTAAAGGCAGAAACTCCCCAAAACAAGCAACAATTGGAATTGGCTGCATTAAAGGCTGGGAAAAGTATTTTGAAGGATGAGTCAAGTCAAGTCAAAGTTTATTTCTATAGCACGTTTAAACAAAAGAAAAAAATATATTAATGCTTTAAAGACATTCAAGTATTTTTTAAAGATATTTACAAATGTTTGCAGCATTGTTAAAAAGAACGCTGCCTGTATAAAATTGCATTTTGAGAAAAAAATACAGGCTAAGTCGCATCGCATTTTATTGGGCTATTACATTCAGAAATGATGTAAGCTAAAATGCCGGTAAATCTAAATGTTTACAAACATTATAAACACAGTTATTAGTTTCTCTCCACAACAAATCCTCTAAACGTAAGGCTATAGCCTATATAGGCTATAAAAACGTCATTCCAAAAACAAATTAAGCTGAAATTGATGCCTACCTCTCTCATTCAGCACGAATCCAAATGTTTCCATATCCGCGACGTATCTGGATGCTAAAATATTATTTATTATAGGCTTTGTACTTTCATCGACATTAAACATCATTCTTCACATCGGCTAGCATATGAGGCGGTGGTCATGCTGAATGCAACAGATTGGACAACAGAGCACTAACTTTTTATACGTTTCTTCAACTGTATTTTATTTTTATAATGAAGCAATGTCGCAAAAATATGTTGTGTCTGTGTGCATGTGAGGCACCGGCGTGATACCAACGCTGGTTTGTTATACAGATGCAAGACATCATTCAAAACGGTCAAGCTTTTGCAAAACAAATAAAATTGTAAAATAAATAAAACTGTAAAGCTTTTGCAAGATAAAGAAAACTACTTTCTGCAGTCTCATTTTCCTTTCCAAGAACTTTGGAATGCATCACAATGAACTGTAGGCCTAACTCAGCACATTTTATTTTCTTTCGTTTCGTTAATCTTTCAATGATTTAAGTGAAATATATTTAGTCATATATATATATTACTTTTTATGTAAGTCTATAGTTTTATTCTTTTTTCTCCATTCACAGAAGCGCTGCAGGTGCGTAAGATCTTGAATTCCTGATTGGTTGACAGCAAATATTAAATATTAAATGGAACAATAAAATAACCAGAAACAGAAACTAAATCAAATATTATAGTTCCGAACAGAATCGAAAATTTGAAATGACCATTAACCGGTTAATGGTCATTTCAAATTTTCGATTCTGTTCGGAACTATAATATTTGATTTAGTTTCTGTTTCTGGTTCTGTCCCAGTCAAAATTTAGTTTGTTTCCAGTTTTCGTTTTCCTTCTTTGAACTGGTTCAGAGCCCTGATTCCAAATCTTTGTTTGAATTGCGAATGTAGCCGCTCAAGGAAGGCTTTAAGACCAAGCGGAATCCTCTATCACTCCCGCTTCAAAGAGTGGGACTCGTGTTCTGCAAATCATTTTGGTCGAATGCAAAGACATTATTGATCATAAGCACAACATCAGCTAGAAAACATACTATCTAGGCTACATTTTTCTATTTGCAATAGTTGGACCGAGCCTATGGAATAACTTTCCTTTATCTGTGAAAGCTTCAAATTCCGTCTATGAGTTTAAAACTAAATCTTATTTTCTTACCTTGGATTTTTAAGCTCCTTATGTAGCCAAATCTGTGCTGGTTTGAATTGGCCGCCTCCAGTTTTCGCTTTGTTTTTGCCTCCAGCTGTGACGTAATCATGACGTCGGCCCTAAAAGGGTCTATTATAGTTTATGCCAATTGATTTTCTGCCACTAGTCAAGTCAAGTCACCTTTATTTATATAGCGCTTTTAACAATACAGATTGTGTCAAAGCACTTAACAGTATCAAACAGTATGTCAGTAATGCATAGAAAATAAGATTAAACACTCAATTTTCAGTTAAGGCATTTCATTATTGAATTCAGTGATGTCATTGTCTAGCTCAGTTTAGTTTAAATAGTATCTGCGAAATCAAATTGACGATAATCACTAGAAATTAAGTGTCCCCAACTGAGCAAGCCAGAGGCGACAGCGGCAAGGAACCAAAACTCCCTCTGTGACAGAATGGAGAAAAAAACCTTGGAAAAAACCAGGGCTCATCCAGGTGTCCCGACCTCCGCCGACGATCAGGGAGACATCATCTCCCGGCGCCGATCCACCATCTGATCCAGACAAGGACTGAGAAACAGAATAAGAAAGAAACAGACAAATATTAGCATAGATGCCATTCTTCTTACAATGTAACGAGTACATCATGTGTTATGGAGAGTGTTCACAGTTCCAGTTGATCTAATTAATGCAGCCTAACAATCCTTTAACGGATTTGAATAATAGAAGTATAATAGTGTGTTATGTGTAAACCAGGCTAAAGAAATGTGTCTTTAATCTAGCTTTAAACTGACAGAGTGTGTCTGCCTCCCAAACAGTATTAGGTAGATTGTTCCAGAGTTTTGGTGCTAAATAGGAAAAGGATCTGCCGCCCGCCGCCGATTTTGATGTTCTAGGAATTATCAAATGGCCAGAGTTTTGAGAACGCAGCGGACGTGGAGGACTATAATGTGATAAGAGTTAACAAGATTTTAAAATCTATACGATGTTTGATAGGGAGCCAGTGCAGTGTTGACAGAACCGGGCTAATATGGTCATACTTCCTGGTTCTTGTAAGAACTCTAGCTGCTGCAGTTTGGACCAGCTGGAGTTTGTTTATTAAACGTGTAGAGCAACCACCCAATAAAGCATTACAATAATCTAACCTTGAGGTCATAAACTCATGAATTAACATTTCTGCATTTGACGTTGAGAGCATAGGTCGCAATTTAGATATGTTTTTGAGATGAAAAATGCAGTTTTACAGATGCTAGAAACATGGCTTTCAAATGAAAGATTGCTATCAAACAGCACACCTAGGTTCCTAATTGATGAAGAAGAAATGACAAAGCAGCCGTCAAGTGTTAGATAGTGTTCTAGATTATTACATGTGGGGTTTTTAAGTCCGATAATTAACACCTCTGTTTTTTCCGAATTTCAAGTTCAAGTTGAGCTTTATTGTCATTTATTGTCACGTGTAAGGAAGATGTCCAGGATGGAGGGGAGAGGGGCACCGATGATCTTTGCAGCTGTGTTCACTGTCCGCTGGAGGGTCTTGCGGTCAGCAGCACTGCAGTTCCCGTACCAGACAGTGATGCAGCTGGTCAGCACACTCTCAATGGTGCCTCTGTAGAATGTGGTGAGGATGGGTGGAGGGAAACTTGCTCTTTTCAGCCGGCGGAGAAAGTGTAGGCGCTGTTGTGCCTTTTTGGAGAGTGACATGGTGTTGGTGGTCCAGGTGAGATCCTCTGTGATGTGCACCCCCAGGAATTTAGTGCTGCTGACTCTCTCCACAGTCGAGCTGTCGATGGTCAGTGGGGGGTGGTCAACGGAGTTTCTCCTGAAGTCCATCACAACCTCCTTTGTCTTCTCCACATTGAGGGACAGATTGTTTGTGCCACACCATTCAGCCAGCTGTGCCACTTCCTCTCTGTAGTGCGTTTCATCGTTGTTGCTGATGAGACCTACCACTGTTGTGTCATCAGCAAACTTGATGATGTGGTTGGAGCTGAACTTGGCAGTGCAGTCGTGGGTCAGCAGTGTGAAGAGCAGCGGGCTGAGCACACAGCCTTGTGGGGCACCTGTGCTCAGTGTTGTAGTGCTCGAGGTGTTGTTGCCGACACGGACTGACTGAGGTCTTCCAGTTAGAAAGTCCAGGATCCAGTTACAAAGGGAATTGTTAAGGCCCAGCAGGTTTAGCTTATTTATGAGCTGTTGTGGGATTATTGTGTTGAATGCCGAGCTGAAGTCAATTAACAGCATTCTAACATAGGAGTCTTTATTTTCTAGGTGGGTAAGAGCCAGGTGGAGGGTGGAGGAAATTGCATCGTCCGTAGAGCGGTTTGGACGGTATGCAAACTGGAGCGGGTCGAGTGTGTTGGGGAGGCTGGTTTTGATGTTATGCATGACTAGCCTCTCAAAGCACTTCATCATGATTGGAGTCAGTGCTATGGGACGGTAGTCATTGAGACAGGACACAGGTGATTTCTTTGGTACCGGTATGATTGTTGTGGATTTGAAACACGTGGGGACGACTGCCTGACTCAGCGAGGTGTTGAAGATATCTTTTAGGACATCCGTCAGCTGTGCAGCACAGTCTCTCAGAACACGGCCAGGTATGTTGTCAGGACCCGCAGCCTTGCGTGGGTTAATCCGGGACAGGGTCTTCCTTACGTCGGCTGGAGAGAGACAGAGTACCTGGTCGTTTGGAGATGCGAGTAGTTTCTGTGCAGGTGTGTTGTTCTGTATCTCAAATCGTGAGTAGAAGTGGTTGAGTGCCTCTGGTAAAGATGTGTCATCGTCACTGGCCTGTGGCGGGGGCTTGTAGTCCGTGATGGTCTGAATAGCTTGCCACAGGGCCCGAGTGTCTTTACTGTCTGTGAAGTTGTTCTTGATTTTTTTAGCATATTGATGTTTTGCCTTCTTGATGCCATGAGACAGATTGGCTCTTGCTGTTTTGAGGGCTGCTTTGTCTCCTGATCTGAATGCATCTCTGGTCTTTAGCAGCCCACTAACCTCTGCTGTCATCTATGGCTTCTGGTTGGCACGTGTGGTGATGGTCTTGGTGACTGTTACATCATCTATGCACTTTTTGATGTAAGCAGTCACAGTTTCGGTGTATTCCTGCAGGCCTGTGTGGTTGTTGTAAGTGGCTGCCTCTTTAAACATGTTCCAGTCTGTGTCCTGGAAGCAGTCCTGCAGTGCTGAGGTGGCATTGACTGGCCATACTGTGATCTGCTTTTGAACCGGTTTGGTGAGTTTGAGAAGTGGTCTGTATGCTGGGATTAGCATAACAGAGATGTGGTCCGAGTACCCGAGGTGGGGGCGGGGTACAGCCTTGTAAGTGTTTTTCTCTGTTGTATAAACAAAGTCCAGTGTGTTGTTTCCCCTTGTTGCAAAGTTCACATGCTGGTAGAACTTTGGTAAAACTGTCTTTAGGTTTGCATGGTTGAATTCACCGGCTATGATGAAAAAGCCGTCAGGGTTGTTTGGTTGTTGTTCGCTGACGGCGCTATACAGTTCACGAAGCGCATCCTTAGCGTTTGCACACGGGGGGATGTAAACCGCGACAACAACAATGGCCATGAACTCCCGCGGCAGATAGAATGGTCGACACTTCACAACCATAAACTCCACCAACGATGAACAGTGTTTTGGTATTACTGCAGCATTGTTACACCAGTCTTTGTTGATATACATACACAAACCACCTCCGCGAGTCTTACCAGACAGTGATGAATCTCTGTCCGCTCGGTAGCTGGTTAGCCCATGCTGCTGAATGGCGGAGTACGGGATGTTGTCGTTTAGCCATGTTTCAGTGAAAACAAACACACAACAATCCTGCCACTGAAAAACTGCCCCACAGAATGAGGCTGCTGCCAGCACACTTTACTTTTGGGATGGTACTCTGCAGGTGGCAGGGACTGAGTGACTCGTCAGAGAAGAAAAGCTTGGTGCACCAGAATATTGAGATAGGCTTAATAAAAACCCAGTCCAGAGCATTCAGAACCTCAGACTGAGCCGAATGTTCACCTTCCAATAGGACAATGACCCGAAGCACACAGCAAGAGTAGCTTATATACAACTCTGTGAATGTCCTTGAGTGGCCCAGCCAGAGCCTGGGATTGAACCCAATCAAATATTTCTGGAGGAACCTGAAAATGTGTGTCTGCCCCATCCAACCTGACAGAGCTTGAGAGGTGAACAGGGGAGGTGAAGAATGGCATATAATTGCCAAATGCATATGATTGTCGCATCAAACAAAAGAGAATTGAGGCTGTAAAGGTGCTTTAGCTAAGTACTGAGTTAAGGGTATGAATACTTATGCAATGTACTTATTTCAGTTTTTTTATTTTTAATAAATTTACAAAGTTGTGACTGTTCTGTTTTTGATTTGTCATTATGGTGTATGGGGTGTAGATTGATGTAGGAAAAAATAAATTAAATAATTTAATTTAAAGCAGTTAACAAGCTTGCAACATAAAATGTGAAAAACTGAAGGGGTATGAAGACTTTCGCAAGGCACTGTATGAGCATTACAAAATGTAATATACTCTAATTATGACTACTTGATAGCACTGGTTGGGTGTTAAATATTTATAAATTTGGGGAATTTTTAATGTGTTGAAAGTTTTTAAAAAGACTCATATCACAACCACTGCAGCTTCCAAAGAAATGTCCCATGCTCAAAATATAGTGTGACCATGGTTTTACCCTGAAAACTGTCAGAAGATGAAAATTCAGAAATAAATGTGTGTATTTTTCTGTTTGTAGAATCAGCTGGTTCAGACACAGACAGACATGCAGGAGATGATCCAGAACAGAATGAAGAAGATTCAAGAGATCCAGCACTCAGTAGAGATGAGAAAGGTCAAACCTGGTGTGCAGTTGTAACAAGGAGTCCACTGTACGCAAGCGTAGTGAGAAATCAAGTGCAGTTTATTTACAAACAAGAAATCCAAACATAATCCAAATAGACAAAGACTTGACATGAAACAGACTTGACTTGAAACAGATTTGGCTTGGCATGGCATGGCATGAACAGGCATGGCATAAACAGACTAGACTCACCAACAGCGGGTTACAACATCAATACACCACAAAAGACAAAGGCTACTACATGGCTACTTATAACAAACAATGAGGGTCACATGACATGAACAAACCAATGAGAACATGACACAATGAACAAGGGAACCAATAGCAAGGAGACTAGAGGGAAAGGGAAGCATGACACAAACAGGAACTATAAATGAACTTCAAAATAAAAGAAATGAAAACATGAACATGACACAGAACCCCAAAACCCCACGTTACAGCAGTGATCAAATTATGAAAATTAATGTTGAGCTTCATAATATTTAATACATAACTGATGAAGGTGCTAAATTAATTGTTAAATGTTGATAAGAAATTTTATTTTTGAGTGAACTCTCTCCTTAAAGTTGGCCCAGGCAAAAATAAAACATACTTGAATGCATTAAAAAAAAAAATAATTATCAGCAAGTACATTTGTAGTAAATTCTTGTTTTTTGTGCTAAATAAAATAGTAAAACGTATACACTATAAATACACTTATTAAAAGTATATTTCTACTACAGTGCAACTGCAAAATTATACTAAATACTACTGATATTTAAATTAATTTTTATTACATTGAAATAAAGTGTACTACTGCAAAAATAAATATGCCAGCTCAAAAAATACACTAATTAGCACTAACACTTAAATTGACTTTACGTGTAGTACCAGAAGTGTTTTATAATTGCATTGTTTGAAAGTGTGCTATGATAACTTTACATAACATTTTAGTGGATTTTTATATATGCTATCATTAAGTTCTATTTGGATTTTCATGAAAAATACAGTAGAAATGTTTTACTTAAGGTCAGTTTGGACTTGTGTATTAATTATCCTTTCAATCTATGGGTGTTTACATTTACAATAATTTACGGTTGCAAATTTAATAAATATCTTCATGGAACATGATCTTTACTTAACATCCTAACGATTTTTGGCATAAAAGGAAAATCAATAATTTTGACCCATTCAATGTATTTGGATTGGATTCAATTTATTGTCATTGCACATGTAGATACAAGGCAACGAAATGCAATAGAGAAGAAAAATACAGCACAACATGAGGAAAGGAAGGAGAAAAAATAATCCTCACACTATGCTCCTGAACGGGAGTACAGTGTGAGAACAGACAAAAAACCTCAGCATAGAGCACAGTCAATACAGGAACTTGCAGAGAGTAATCCAGTTCAGACGACCAGCCATCCGGTCTGCAGCCATTACAGCGCTAACACAGACCCGTTATCAGACTGACGGGAAGAAGCGGCAAAGGCGTTGGATGTGGGTAATGGGAGGTGAATGAATATCTGTATCTATGAGCGTATGAGTGTGTGTATGTGTAAGTTCGTGTGCCTAGAGATCCGCCGTGCTGGCACTCCAAACAAGTTGTCTCAGTCCGCAGGTTGTGGTGCGACACAGCAATTGCCATGGAAACGACCTTGGCCGGAACCCAAACGCTCGACAATCACAAGGTGTCTGTTGAGGGGGGAGGGAAGAAAGAGCGTCTCCCTGCAGCATTCATCCGGGGAGTTAGATTCCAGAGCAACCTTGCCAAGCTGTCTGTTGTTTTAGGAAGCCGAAAAGAGATAAGATTGTTTGGTCTTTGGGCGAACAGCTGCCTTCTAATTTCACAGCTATTCTCATTGTCCATTCTGATCTCCTTGTCCATCAATTTTCCTTTGCAAAGCCGAGAGCTTATCCGTGATCGAATCCATATTGCGGTTAATAGTCTCTGTCTCAGAGGCGACCGTTCTGCCGACTGCTCCAATCATGACGGGCAGCCTTGTGAGGTTTTGGACAGCTGTTCCCGTCTCCTTAATTCTCCGATAATTCAGGGCAACGCCTATTCCAAACAGCAGAAACCCAGTTATCATGGTTCCGAATAGGTAGATGTCTTCAATGTCCTCCACGGAAAGAGCCGCCAGACACACGACCCGCCACCTCTCCCATGCGTCCATCGTGTAGCCAGCTGCGAAAGTTCCAGCAGGACACCCGGGCTCTCCCGATCCCAAACTTCTAGATGAGAAGATGGTGCCAATTGCGTTAAGAGACCAGTTGATCAGATCCATAATTTCGGTTTTGTCGAATAGTGCAGAGAGTGTCTCTTAAGTGTTAGACAAGGACAAGACGAGAGAGCAAGCAGGGGAGGTAAGGGTAGGGAGGGAAGAAAATGCGACCGCCTTCGCTGAGAGCCAAACGAGACTGGGTTGGCTATTGTTGGCTATTGCTACAAATATACCTGTGCTACTTATGACTGCTTTTGTGCTCCAGGGTCACATATATACTGAACAAACACTACAAAATTCAAATGTTGGCTGTTTTTGCTATAAAAGCCAAATATTTATCAACAAACACTTAAAAAATCAAATGTTGGCTTTGTTTTTGTTATAAAAATACTATTTACTCAACAAATAGTAAATCATTCAAATAGCTTTGCTCTGCTTTAGTTCTGACAAATACATATTTACCAAACAAACACTAAATAATTCAAATTTTATCGTTTGTTTCTGTTAACAAAAAACAAATATTTACCAAACGAAAAACAAATAATTCAAATGTTGGATTTTTTTTTTTGTCATTAAAAAATCTATATTTACTAAACAAACACTATGTAATTCAAATGTTTGCTTTATAATATTATTTTTGTTTTGTTGTTTTTTTATAAAAAACAGTATTTACTAAACAAATCAAATAAATATTATGTTTATTATTATTAAAACCAGTATCTACAAACACTTTTCATTACAATTTTGCATGTGTTTTTGTTATAAAACAAATATTTACCAATAAACATGTAATAATTCAAATGTTGGCTTTGTTTTTATTATAAAAACAATATTTATCAAACAAAAACTAAATATTTCAAATTCAAGGTTTGTGTTTTATTCTAAAAAAATATAATATTTACCAAACAAACACTAACAAATTAAATTGTTGGTTTTGCTTGTGTTATAAAAATCTAATATTTACAAACAAATACTAAATAATACAAATGTATGTAGAGGTCACCTAGAGATGACCTCTACAGCCCTGAACGTCAGCGGAGACCAGGACACCTAGATGAGCCCCAGAGACTGGTCTCCAGTGAAGACCCGGTCTCCTAGACGGCCATCGGGACAAGACCACAGGAACCAGATGAGTCCTTTGCACAATCCGACTCTGCTTTAGCCTAGATTTAAACTGCTGATTTTGTCTGGCCAGGGGAGCATGACACTATTTCGACACACTATTTCCCCGTCTAAATACTGTAAAGCTGATATAAAGCCACCCAGCTTTATATCAAGCTGATGTAAAGCTGCTTTGACACAATTTGCATTGTTAAAAGCGCTATACAAATAATAGTGACTTGGTGACAATGTTCATTTCTGATATCTGAAAATGTATTTCTGATATCAACAATTTAATTCTTGATATCAAGAATTAACATTTTAACTAGTGAAAATTTAATTGTTGATATCAGAAATAGCCATTGTTAGTAGAAATCTAATTCCTGATATCAAGAATTAGCATTTTAACTAGTAAAAACTGAATTGTTGATATCAAGAATTCATATCCTGTTAAGGAATAAAAGTCAAAATGGCTTGCCATAGACAGACATGTATTGTCCTTTCATTTAGCACTGCAGGTTTCTTCTGAATTGTGAGCACTGCGTGAACTTCTTTCAAAAGTGAGCTGCTGCTGCTGCAGCTTCATTTTGTTTATAGCTGATCTTAATCTACCCCCACCTGCTGTTAGTATGGAGCAGAAACACCGTTCATTTCTAGAGGCGTCTTATTTTCTGCTCCTCCAGTATCTACACTGTGAACCCCACACCGTCTAGAGTAGGGGTGTCTAAATTACAGGAGGGCCACAGCCCTGCAGAGTTTAGCTCCAACCCTAATTAAAGACACGTGACCCAGCTAATCAAGTCCTTCAGACTCAATTGAAAACTACGTGGTTTGTGTGTTGGAACTAAACTAGGGCTGCGGCCCTCCAGGAACTGAGTTTGACACCCCTGGTCTAGAGCATTGGCCTCAAACCAATGGGGCTAAGCTCTGCACAGTTTAGCTCCAACCCTAATCAAACACACCTCATCCAGCTAATCAAGGTCTTCAGGATCATTAGAAACTTCTAAGCAGGTGTGATTTGGAGCTGGTTGGAGCTAAACTCTGCAGAGCTGTGGCCCTCCAGAAATTGAGTTTGAGACCACTTGTCTAGAGCGAAGAAAGAGCACTACACACTATATTATAAGCTTATAAGCGTATATATATATATAGAATATAGTGTGTATATAGACATATGTTTAAACTTATGTTTTATCCTCCTGTGACCTCTTTATTCCTTTTGTGATTTTACTGGTGGGTCTATTTCTGTGCTGCACTGAGACACATTGTTGACTAGAAACTAGAATTTCATAAATTCAATAATGTAAACTAATGAATCTTTTACCTGCTTAGAAGTGCTAAATTTTAGTTTTTTGCGCAATTGTTATATTATTCTGACATGAAAATGGAACAAAATCAATACATCTTAGCTCGATAAGCCAACCCTGATAGCACACGTACATCACAGAGATGTCTATTTGATATCTGCAAGACATATTTAGTAGATTATTGGACGTTTCCTATCAGATGTTTACAGATGTACACTCGTACAGTGACTAACAGAAAATAACCATATTCTGTGTGAGATAATGTGAACATTTAGCCCCCTGCTGCAAAAAAACAATAGACACCATCGCAGAATTTGTAATGGATTTACTGGTTATAATGGGAATTGTACTGTTTTAATGGAAACCGTAATGTGCATATTGGTCTCTACTGGTCGCCTTTTAGGGCTACTTGGAAGTCCTCACATTTTCAACTTTTTAAAAAATCTAGGATGAAATGTATATGAATTTTAATATGACTTCATGAAAGTCAACATAAAATACTACATTTCCAGAGAATTGTTTTGTAAAGAAATTATTGAACACATTTTCTTTCCCATCTCCAGCTGTTAACGTGGAATTACATGTAAAATGGTGTGATTCTTGATTCTTCTTTATATAACAGCATCTGAATGAAGTCAATATTGCTTGTGAATTAAATAAAAAATTTACTTGTCCATTATTATGCAAATACACATTAGAGAATGACTTCAGTTCATGACCATCTGCTTACATAAACATTAGTTCAGAGAGACAAAATATGAACAAGGAGGATCTTTATTTTTACATCAGTTTCATATAAATTAGTGTATTTAAGTTAACATTTTCATAAGTAAACAGAGAGCATTACATTTACATTTATTCATTTAGCTGACGCTTTTATCCAAAGCGACTTACAATTGCTATATATGTCAGAGGTCGCACACCTCTGGAGCAACTAGGGGTTAAGTGTTGTATTGGTGTCTCACAGTGGATTCGAACCCGGGTCTCTCACACCAAAGGCATGTGTCTTATCCACTGCGCCATCACCACCATTAGAAGGCTTTACACTGATTTTTTACTCTGGTTTCACCACAATATCAGCAAATCCATGCACTTGAGTGAGCAGACGGCAGTCCATCGATGCCAGGAGCTTCTGAGAGCCGGAGACGGTAGGAACAAACTTCTCCATCAGTGTAACAGTCTCAAGCTTCTCCACATCACTGACAGAAAGAACCAGAATATAACGTTACAAGAAGCTTTTTACTCTTCAAACACAGTTTATCATATTTAATGTAGTACGTTACATCTGTTTTTAACCATAAACACATCACGGCTGAAATGAAAATGCTGTTAAACACTGAAAGTCTTACCCATGTTCGATCTTTCTAACGCTCTGCATTCCCAGTCCCTCTATACGGAACAAAACATTCTTCAATACTTGTGACAGCGGGTTCTGGAACGTGATCTTGACGGTCAACTCTTTACCCACCACAGCTTCCTCTAGAGGCTGAAACAGTACAAACACGATCAATGGATGCAGAATGAAATGAGAATAAGATTTGAGCTAAAATTGAGGAAATTAATTTAAATGTAGTGTGTTCCTCACACAAACAATCATGTGACTTTAGAAGACATGGACTATAGTGCACAAGTCATATATACTGCTGTTATAATTAGTGCTGTCAATCGATTAAAAAATAATTAACTAAATCGCACATTTTTTTCTGAAATTAATTATGAATAATCACGATTAATCCCACCTAACATTATTTTTTTTTAAATGTACTTTTATATTACAATAACTTCACATTCAATCTTCAAATTAATGTATAAACAACAAAGACAGTATTTTTTAATATTTGTTTAATTGCATCTGGAGGTGAGTATCACTGATACCAATACTTCTGACATCTCTAGGAAATTGCTCTTTTTTCCTAATATTTAACCATTGACTATAGTCAGTTAACACCACAGTATACTTAAGAGCTATCAATCTGAACCTTTAATAGACTTTAAAAAATAACAACTAATTTACAGTAACTGAACGTAATACAATCTTCTCATAAACCCAGTATAATAAATGTCATATTTACCTGTTCCCTTCAGCAGTTAGGTAATAAACAGAAATTGAATGCTATCAACACTAAATTCTAAATTAAATATAGATGAATCCTTAAAGCTACAAATGTTATTGATTTTCTCTTTTTCTTTTGTTCTTGGATTAACAGACATCACAGCAGCTGGGTTATTAAGTTATTTGGCTGCTATTACTTTAAGAGCTGCCGCTGCTGAACGTGGCGTGGATCTGACATGCATGCTCGTAGTTTTATTTGCGCTTTAATATGAAATGATACAGGCAAATTGCCTACGTTAATGTGCTAATTTTGACAACACTAGTTATGGTACATCACAAATCAAGACTAGTGACTCATTGACGTACTGTGAGTATGAGGTCAGGTGTTCGCAGTCTGAAGTTGAACTGTGTGGCTAGAATCTGTTTGGTCTGATTGATCCGACCAGTGACCGTGAGCATCAGAGCACCCTGGTCCACCAGATGGTTCATGTACTCGTTATACTGCAGAGTCCAAGGAATAGTCTTGGCTGAAGGGAGACAAAGGAGCATGACATTAATGACAATGATAAAACAATTATAATGAGAACAATTTGTCATTTTGCGGAGTACTCCACCCTGGGTTTCCTCCTCTTTGCTTTCTGCCCATAAGAGTGACCAATTTGTCACATTACATTTTCAGAATAAGAAACACCATGTTTGTACAGATTTTGAATATTGAATATTGAATATGAATATTTGAATATTTCATCGTCCCCACACTCACATACATTTTTAATTAGTAAATACATATCAGGTCAGTCAGATTGTGAATGGATTCATGAACAGGATCTAATTGAAAATTCCATTAAAAATAGGGCTGCAAAATGATTAATCATGATTAATTCCATTCAAAATAAAAATGTATGTTTACATACTATATGTGTCACAAATTCGGTCTGTGGCCTTCATCTGATTGCATCAGAGGTCACCCTTTCATTATATTGACTCTCACACTACACAGACTGTTTCACGTTACCCCGGACTACATTACTGTAAGCAGGTCTCATCAAGTGATTTTTGACAAACGCAGCTACAGATTCAGACATTATGAGGCACAATAAACAGACAAAGGTCTCTGCTGGGACTGTTTAATAGTCAAACTCCACTCACTCTCTTGCGGTTTGAGGTCAATAGGAATCCGGTCCTTCTTCACAGTGTCTTTCAGCACTCCAGTGTAGTACATGACCATCACCTCATACAGCAGACTGGCCGTGCGTTGTTTTGAGCTTGTGTTCTTCAGGACAATGGAGAGTTTGGCGTCTCCACCGATACGAGGTCCTGCCCCATCCATGACGATCTCAATACTCACGTCGTTGTCGGTGGGCGACGGATAAAAAGTCGGCTTGGAGCCGAAACGACTGGCTGTTTCCACAGCTATGCGCTCCTCCTCTGAACCTGAAGAAAAATGCAGAAGAACAGACTGAATGAGTCATTTATGCTGGAACTGCTCTGATTGATTCAAACCCTAACTCATGACTTCGATAACTGATTTAAAGCTATTTACTAGCAAAAACAGTTTAAAAGACCTATTAATTTTCAAATTTAGACACTGGTTCTAATGAAAAGCACGTAGTAATGGGTGACCAGAAATTTTCTAAACTCTGAATCAGTTAAACCATTGCATTGCAAAGTGGTTCAGTTTCGAAGCATCCAATCGGATCGCATATCATTTGATTCAGATTGTAACTTTGGAGCATGGATTCTGAATAATTTAGATCGGAACATTGGAGTGGGTTTGTACATTTTTTGATTCAGATCGGGACAACGTGATCACAAATAATTTTGCTCAAGACTTTGTAGCACTTATCATGAATCATTTGATTCAGACTGGGACTTAGGATTGTGTATCACAAATCTTTTTATTTGCATCAAAATGGAGTGGGTTCACGAATCATTTGATTTAGATTGGAACTTAGGAGTGGGTTTGCAAATCATTTTACAAATTGAAAGATTCGTGATACGTCCCAAACTTAAATGATGGTTCACGAGTCATTATTAAGATCTGGACTTCGGAACGCATATCGTAAATCATTTGATTTAGATCGGAATTTCAGAGATGGTTGGCAAATCTTTTAATTCAGATCGGGACTTTGGAGCACGTATCGTGAATCTAATCATATTTTTTTTTTTTATTAAACAACGCATTAACAATTTTAAAAAAAATTACACTAAAGCAGACTTAATTTGACCCTATGAAACAAAATTCAAACAATACAAACAATACATATCTTCCATTTTAACACAACTTATAGCGCTTAATAAACATAAATGAACATTGGAATGATGAAAGATACAATGTAATACAGCTTGTGAATATGTCACTTAATTTATCTCAGGAAAGATATCCAGTGTTTACAGTTAGTTATAAAACACTAGAGACAAGCATATTTACTGTTATTTATAGGTGTATGTTTGAATAAATTTATCATGAAGACAATTAAGTGTTTATGAAACTATCTTATGTGAAGTGTCCTTTCAGAAATGTCAGTTGTATTTAAGAGTAATAATTATAGCAGAAAATAAATAGCAGTTGAATATAATAGTTGGGATTCATTTTAACCTCTAATATTATAGCAATATCAGCAGATGTTATATGATGCCTATGATGTCTATGATGCCTTGAAATGATGTCAAGGAAGGCAGCTCTAGGTTTTGGACCAGATGCATTTGTTTTGTACCTTCTGGGTATTTGTAGAGGTGTGTGATGTCCATGCGGGCGTCAGATCCTACAGCTTTAGTACTGATGCGCTGACCGATGGTGCTCTTCTCCACATTAACCTGACTTAAACTTCCATCAGGTTTCTTCTGCCAGTAGATTCTGTCACTGTTCACCTAAGACGCACAGTGAAACCAATTCAGCCATTCAGTAGATGTTTTGACTCCAAATTAAAAATGCAAAGAAATGTCATCAGACACAAATGAGGGTGAAAAGAAGTTTGTATGAAGCACGCACTTCAGCAAAGACGAAAGGAGTGTCGAATTTCAGGTCGACTTTTCCGTTGCGGACGGCGGAGACGGGGGTGGGACCACAGCGGTGTGAACCCTGGCTGAGCTCCTGAGGGGTCGCGTCCACCACCTGCCACCCACCGTTACCTGGTGGAAGATCTGGACGGGTCATCCAGGATTCGTTCCACACGTGGAAGTTCCTACAGAGCAACAGAGCCAACATGAGTGTATTGTTAGTCACCAATTTACAAAAATACACCTAAACAAGCATTGACTAAAACAGGGACTGAAACTCTTTTTAACAATTAGAAATGAGACACTTTACCTTCAGAAAATCATGACCATCAACCTCAAACTAAACACTATCAGAGCATTTTTTCAACACTGATTTGTGTGATTTTGTGTTGTTAAATTATTTATTAACAACAGTCACTCACACAAACATTAAACACATTAATGAAATGTACAAAACATATTATAATTAAATATTTAAGAAAATAACTGATGCATTTCTATATTCCATGAAATTCCAAGAAATAACGTATTTTTTTATCTATTTCATGCTAGGTTAAGTTTTTGTTAAACATTAGTTTATTAAACATATTTATTAGTTCCCCCCAAAACAATTCTACCTCTAATACATTAAAAACAGGAAAGTGACACTAAAGTGTTATATACGGTGTTATTTTAATGTCATAAATATATTCTAGTTTTTGTTAATATTTTACATTTATTTTGTTGTTTTTGTCATTTTTTTATTCGTTTTTTAAACATGTCTATAAAGTTTTGTTTAATTTTTAGTTGAGTTTTATTGTTCATTATTTACTCATTTATTTTAGTGCTTTAAATTTAAATTAGAAATGTTGCCTTGGCAACTAAATGAAATAAAACAAGCTTAGGTTATTTCGTTAGCCTTTGTTTTGTTTCAAGTGGTTTTAGTTTTAGTTAACATTAATAACTGCCATATTAATGTAAAGTGTGAGTAATGATTGCTGTATTTGAGAACTGTTGCTAATGAAAATTTAATTTAAAATCTCCCAAGTATACATTTCACTGATCAGAGAGACCAAGTATAACATGAATCTGACACTGATGACATTAATGACAGTAAAAGGAACTTAAGGTGATGGTTGTTATCATACCATACAGAATCACTGGTCTCTTCTTTAATGAGCTCCAGTTTCTCATCAAGATAAACGTCTGTGGTCAAGGAAAGGTCCGTGTCGTGAGCGGAGCTGAAGTTGGTCACACAACGGGTGGGAATACCAAGACATCTCAACACTGAGAGAGAAATGGAAAGAACATTACAAAAAACAATTATACACTCTGAACTGTAAGTAGTGCAAAACTTGTAAACAGTGATGCAGTTGCCCTGAACGTCAACAGCTTTGCCAAGATTTGTTAGGGCAAGACACTCATGACTTTGAGCTATTTTGCTACCATAACTTCTCTTCTTTCAGACTAGAAAACATCTAAAATACACTTTTAAGTGTTTATTGTATTGCACTTTATCTATTTGTTTTTGTATATTTCAATTACAATATATATCTTATAAAGTTTTTTCTCCATTTCAGCAGCACTTACAAACACCAAACTTAGCAAACATAATCCTCTCTAATTTATGAAGGTTTTTACTGAGGGGTTTGTTCATATTTCATTCTCATGATATTATTAATGCACTTTGTCCATTTATGGCTGTAGATTTCAATTATAATACATATCTTATAAAGTTTTTTCTCCATTTCAGCAGCACTTACAAACACCAAACTTAGCAAACATAATCCTCTCTAATTTATGAAGGTTTTTACTGAGGGGTTTGTTCATATTTCATTCTCCTGATATTATTAATGCACTTTGTCCATTTATGGCTGTAGATTTCAATTATAATACATATCTTATAAAGTTTTTTCTCCATTTCAGCAGCACTTACAAACACCAAATTTAGCAAACATAATCCTCTCTAATTTATGAAGGTTTCTACTGAGGGGTTTGTTCATATTTCATTCTCCTGATATTATTAATGCACTTTGTCCATTTATGGCTGTAGATTTCAATTATAATACATATCTTATAAAGTTTTTTTTCCATTTCAGCAGCACTTACAAACACCAAACTTAGCAAACATAATCCTCTCTAATTTATGAAGGTTTCTACTGAGGGGTTTGTTCATATTTCCTTCTCCTGATATTATTAATGCACTTTGTCTATTTACGGCTGTAGATTTCAATTATAATACATATCTTTAAAAGTTTTTCTCTATTTCTCTATAGTTTGTTCATACTGCATATCATTCATACTGATTTATGTAACATTTTATTCCTAAAAACATGGTAAACTTTTTGATATCTTTCACTGTTACTTTCATACTTTTTGCCAAATTTCATAGATATTTTTTGTGAAAACAGAATCTTCTTTCAGACAAGTGGGAAGAAAACTTCTAAAATACACTTTTAAGTGTTTATTGTATTACACTTTATCTATTTGATTTTGTAGATTTCAATTACAAAACATATCTTTAAAGGGTTTTTTCTCCACTTTGGCAGCACTTACAAACACCAAACTTAGCAAACATAATCCTCTCTATATTCTGAAGGTTTTTACTGAGGGGTTTGTTCATATATCATTCTCCTGATATTATTAATGCACTTTATCTATTTGCAGCTGTTGATCTCAATTATAATACTATATAATACTATAATAGTAATGCTACTTTAAATATTTTTTTCTCCACTTTAGCAGCACGTACATACAATAAACAGCAGTTTTATTCCTCTCTATATTCTGAAGGATTTTACTGAAGGGTTTGTTCATATATAATTTACACTGATTTATATTTATATGTATAAATATATATTTATATTTCATTCCTAAAATATAGTGATTTTTCTGGCTGTTGACAGTGTTTTCTGATTTATCGAGTGACAAAAAGAGAAATCCAAAATGTACCAGATGTGGTGACTCCTGCATAGACCCAGCACTGGCCGAATTTGACAGGCTTCCCTAAGCTTTTGTGATACTGTCTCAGGATGTCACCGCTCCCGCTCCAGGCAGTGGGACTCGTCCCGCCTTCGAAGCTGTCTGACCAATTACCCATCAGCACACCACAGTCATCATTGGAGTTCACCTGTCACAGAAGAACAGAAAAGCTTTTCAAAAACAGGTGCTTTTCAGCTCTTGAATCATGCATTTATTTTTATGTTCCTCACAGGTCCTTCATCTTAAAATGTCAGAAAAGATGTGAGAACAGGAAATGATGACATCAAATCAGTATCAATTTCTAATGATTATGCAATGAATGTATTGTATGAAGACTGAACTGCTGCTTGTAGACATTGTTTAAGGATACATAGTTCTTTTATATAAAAAATAGTAAATAAAAAAAAAATTATACTTAATGACAAATTTCATAGGTATTTTTATGAAAACAGAATAAAGCAGATTTCTGTAACTGTAGCTTATAAAAAGTTTCTTTAAAATGTTCTTTAGTGCTGTATTTAATTTACATTATTGTTCAAAAGTTTGGGGTCAGTAAATTTATTAAAAATATATTAATACTGTTATATGTGACCCTGGACCACAAAACCAGCCATATGGGTCGATTTTTCAAAATTGAGATTTATGTATCATCTGAACGCTGAATAAATAAGCTTTCCATTGATGTATGATTGTAAGCTTTCCGTTGATGTATGTAATGATAGGACAATATTTGTCTGAGATACAACTATTTGAAAATCTGGAATATGATGGTGAAAAAAAACAATCAAAATACTGAGAAAATCGCATTTAAAGTTGTCCAAATTAAGTTCTCAGCAATGCATATTACTAATCAAAAATTAAGTTTTGACATATTTATAGTAGGAAATTTAAATACTATCTTCATGGAACATGATCTTAATATCCTAACGATTTATGGCATAAATAAAATAAAAACAATAATTTTGAGCCATACAATGTATTGTTGGCTATTGCTACAAATATACCTGTGCTACTCATGACTGCGTTTGTGCTCCAGGGTAACATAGCAAGGATGCATTAAATGGAACAAAAATGACAAAAACATGACATTTATAATGTTACAGCGGATTTCTATTTCAAATAAATGCTGTTCTTTTTAGCTTTCTATTGATCAAAGAATCCCAAAAAATTAAATGTTTTACCGTTTCCACAAAGATATGAACTGATTTCAACATTGATAATAATGAGAAAAAGCAGCAAATCAATATATTAGAATGATTTTTGAAGGATCATGTGACACTAAAGACTGGATTAATGATGCTGAAAATTCAGCTTTGATCACAGGAATAAATCACATAGAAAACAGTTATTTTAATATTTCACAGTATTGCTGTTTTTACTGTATTTTTGATCAAATAAATGCAGCCTCGGAGAAAAGAAAAGATATTAAAAATATTAAAAAACAGACTACAAACTTTTAAACAGTAGTCTATATTTATAATATCATTATTATACTTCTATCACTTAACATAACTGTTATTTCACTGTGTTTATGAAGTAGATTGATTATTTAAAGGGGTCATGTGATGCTATTTTAAAGATCATTATTTTGTGTATTTGGTATGTTAGAATATGTTGACATGCTTTAATGTTCAAAAAACATTATGTTTCAAATACTGTACATTATTGTAGGTCTTCTATGCCCCGCCTCTCTCAAACGCGTAATTTTCTACAAAGCCCCGCCTTCCAACAAGTCCAGTCTGCTCTGATTGGCCAACTGACCCAGTGCATTGTGATTGGCCGAACACCACAAGCACACGTTGGAAATGTAACGCCCCTTTCCTTAATCACGAGCTTCAGCTTTCAAGTTAGTTTTACCATCAGTTCAAGCTCAAAAGGGGAACAGAGTCGCATGAAAAGACACAGTTATGATACTCGTATGTATTTGCACACAAGCCGCAGTTAAGACGATTTCTGACGGGCTGTACACTCCACTGTGATGTGACCCTGTTCCCCTCACACACACACACTTTAGGGATCTCATCTATGCATGAACAGATTGTAACACTCCAAAGAGAAAGGAAAACTTGAAATCACATCATATGACATATGTACGACATTTATAACAAATCTTTAAAAAGTCAGATAGTGAGACTGCAAAGGTAAAATGTGACGTTGTGACCTTTTTGCAGTTCTATATCCATTAATGCAGAAGTCTGTAGAATTAAAGGACATATCTCTACACTAATGATGCTTGAAACTGTGCCAGATGAGACAGAGGAGAATGTGTGTTTCGATGAAAGCTTCTGTAAACAAAACAGCACTGGCTCTGGTGTTTAACATTCACCGTCTTGAAAAAGATAGATTCCTATGAACCTAAAACTACCACATGCTGTCGACTGTAATTCATATTCATGATTTCTTATGAATCTATGTCGATGTCATGTGAATGTGACTCACCAGAGCAGAAACCATTCTGGACACGATCACTGGATCCCTCCATTCGGTCACCTGACCCTTCTCCAGCAGAAGCAGACACGCTTCCAGGATGTCCTGTTCAAACTGATAAAAATAATGAAAGAAAAATAAATAAATGAATAATGGGATTGAAAATAAATATAATAATGGAAGTAATAATATAATCAGAAATAATCATACAATCTGATTGAAATTGATAAAAAAAAAGCATAAAAATAACAACAACAATAATAAATATGGGAATAACAACAATCATAATAGCAATAATAATAATAATGATAATAATAAATTAATAATCAAATTAAAGATAATAGTAGAATCTGTTCAAACTAAAACTATTGTATAATAACAATAATAATAATAGAAATCACAAATAATCATTGAATCTGATTAAAATGTATTTAAAAAACATAACAATAACAGCAAAATAATAATAGACATAACAACAAACATAATAGCAATAATAATAATAAAAAAATTATAGATAAAATAATTTGTTCAAACTGATAAAACAATTCAAAATAAAAAAATAAAATAAAATAATAATAATAATAATAATAGCAACAACAAAAATTATATTAATAGTGGAAATAATAACAAAAACAGAACTGTATATAGTAATAGAATGGATAAGACAATTGCAAATTATAAATAGCAATTGAAATAATAATAATAACTATAATTATTATTATAATAATCATAAATCCACGAAGAAAAAACACAGGAGAAATGTAGGAGTAAACATAGCACACATAATTATAAAGAAAATAACTGTCAGACAACAGAACAAAACAGGGAGTATATATAATGGGTCAATTAATAAGACACACCTGCAACTAATGTGTAACCGAGCAAACTAATGACAAGATCAGAAACTAGAGAGACAAGAACTAAACAGGGCAGGAGAACATGGAAC
This sequence comes from Barbus barbus, assembly GCF_936440315.1. NCBI lineage: Eukaryota > Metazoa > Chordata > Actinopteri > Cypriniformes > Cyprinidae > Barbus > Barbus barbus. The sequence goes on along the minus strand of NC_136718.1, from coordinate 25,191,262 downwards.
ACAACAAAACACAGCAAAAAGTCCATAACCGTGACAGTAGAATTATAGATTATAATAGAATCTGCTCAAACTGATAAAACTATTGCATAATAATTTAAATTCAAATAAATAAGAAATTAATTAAATAATTAATTAAATAAATTTCACTCCCTACAATAGAATTGAGTTTCCTCACCTGGGCAAAATTCCATGTTCTGCCTCCAATTTGCTGCTCGGTTCCGTAGTAAATTCTGCCCATGCTATTCAGAACATACTCCTTCCTTTCCGCTTCATTATCCAGATACACGGGATCATCTGAGGAGAGACAGATCCATGTGGTGTTACTTCATTAATGTACACTACTAGTCAAAGGTTTTTGGACAGTAAGATTTTTTAAATGTTTTTTAAAGAACTCTCTTCTGCTTACCAAGCCTGCATTTATTTGATCCAAAATACAGCAAAAGCAGTAAAAATTTGAAATATTTTTACTATTTAAAATGACAGTTTTCTATTTTAATATATTTTAAAATGTAATTTATTCATGTGATCAAATGAAAATTTTCAGCCTGATTCTTCAGAAATCATAATATGCTGATTTGCTGTTTTAAAAACACATGTTGTTGTTATTATCAATATTTAAAACAGTAGAGTAAATTTTTTTCCGGATTCTTTGGTGATTGTTTTTGGGGTGGGGGGGTGAAATTATAGAAAGTCATAGTTTTATGTAGCAAGGATGCTTTAAATTGACATTTATAATGTTACAAAATATTTATATTTCAGATAAATGCTGTTATTCTGAACTTCATATTCATCAAAGTAACCTGAAAAAAAAAAACTACTCTGTTTTCAACATCATAATATTAATAAATGTTTAAGCAGCAAATCAGAATATTAGAATGATTTTTGAAGGATCGTGTGACTGGAGCAATGTGTCACGGTGCACACACGAGGAGGACACAGGAACACGCAGACGAGGATAGAACTTCAAATAATAACTTTTACTGGAGACATCAGGGCAGGGCAGGGCAGGGCAGGGCAGGACAGGGCAGGGCAGGGCAGGACAGGGCAGGGCAGGGCAGACATCATACACCGGGGAGTAACGAGTAGACCAAACGAAATCTAACTAAACACACAGGACTAATATACAAGGGATAATCATAGATAACGAGACGAACACGGCTGGACAAGAATTAACTAATGATAACATTTAACAAGGACAGGAAACAAACCAAATATGGACACACAAGGCGGGAACACATGACACACACGACAGAGGACTGACACAATGATGCTGAAAATTCCGCTTTGAAATCACATGAATAAATTTTAAAATGTATTACAATAGAATGCAAATTTTTGCTGTACTTTGGATCAAATAAATGCAGGCTTGAGCAGAAGAGACTTCTTTAAAAACATTAGAAATCTTACGGTTCAAAAACTTTTGACTGGTAGTGTAAATGAGGGGAAACGAGTGTGCTTGTCTTTTGTTGACTCCATACCTTCACACCAGGGGTTGAAGAGCATGTAGATGTCGTTTGGGGTGCAGGGGAACAACAGTCTGCCCCTTGGTGAGAAAGACTCGACGGTCACCCTGTAGCGGCCGATGGAGGCGGTGGGAAGAGTGTTGACCGCCAGCCGCACGCGTTTGTCCTTCTGCTCCACGATCTTCATCTCCCAGCGGCCATCTTCCAGGACATCCACTAACGGGACAGAGATGCGAACCCCAGGATTACTGGTGAAGATGGGATCTGTGTCAAAAACACAAAGACATAGAAATGTTAAATGAACAGCGTTTTAATGATTTAGTTTAATCAAATCATTTGTCAGTGGCTCAGCTGGAGATCCATTAATAAATGAGACTCAAGGAGCAGCTGGATTAGATGGATTAGGTTACATAATAACTAGTCCTGGCCCAAACCCAACTACTTCATGACTCACATCCATCACGAATGAAAAGATTAATCTGTCAGTCCTTCTCTTCTGAATAAAGAGCAAGATAATTGAACTACCCATCAGAATGTCTGGGCATCTTTCTGTCTTTGTCATATTTTATTTTATTCCAGTTTCCAATTCAAATTATTCAAGTTTTTAAAATGTTTTTATTTTATATATATATATATATATACACACACAATACCTCTATAATACCCCTGATTTTGTGTAATCTTGTGATGCTGATTTCATTCTGGTTTCAATTCTGCTCTTCTGTGAGTTTAATGGTGATTTTGATTCTAGGTCTAAGAAAAATGTTGCTCAACACGTCCCTAGATCTAATAATGCAAATAAACACGCTGTCAGATGTGTGTCTGGTGGGAATGAGAAGGAAGTACAGCAGTAATCATGAAAAATATTCACTAAACAAACTCAAAACAAACAGCAAGAGGGAATCCAGACAAGTCCAGACTTGAGACTGTCATGTGCAGAGATGGTTGACTTTGAAAGTGTCAAATGAAAAGATAGAAAGATAGTCACGGATCACTTTAAAGGTGAAATGAGTCATTTCTGAGCACCTTGTGAGATTAAATAGAACAAAAAAATGACTGTTGTCAAACAGGTTTTGTGAATGCGGCTCTCTCACCTAACTTCAGCTGCAGCTGCAGCTTGTCTGATTTGGGGTTGAAGGGTCTGGAGAACTCGATCCACATCTGGAAGGTCTGTCCTCTGCGGACGATCAGCTTTTCGCTGAAGTAAGTGTCTGTATGATGCTCGAGACGGTTCTGCCCATCCTTGGATTTTAGGAGGTCGACCGAACGGACCATCAGAAGCTTGTCTGAGAAAGAGAGAGAAAACGTACAGATATAAAGACCTAAGATCATCCAACTTAGAGCATCAAATCTTAGTGTTTTCCAGCAATAGTGGATCCAAATAAAATGCAGTTTTATACATTTTCACAATGAGGTTTTGTTTATTTATGCATCTTTTAAAGATTAAAAAAAGCTTTCTAAATTTCTAAAAAAAATTTCAAGCAACTGAGCCTTCTCACCTGAAGCAGCTGATGTCCCAGCTGTTGCAGATGCAGACGGGGTCGTAGGCACAGCTGCAGGGGTGCTGGCACTGGGACCTCCATTGGTGTTGGGGTTAGAGCTAGACATTTCTACAAGCAGCCTGAAATATATAAAGGGAAAATACATAAACATGTCAAATGCTTAAAATAAATAAATTCATTTCTAATAAATAAATAAAAAATCATATAATATGAATAAATATTTTATAAAATTTAAAGAAATAAATCTATAAATTCTAATACATATATTATAAACAACTTTCAATAAACTAATTAAGTTATAACACATACATTTATAAAAAGTCAAATTAATTCAAATATAAATAACTATACAATTAAATTTATAAATAAAATTATAATACATAAATAAATGTATTCAATTATTTATTTAAATTTATTATACTTCTATTTAATATTAAATAAAATATTAATAAATCTAATTCAAAATAAATAGCTAAATAAATATAAGTAAATACGATCTAATATATAAATGAAGATAATAAATAATATATTTAAAATGATAAATTTTATAATTCAGCTTATAAATAAAAAATTATATACAGTAAAAAAAAAATAGGATTAGTTGCTTTGGATTGAAGCATCTACTAAATGAATAAATGTAAACGTAAAATATATTCATCAGTTATATAAATTCCACACCTTTGTATTTAATTCCAGGTTTACGTTAGATTTGATCTTGACTCATAAAATACTTCACATACACTAGCAGTGAACATTTGGACCGAATTTACATTTGTCACAACAACAATCTTTTGACCCAACTGCTTCTGCTAACACACCTTTTAAAGGGGTCATATGATGCAATTTCATGTTTTGCTTTCTCTTTGGAGTGTTACAAGCTGTTTGTGCATATATAAGATCCCTAAAGTTGCAAAGACTAATGTCTCAAAACCAAAGAGATATTCTTTATAAAAGTTAAGACTTGTCCACGTCCTCCCATGCCTACGTCACTGTGTGGGAAGATTTGCATAACACCACCCAAATGTATACGCAGTGAAAGAAGGGGTGATTTTTATTCTCGCTGTAGTATTGTTGCTGCCGCCGGCGCCATGTCATGGAGACGCTGTGTTTCGTTGTGAAAGCGAAAATACTTTGTTTGGGCTTCCAAAAGAGGACACAACTAGAAATCAGTGGTTAAGTTGTATTTACAACACTGTTCCAGAACAGTTCAACCAAATATTAGAGTGTGTGCAGCGCATTTTACGGAGGACTATTTCCTGAACCTGGGAGTAGCCTACAATGTGAACACTATGAATGGCTGTGAACACTATAAAGTGGGGTAATTCCAACATGGCAAGGACAGTCTGGTGCTTCTGACTCACAGCCAATGACTCTGACTCACAATGAACTGGATAGCTGGCCGATCAGAGCACACCTCGCTTCTCAGAACGATGAACTTTGTAAAAATCAGAGCATAGAGGAGCAACAGTAATGTACAGTATGTGCAAAATAATGTGTTTTTTGAACCTCGAACCGCATAAACACATTGCATTACACCAAATACACAACATAATGTTATCATATAATAATGAGTAACAATAATCATATGATCCCTTTAAGTTTAATTTTATGGACAAATGTCAATTGTGCCTACATTGTGAATTTCTTTACAATGCTTTATTTTAGTTGAGTCATATGAAGAAGTGTCATTTACTACTGTTTCCAGAATGCACCTCATGAAGTTTCTTAATGAGTCTTCATGACTTTACTATTATTCTAAGAAATGGAAAATGGTCATAATAAAGAATCAATGAATGCTAGTATTCAAACCATATATCATAACAACATTCTTCTCTCTTTGAGCTGATTTTAGAACACATTGTTTTCATTTGTCACGCATCTCCTAGCAACAAGCCATGTGTTTCTGCGTGAGTGTGAGTTCTAAAAGTCATGTAATGTATTCCAGCCTTTAATTGTACAATTATAAAATCATTATCAAGACTTTCTAGCTTCTTTGACACTCATCACCTCCCACACTGAATGTGAAGTCATTAACATAGTTCTTGCACAAAAGACTGCCAACAAAGGCACCTCTTGCGCTCACACCTGAATAAAGCACATGACATCACCCAGCTGCTGTAACTGACACTTCATCATGTCTAAACCGATGAAAGATCAACAATCTGCTCTCACATCAGACATAGTGTTATTAATGAGCGAAAAACTGTTCTACAATAACTTTCATTATTAAATAAGCAATAAATAGGTCTCCAATTCATGCATATTTAAATATGCATGCTCATATTAAAATATAAGAATCAAAGTTTATTGACATTTCTAATTATTTATAGCTCAACTAATTGAAATCCATTTTATATTATTTATGTTAAAAAGAATGTTGTCAAGGCTTTAAATTACCTAAACATAAAAAAACTTACAGTTTTACTACAATTTATATTCTGAAGGTTTTTACTGAGGGGTTTGTTCATATATCGTTCACCTGATTGTATTATTACATAAATATTCTATTTGCATCTGTAGATTTAAATTATAATGCTATCTTTAAATTTTTTTCCCCACCACTTCAGCAGCATTTACATACACCAAGTTTTACAGTTTTATTCCTGTCTACATTCTGAACATTTTTATAGAGAGATTTGTTCATATATCATTCGCCTGGTTTTATACACTGGTTTATTAATAAAACCATATAGTGAAAATTTGTTTTATTTTCTGATTTATGGAGGGATAAAAGGATTCAAAGTCCCCTCTATAAAGACCTTTGACTCTAATATATCAACAAAATGAAACACATTTTTGAACCTGGCTTTATCCAAGATTTATTTCCTGGAAATCTATGCAAGTTAGTGCATATTTAATTAGATAATGCATTATTTGCATACTTAAACAGAAAACTTGTAATACACAAAAAAATAAAAGTTTGCAATTCTTAAAGTAATCAGTCAGCTGGGGAAATATTGTATTAGCATTAAGTATTAGTATAAGTTTTAGTTAAATTCACCTGTAACGTTTTGCTTTAAAGTTTAATGCAATAATGGTGCTGTTTATGTTTTCAGTATATGCATATATGAATAAACATGACCTGTTGATCAATTATGCGTAATGTTTATTATGAATTAATAAAGAAAATGTGTTATAAAGTTTTTTATAATGCAGTATTTGTAATGAAGTCTTACCTGTGAGTTTGAGGCGTCTGGCGTGTGAAGTTCAGGTGATCTAACAGACCGGCTCGTGTTCGCGCCGATGAATTCAAAGAATGATTGGCACTGAAGCACCTGTTCACGGCTCTTATTTACCCAAGTGTTACCACTCCTTCACTACAGAGGAGGCGACAGATTGATGAACAACAATCATGGCATTCACAATCAAGAAAAGGTGGAAATAAAGTATATTTCTTCCTTCTCTTATTAAACTGGAAATATTCCAGGATGTACACATCATAGTGAATCACAGGCCATCAGAACCGGCTCAAAATATATTAATCACAAGCCAAAAGCCATTTCTGCAGCTTGAAAGCAATTAAAAGAAGTTCAACAAGAATAAGCCTTAAAATGGATTAATGCCATAATAATAATAATAATAATTACAAGTTCATAATAAAGATTACATATTATATATTATATATGTATTATTTGTTTGTTTATTGTTTTTATTAGTAGTAGTACTTGAGCAGAGTAAAATGCTTTTTGTTTTTTATTTCTTTGCGTGCGGAAGAAAATTCAAAGGCGCTATTTAAGACATGGTTGTCAGAACTTTCCTCTTATCTTTTATGTGAAAAGACTCAGATACAGTATCTATTGATAAATCTGAAGATTCTTGGAGATCATCTATGTTTTGCTTTGCTTTATTCATTCATTTTTTACTTTTTTTATCTATGTTTTGAATACCTCTGGAAATACAGCTGGATTTGTAAACTTTTTAGAGATTTCCTAACTATTATTCAAATTCAGTGACAATTATATTATTTTAAATTTAATCGTCTTCTTTTGTTATTTTCACCTTAAAAAAGCCCTGTGTAATTATTTCATTTTTGATTTATCGGTCTCATCTTGCCCATACTGTTACATTGGTCTTGCTTTGTGATTGTACTGTTTATTTGTCTATAAATCTGAAAATATTACAATAAATATAATATTCAAAAAAAAAATTATATAATGTTTTTATTAATACCAATTATTGTTGTTTTGTCATTTGTTCTCAAATGTTTATATTTACAATCTATTTCAAGGTGAAGTACATTATTTCTGCTCTACTGTTTTCCACAAACAAAACTAAAAAGAAAGAGGTGTGTCCCATTTCACATACTTCTGCAGTTCCCATTCAGTCGGTCACTCCGAGTCACGTCGGATGACCGACGAAATTGGGATCTCGCCAGAGAGACCAATCCACTTCGAGTGTAACTAAACGAGCCAATGGACATTGGTATGCGGTAATTCGCATCCAGCTGCCGCTAATCACAGCATGAGTATAAGAGGCAGCAGGTGCACTGCTTTGCTTTGGAGCCGAGCGGTAGTGGTGAAGCTACTGCTCTTCCCTTCAAAGAGAGTGTTCTTTGTTTTCTTCAAAAGGAGACGGGCAACCCAGAGATGGAGGAGACTGCTCGTCTGGAGATGGTGACCGCAACACTCCCTCCTCCGTAGGAGGGCCGGGTGGAGAATCTTTTGTTTCATTCTGTTTTTGTTCCAGCAGTACCCAAAACTTCAATAAAAGAGTGGTTTCCTCAGTCTCTGGATCTTAAGAGGAGGAGAGTTGCGAGCCGGGCATCACGGTTTCGCTTCCCTCCTCCTCTCTCACCAGCGAGCAGCAGTGGGTTGCCCAAGAGCACCCCTCCTGCCCACTTGTGGAGCCAGGTAAGGGCGGTAGCACTCGAGTCCCCGCTTCAAGTCGTCACACGCAGAGCTGTCACAAGCCTCAAGCCGGGTTCCTGTGTTTCCTCCCACACGAGCATGAATCAGGTGAGTGTTACAATGCACACCCAGACCCCGCCCCTTGCTGTCACAGGCCCTGGGCCGAGTCCCTGTGTTCCACCTCACTGCCCCACCGCGGCTACGCCTGTGGTCCCGTTGGTCCCGCGGGCACAGTCTCTTGGAGCCTAGCTAGTGCTCCCAAGTCCGTCTCGGTGGCTCCTGCAGACGATCAGACTCGGCTACGCAATTCAGTTCGCCCGGCATCCCCCGAAGTTCAGGGGCATCCGGTTCACTTCAGTCAAGGCCGTCGATGCCCCTGTCTTGTGTGCGGAGATCGCAGTCCTACTGGCGAAGGACGCAATAGAGCCGGTCCCTCCAGCCGATATGAGGTCGGGGTTTTACAGCCCTTACTTCATTGTGCCCAAGAAAAGCGGTGGTTACGACCGATCTTGGATCTGTGAGTTTTGAACCGTGCACTTCACAAGCTGCCGTTCAAGATGTTGATGCAGAAACGCATTTTCAGGTGCGTCCGTCCCCTAGATTGGTTCACAGCGATCGACCTGAAGGGCACGTACTTTCATGTCTCGATCCTCCCGCGACACAGGCCATTCCTGAGATTCGCGTTCGAGGCTCGGGCGAATCAGTACAAGGTCCTGCCCTTCTGTCCCTGTCGCCTCGCCTCTTCACCAAAGTCGTGGAGGCGGCCCTTGTTCCCCTGAGAGAATGGGGTGTGCGCATCCTCAACTACTTCGACGACTGGCTCATACTTGTCTCGAGAGCAGTTGTGTGTGCACAGGGACCTGGTGCTCAGGCACCTCAGCCAGTTGGGCCTTCGGGTCAACTGGGAAAAGAGCAAGCTCGTGCCAATGCAGAGGATCTCTTTTCTCGGCATGAAGTTGGATTCGGTCAACCAGACAGCACGCCTCACCCAGGAACGTGCTCAGTCGGTGATGAATTGCCTCAAGACTTTATCAGGCAGGACGGCGGTCCCACTGAAACTATTTCAGAGGCTTCTGGGGCATATGGCTGCAGCTGCCGCGATAGTTCCGCTCTGTCTGCTTCATATGAGACCGCTTCAGCAGTGGCTCTATGGCTGAATCCCGAGGTGGGTGTGGAAACGCGGTACTCACTGGGTTCAGATTATACTGGCCTGCTGCAAAACCTTCAAAACCTTGTTCCTTCGGGCAAGAGTGCCCCTGAGCAGGTATCCAGGCATGCTGTGGTATTCATGGATGCCTCGGCCACCGGCTCCCAACACGTTCGCTAGGTTTTATAGCCTACGCGTCGAACTGGTTTCCTCCTGTGTTCTCACCTCAAACGGGTAGTGGCACTGAGAGGCCCTGAGAGGCCCGGCTCAGAGTCGGCTTGTGGCGTCCTTACGCCTAATTCTCCTTAAGCAGGCAAAGTTCCTTAAGCAGGCAAACCCTGTCGAGTCCTCCAGCACTCCGGAGTCTGGACGTGGCGGAACGTCCGACGCCAGGCCTTTCAGCCAATGACTTCTTGAAATCTGGTGTGAGGCTAATGCCCATATGAGAGACCCTACCGGGTTCCCATATGTGTATTCCACGGGATGCTTAATAGAGCCATGTTTCCCCTGGCAGGGCACGTTCTGCCATCTCTAATTATGCAGCCCAAGCCATCTCAGAGACTTCCATGTGCAATAGGGCCCTATGGGGTTACTTCACATGTCTAAATGTCACTTAACCCCCTCTGGGAGGAGGTGACTCCGCAGTGTGCCTCTCCCAAGCGGAAGGGCACGCTTCCCAGTGTTATCCAAGTCCTACTGTTTGGGTTGCTCAAGGAACAACAGTAGTTGACCTTCTCTGTGTAGAGCACGGCCCTATCGTCTGCCTTATAGTAAGGATCAGGAGGCCTACACAGGGCCCTGGAAGGGGCAGTTCCTGTGGTGCTTTTGTAGGGATCCCAATTTCTTCGGTCATCCGACGTGCCTCGGAGTGACCGACTGAATGGGAACATCTCGGTTACGTATGTAACCCTCATTCCCTGATGGAGGGAACGGAGACATCACGTCCCGTCGCCACAGTTACTGTACCACCGCTCAGCTGCCGGGTCACCGGCTCGGCTCCTCAGCGAAAGCATGAATTAATGCAGTGCACCTGCTGCCTCTTATACTCACGGTGTGATCAGCGGCAGCTGGATGTGAATTACCGCATTCCAATGTCCATTGGCTCGTTTAGTTACACTCGAGGTGGATTGGTCTCTCTGGCGAGATCCCAATTTCGTCGGTCATCCGACGTGATGTCTCCATCACATACGTAACCGAGACATTTTCTTTACTTTTTTGTAGTATAAAATGGTGTGCATATTAACAAATATACTTATATTGTGCATATCTAAACTTTTGAACCTTGAAATCCAGATAACAAACACATACACCCATGCACACATATGGACATATTAATATTCATTAAACATGCTTCCATAAAGCCCTCGGATGTTTTACATAAGGTGACACAGAAGAAGAGAAACCTGTCTGACACATTTCATCGAAAGGGTGCAAGAGTGGGTGGAGGAAGGAGATTAGGATGGAGAAACTGAACTGAGGCGTGTGTCCTCTCCTTTTCTGAAGCATGCAATTATTATCATCGGTCTGGTATGATAAGAGCCCAGTGTTTGTGTACGGGAGGATCAGTCTGGCTTACGCTGTCAGATTCATAATAGTTATGAAGACATTTATCAAACGATGCACTAATGTTATTAGTATATGAACTTAAACTGTACAAAGCAGGTCTGCATATGAAAATATTAGCATATTATTCCTTCTTTTTAATGGCAGCAGATCAGAAATACACGCTTGAATTGATTGCTGTTAGAAAAGAGCAGATGTAGAATAAGATTAAAGGGTTAAACTAATTTAACCTGGGCTCTAATTAATTGGTTACTTTTAAATATATATATATATATATATATATATATATAAATATATATTTATTTATTTATAAATATGTAACTCTTAGAGACCTCAGTTTGATTCATAAAGAAAAGTGCTTTATAAATGTATAAATATCTAAAAGCAATAAAATTGTGAATGAAAGTGTCTGCTAGATTAATAAATGTAAATGAATTTTATTAGCTGTATTATTTATTATTATTACTATTCTAATAATTGTAAAAATTGAAGAAAAAACCCTATAACACATAAACAATCAAATAAATCAGGAAAAAACAGGGCATCAAGAAAAGGGATTTATAAATGAAATGGCTAAAAGCAATAGAACTGCTAAACGTGTCTGCTAAATGAAAAGTATTATCATTATAATAGACTCAAAATGATTCTAAATTAATTTCTAATAAATGTTACTAACAAAATAAAAGAAACAAAAAAATACTATTCCTTATTACAATTTTACAATTTACAAAGTTACAATTTTTTTAATGAGAATGAAGCTTGATTGTCTGCTAAAACATGAGTTTAGGAGTTTTGTGGCAGAATAACAGAACAGAACATACTTTGCAAGAATATTATTATTAATTTTTGAACAATAACTAATACAATCTTAAGTCATGTGAAGGAATATAAGACACACTGACACTGATTCAACTGATGAAAAGCTGCTGAAAAGAGGGGAAATATTTGGGTTATAATCTGAAGTGTTCTGATTATGACTCTCAAATTAAACTAATCCTGTTCATGTCTGGTGATTAAAATGTAAATAATGATTTTTAATATCCTAAGAAGATGAAGAGCCATATTTAACTGTGTAATGATAATTATATGGCAATGAGTCATGGCTCATGAGTCATTAAAGGAAGTTTGGAAATTAAAAATGATTAAATTAAACTTCCCTGAATTTGCAATTACACTGAACTTCAGAAACATATCATGCAATTAAAAATGTGTTTTACTTGCTGACTCATTAATATGTTTGCTTTTCTAAAATGCTCTGTTGACCATCATAATAACACATCAAATGTGAGATCACATGACGATTCTATCCAATAATGAGAGTGACCATGCTCAATAAACACTATCATTTATTAATGTCAACCATCAAACGCACTTCTAAGGCTTTGTTTCAGTAACGATTTGTATGGAACCAGTGAACAAAAATCTGTTCACATGACGTTATGACGAGGTTATTCCTGAATGTAACGTTCAAAACATCAAATTTTAAAATGTTTTGGTTATTCAGACTTTAAGCGAACATTCCATTTTGCAAACTATTTACAGTTAGCTTTTTTTTTTCAATCTGTGCTGCTACTTATGTGTAAAAAAATAAATAAATAAAATCAAACCTGATAACCATTTCAATTGAGAAATGACAGGGTTTGTTGCACAATACTGTATAGATGTCAGTAAATTCTTCAATTCCAGTGTTGAGTAAAACCTCAAAAAATAATTAGATAAGGTGTGGTATCACAGATAAGGTGTGGTATTACTATTTCCTCCATCATCATCATATTCCTGCTGTCAAATTGTGTCATCATGTATGACAGCTGCTGAAATTCTGGAATAATGCTGGTACAAAAGAGCTGGATTGTCAGATATCAGACACGCACCCACGACACAACGACTGTTTCAGACAGAAAAACAAAATTATGTTGCTTTAAAAGACAAGACAACCCCAGAAAGAGATAAATAAATAAAAAATATTGACTCGTGTTTCTAAAATAAATTAATGTATACTAAATTAATTAATTAATTAATTAACAGAGATAGATAGATAGATAGATAGATAGATAGATAGATAGATAGATAGATAGATAGATAGATAGATAGATAGATAGATAGATAGATAGATAGATAGATAGATAGATAGATAGAGCTTAGTTTCACTTTTACTATTTTAACTATTTATCTTAACCAGTATTTGTGTTTTTGCTCCTTCATTCATGCTAACATCAAACTGAAAATACCACAAGACAAATGCACTTTTGCATTTCAGATTAATTTATATATATTTTTAAGGATGTTACACCTTTTGACTGGAAAACAAGAGGAAGCTACAGATGGAGCCTGTGATTTTCTGCTTTGGGAAATATTACTTCGTCTTTTTTTTTTTACATTTTATCAGCTCTTGCTTTCCCTGGGAATCGAACCCATGACCTTGGCGTTGCTAGCGCCATGGTCTACTATTTGAGCTACAGGAAAGCCCTCTTCACACTGCTGACCCACGACTGCACTGCCAAGTTCAGCTCCAACCACATCATCAAGTTTGCTGATGACACAACAGTGGTAGGTCTCATCAGCAACAATGATGAAACGCACTACAGAGATGAAGTGGCACAGCTGGCTGAATGGTGTGGCACTAACAATCTGTCCCTCAGTGTGGAGAAGACAAAGGAGGTTGTGATGGACTTCAGGAGAAACTCCGTTGACCACCCCCCACTGACCATCGACAGCTCGACTGTGGAGAGAGTCAGCAGCACTAAATTCCCGGGGGTGCACATCACCTGAGGATCTCACCTGGACCACCAACACCATGTCACTCTCCAAAAAGGCACAACAGCGCCTACACTTTCTCTGTCGGCTGAAAAGAGCAAGTCTAGTGCAGCAACAATACTACAGCGAGAATAAAAATCACCCCTTCTTTCACTGAGTATACATTTGGGTGGTGTTATGCAAATCTTCCCACACAGTGATGTAGACATGTGGGGGTGTGTTTGAATAAGCCGTTTTAGGAGGCCGTGGACAAATCTAAACTTTTATAAAGAATATCTCTTTGGGTTTGAGACTTTAGTCTTTGCAACTTTAGGGATCTTATATATGCATCAACAGCTTGTAACACTCCAAAGAGAAAGCAAAACATGAAATTGCATCATATGACCCCTTTAAAAGGTGTGTTAGCAGAAGCAGTTGGGTCAAAAGATTGTTGTTGTGACAAATGTAAATTCGGTCATGTTTGTCCAAATGCTCACTGCTAGTGTATGTGAAGTATTTTTAATGAGTCATTATAGGAAGTTTGGAAATTAAAAACTATTAAATCAAACTTCCCTGAATTTGCAATTACACTTCATCTGAACGTCAGAAACATGTCATGCAATTAAACATTTGTTTTACTTGCTGACTCTCCCAACCTGCTTGATCTAGTAAAATTAATATCTGTTTGCTTTTCTAAAATGCACTGATCAAACATGAGGTCACATGACGACTTTTTAGTCAATAATGGGTTTATACAGTAATGAGAGTGACTATGCTCTAAACACTTTCATTTATTAAGGCCAACCATCAAAAGCCTTTTTAACGTTTTGTTTTACTGTTTTGTATGGAACCAGAGAACAGAAATCTGTTTTAAGAAAGTTTTGCTTGCGTTGCCATGACCTTATGACAGTTATTTTTCTGGAATGCTCAAAATTAAAAAATTTAAGGGAACATTCCATTTTCCAAACATTATCAAAAAAAAATTATTTTATGTTCTAAACAAAGTATAATGTTTGTTGTTATGGTTGTTGTTTTTTTAAGTTATTCAAACGTTCAACTAAAACTTTTAAAAATATATTCCATGAATGATGTACAGATCATGTTTTTGTGCTTACATTTTAAAAACACTACTAAAGACCAGAGAACTGAACAAATGTTCTGTTAACATTACTGGAAGAACGTTTATTCATAACTTGGAGGGAATCTTGCCAGAACATTCCCTGTTAAAGCTGGGAATCATGTTTCTGCCATGGTATAAAAAATAAATGACTTTTTAAAATCACAAAATTTTGACTTTATTTATTGCAATTACAACTATTTTCTCAGAATTGTGAAATAATGATTTTTTTTTTTTTTTATTTAGACAGACCTTTTCATTTATGTAGGCGACATTTAAAAGACATTAACAGGAAAAAAAGTCAGAATTGCAAAATATAAACCTAAGAATTCAAAGAAAAAATAGTTGTGAGATGTAATTACAAAATGTAAACTCAGAAATGGAAATAAACTCATAACCATGAGAAATAGTTATAAACTTGCAGTTTTTTTTCTCAAAATGACTGAAAAAATATTGAATTTCAAAATGTTATACTCAGAATTCCAAGAAAAACCTCTTATCTTTGTGAGAAATTATAATTGTGAGAAATTAACCCAGACGAAAAAAATGAAAAAAGGTTATTGTATTTTTAAATGCTATGCTGAAACCCAAAATTTAACTTAGAACCGTAAGCACAAAATGTTACCCAAAAAAGTAAAATATTGACCTCTTTTCAGATTTTTGTTTATGAATTTTTAATAAACATTTGAAAAATGCATAAATTAATATAGAAAATGTTGATTTTAACAGGTTTTCTTTGGCCAAATTTAGCAATGCTTGGGGTTGTATTTAACCCAGCATTTTTTAGAGTGTGGGAACTTTATTGTCATGAAATTATATAATGGGATATAATTTTGTCAATTTTGTGTGCTATCTGGTTCCCGGTATCAGAGAGGACCATGCATGGTCGCTCAAAGCACATATAGTACATCGCGTTAGCACTACATATGGTTTAATATATGGGCTAAATCTAGAAATATAATAGGCTATAGAAATATGTGACCCTGGAGCACAAAAGCAGTCTTAAGTTGCTGGGGTATATTTGTAGCAATAGCCAAAAATACATTGTATGGCTCAAAATTATAGATTTTTCTTTTATGCCAAAAATCATTAGGATATTAAGTAGCTCATGTTCCATGAAGATATTTTGTAAATTTCTTACCGTAAATATATCAAAACTTCATTTTTGATTAGTAATATGCATTACTAAGAACTTCATTTGAACAACTTTAAAGGCGATTTTCTCAATATTTAGATTTTTTTGCACCCTCAGATTCCAGATTTTCAAATAGTTGTATCTCGAGCAAATATTGTCCGATCATAACAACACCATACATCAAAGGAAAGATTATTTATTTCAGATTTCAGATGATGTATAAATATCAATTTCGAAAAATTGACACTTAAGACTGGTTTTGTGGTCCATGGTCACATATATAAAGTTATAATCTCCAGATACAGGCAGGCCCAGTTCCTGAATCAAATCACTGAGGGTGCTTCTGAAATCAGTGAGGGAGCTCTAGCCTTAATATACATTTTGATATAGGCTATTTTTGCCTGATGGTGGCATCTTATTTACATCATGTTACACTTTGTTTGTTATAATTAAAGACTCCCAATGTTGGGAAACATTTCAAACATTAATTAACATGAAAACAGCATGATGCCCAAAGTCTTCCAGGTTTGAAATATTTTTGTAAAGATCTCCAGAATCAACAGTTACTGAAAATCACTACATATGATGAAGACATAGTGTTTCACAGCTATATTTGGAAACTTGCATTATTATTTGTTTCATACATAATCTACTTGCGTGAGAGATGCTTTTTCCCCCAAATTCAGAAGCATGGATCTCAAAATTATTTACATGACCATTCAATATTATAAATATAATCAAAGCTAAATAGTATGAAACAGTAGAATTTTTAAAGAGGAAAATTTTTAAGAGAAAAAATAAAAATTAGGGAGATGATGATTTACTGCCACTGTGTGAAAAATATGTAATGGAAAAAGTAACTAATCTGATTACAGTGCCTTGTGAAAGTATCCATACCCCTTCTTTTTTTCCACATTGTGTTATGTTGCTACTATATGTTGAATTGCTTTTTTTCCACATCAGTCTACACTGCATTCACCATAATGGCAAAGCAAAAAACTGGTTTTTAACATCTTTGCAAATTTATAAAAAAAAATAATAATAATTCCATTACACAAGTATTCATACCCCTATCTGGGGAAGAGTTCAGAAAAACACTCTGCTGTATTGAAGGTTCACAGAAGGATGTAGTCTCTATTATCTATAATGGAAGAAGTCTGAAACAACCAGGACTCTTCCTAGAGCTGGGCTCCTGGCCAAATTGAGTAATTGATGGAGAAGGGCCTTGTCTAGACTGGTGATCAAGAAGCTGATGGTCACTCTAGTTGAGCTCCATGATCATATATGCAGATGGGAGAAACCTACAGAAGGATAAACATCACTGCAACACTCCACTGATCTGGGCTTTATGGCGGTGTGGTCAAACTCTATCCTCTCTTCAGTGAAGACACATGAAAACACACTTGGCATTTGCAGAAAAGCACCTAAAGGACCCTCAGACTCTGAGAAACAAGATTATCTGGTCTGATGAACCTCAATTCCAAGCATCGTGTTTGAAGGAAACTAGCTCTGCTAATCACCTGCAG